>NC_090200.1:26884166-27200000 GCF_033026475.1 Channa argus
TTTATTCACACACAGTCAAAGCAAGTGCGCACGCACACACACACACACACACAGACACACGCACACATACACAGCAGTGAAAGTAGCAGCCGTGCACGGTCCTTACGTGACTCACCATGAGCAACTGTAACCAAGACGTCTCTTGAAAATACTTAGTAGAGCATATTAATCATAATTATTTTGCTACATAGGCAAAAGACATTTTGTCAAACATGATTTAAATCCATTGCATCTATGCATATTGCTGATTTTTTAGGGCCAGACACATAGTCTACATTAATTTGAAAGTCTCTTCAATGATGTAAATTCTTTTTTGTGTAAGCCTCTTCGTCCAACCCTAGACATGAAGGCAAACAGGCATGTTTCAAGCACTTTTTCTTAATAAATGTCTTTGTCAATACTACAGAATCTGTACTGTTTTATATTTGCCAAATCAGAAAATATCATATTACAGAGTAATTCATAGATGTGAGGATTATATGATATAATGGATTTGCTGGAAGCACTCTTTGTCTTCTCCCTACTGGCCTAGTATCAGTTGACCAGATGGCCACCTTTAATGTCCTCTGAGACTGTGGTGCATATTTAATCTGATCCCATTCCTCTGCCCCCATCCCTCTTTCTTCTCATCCCATGCTACCTTTGCTTGTTTCCTCTCCTCACTCGCCCCTGCAGACAAGCTGTGCTTCAACACTTTCTTCAGTAATGAGGATATGCAGGAGATCACTAAGCATTTTGTGGTTTGCCATGTCGACGCCCCGGGACAGCAGATTGGAGCTCCACAGATGCCTCAAGGGTATATAAACACAAATGACAAATGAGCAGGCAAACATTTGATAGTATTCACTATAAAATGAATTATTATTCAACGTGGGTTAATTGTACGGTGGTCAGGGAATTACAGCTGATGAACCAACACATTCTCACCCCACAGAATCAGATAATAGCACTTCCCAAGGCATCAAGTAAAGCTGTTTATTATGTCCCTTGGCATCTCATATGGATGTTACAGAAACCTTTTGGCATCACTATTGGATACCTCAGGATGCCACAGGCCTATTGAACCTCTCTTCTTGAAATGAGAGATTCAATTGTGGAAACTTCACGAGTTGGTTGACTTTATACGCAAACAAAACTGGGTTACAGTTAAACGCATAAAACTAAGGGTAAGATTAAGTTAAAAGAAAAACTACACAAAGTCCAAATGTTAAATACCCACATACAGCAAAAGCGTCACGCATGTACTTCCCTACTATAAGAAACGTGTAAAGTAGTGGAACAATCATTGAAGCACAATGTCTTGCACTGGAGTCAAACTGCAGTCTCGTGTTGGAAAGTCCTATATCTTGATGTACCATCTGACAACCCTGACCACCTCCCTATGAGGACCTTTGGCTTAATATACTTCAGGGTACCTGAAGGGGTACCTTTACATGCTGCGTAGATCAACAGATAATCTGGCAGTTAACATAAGAACCTCTATTTACTGAGTAAAGGATTTATACATGATTTAAATGCATTGTGATCATCAAGTTAAAACACACACAACATGTGAAGTGGTGATAGGGCTGAAGAGTTGTGTCTTTTCTCTCGACAGGTACCAGTACCCCACTATGGACCAGTTGGCCAGCATGCTGCCCAATGTGGTGCAGCACTTTGGGTTGGTGCACTTTGTACTCAGATTACACATGTTCAACATTTCCTTGCAGTCATTGTTTTAATAACAGCCATCGTTTTTGTTACATACAAGGCAATTTAGTATTTATATAATGTTTCCACTCATTATTTTTGCAGTTATCATTAAAGCACAAAACACAGTGTAATATTATGGTTCAGGTTAGTTATATTCCTGAGCAGAAGAAAAACAAGAGAATAATGAAGACATTTCTTACCAGCAGGATGTAATTTTAGCCTGAACGTACAGTTCCACCCGCAGCTGAGCTGTACAACACTTGACTCAGTACCAACATGGATTTCAATCTGTGCTGCCAACAGTAGTGTTCTGCAACACTGTATAGGCACACCAGATTGTCTTGGCATGCTGATAGAATTCTTGTACCCATCTTGCATCAGTACATACTAACAATAGTTTATCACACACTATCACAGTATCTAATGGACCAATGATCTTTTTAGATTCAAGAGTATTGTTGGGATTGGAGTTGGAGCTGGCGCTTACATTCTGGCCAAGTTTGCTGTAAGTCAAAACTCGATTCTCCTCCTCCGTAATGTACTGTACTGAGACTAGCTGTTCCCAGTGAGCTCAGTGTTAGTTACAAATTCAGAAATTCAGGATTTCTGTGTTCTACTGTCTGCTGCTTTCAGCTGATCTTCCCTGATCTCGTGGAGGGTTTGGTTCTGCTCAACATCGACCCCAATGGCAAAGGATGGATTGACTGGGCTGCCACCAAGGTGCATGTCCTTTAGTGCAAACTAGTGTTTTTACTGTGTTTACAAAAGCTACAGTATATTACAACAAATCCACACATTCCTTTTACTTTTAACATTGAGAAGCTCCCTGTTGTTTTCCCCCAGCTGTCTGGTCTGACCAGCACTCTGCCAGATGTTGTGCTGCCACATCTTTTCAGCCAGGTATGCTCATGGCCTGGAAGTAACACTAGAGAGTAATAATGTTGTAACTGCTGTTCCAGCACCCCACATTTGTGCGTACTGCAAAGCTGGCATAACCAATACATTTCACATTGTCATCTCAATATAGAACCTACAACTTCCTTTTGTCTCTTTGCAAAAGTTCTGACTTTTTGTTTCTGAATTTTTGTGTTTGTCTGCAGGAGGAGCTGATGAGCAACACAGAGTTGGTGCAGAGCTACCGGCAACAGATCAACAACAGTGTCAACCAGTTCAACCTGCAGCTTTTCTGGAACATGTACAACAGGTGAAAAAACATCAAAGCACACACACACACACTCACAAGTACAAGTACTAACTTATAATTTATGTTTTGGCTCTTTCAGTCGGAGGGATCTAGAGATGAACCGCAGTGGAACAGTGCTCAATGCAAAAACCCTGAAGTAAGTCTAGAAAGTCGTCATAAAGGGATTGGGACCATGATGCTGTTGATTCAACCAGTGTATGGTCTAGTTGACATTAATATTTTAAAGAGAATAAAAATGAGGAGAATCGCAAAGCTGGACAATGCATTTTAGTTTTGTTCTCAAAGTGAAAGTTACGTTAACACACATTTCAACAAATTCACTAATAAAAAACTGTAAATACTGTGTTGCTTGGGGAAAACACCTTAGCCCCTATATTTATACTATAATTCATTTTGGAAGAAGTTTGTTAAAGAACAGAGCCAGTAGTTGGTTCAATATTATTATTATTTGACCTGAATATTTCTTACCCCCAAAGCTCTGAATGGCCATATGTTTTTACAGTATTTAACTGCAAATATGTGTTTGAAGTCCCTTAGAAATATATTCAGATCACATATTTCACAATGAGGAACTAAATAATAGAGGGACTGACAATATTTATGAGTAGAGGCAACTCATGGTTGGTTTTAGTCTCTGCATGAAGATAAAAATATATTGGAAATACTATCAGTATAGATAAAAACCAGAAAACGACCAGTCCTTGTCCTTTCAGTAACATGGACAACATCATTTGAAGAGAAATATACTTCACAACTCTATTAACCATGGATTCTCTCCATAGATGAACTAAACATCTAATCATCATTCACATTATTCCAATCACTCATTTGCACTATTTATTTATTTTTTAAAGTGTAGTGTTTCCAGATTCTTAGATGCAAAATTGTGCTTTTTTAAATAATACAGTGGAAAATATATAGGGACAAAATTTGGATCCATTTTCCTGACAGAACCATCGATTTGAAGGCCTTCGCCTTTGGCTCTGTGAAATCATGATGGGCATTAGTTATTGGTTTCTGAAATTTTAAAGACTAAACAAAAATGTAAAACCGCTGATGTTCAAAGTAAAGTAAAAAAGCATTCTTGGTGTCTAGTCTAAATATGTACCATGAATGCTTTTGTCCTGTAGGTGTCCTGTGATGCTGGTTGTAGGAGATAACGCCCCTGCTGAGGAAGGAGTGGTGAGTTCAAGTAGACTTCTCTTCTTGTCTCATCTCGCAGTATTTCTGTTTAATCTTAAACCATTCCTCTAACTTTCCCATGGAGTCCTTCCTTTAATGTGCCTCAAAGAAATATCAGTCTAAAGGGTGAACCCTCCCCTCCACCTTCCTCCTTCCCTTGTTTCCTCTCTGTTTGGTGCTTTGTACTTGGCATGTAAATCCAGTGAGTGTCTGTTTGTCCTCATTCAGGAAAACAGAAACAAGTCAGCCAGCAGAGACCAGACCCCTCTTGACTCTGTGTGTGTGCCCATTTTCTCTCTGTCTGTCCATCTGTGTCTGTGGTGCATGCTTTTGATGTCATAGGTTTGTGTGTGTGTGTGTCTGTGTGTGTTTACATGTGGGTATTTGTGTCCATTCCTCTAGGGGCCAGATGGTCTCAGTCTGTCTCTGGGGTTTCCTGGGTTGATGTGGCCCAGATTATGCTTCTGCACTAGTTAATGTTGTGCATGTTAAAATTTAAATCAGATCTGTCAGATAGAAGAAAGGGGCAGGAGGAGGAAGGGGATGGAGGTGTGGAGTGAGAGGGATGTTATTTTAAAGCTCCTGGAAAGAGAGAAAGATGGAGACGTGGGAAAGGGGTGTGGAGGGGTTTTATTGGTTGTTACAGATGGAGGTTTTGTTAGTTTCTCGTGTGAATTAATATGATCCCACTTAATGTATATACTTCATTCCTTTATATGAAGTGAGCAAAAGAACGGAGAAGTAGAAAATGTTTGGAGATGGATACTTTTTATACTTTTATTTGCATAATTTCCTTGTCATTTGCAAGTGTTTTGTTGTAAATTTGTGTGTAATTTGAAATAATCATCATCTGCAGACACAACTCTTCATTTCAAACACATTTTAGGACACACTGAGTCATTAGAAACACGGACATACATACATTTTATTAGTTGAAGTGATGCAGCATTTAGTTTTTTCATATTTAATATGTTTGGGCAGCAAATGTAATTTGGCAATCTGTATGAAGGATTAAAGCCTAAGCACAGCAGGCAGCAGCAGACAGCAAAAAAAAAAAAAAACATTTTGCATGTGTGCGTGTGAAGTGCTGGCTGTGTGTTAATCCCTGTTGTGATTATGAGTGTTAAAGAGTGTTTGGTCATCCATCATGTGTGTGCACATCTGTTCACATCTTTCGACTGTGTGTGTGTGTGTGTGTGTGTGTGTGTGTGTGGACTGCGGCTGTACAGTGACTCATCTCTGCAGCACACTGCAGTATCTGGGTCACTCACATAAGCACAGACTAAGGTAGTCTCCAGATATAGACTACACTTACAATACACCCTGATATTGTTTTCCTCTCTACGAAGTACTTGTTACTGCATCTCCATTGGCTCACTTTGGTTCAACTTGTATTTTTGTCTTCAAGGTTGAATGCAACTCAAAACTGGATCCAACCACCACCACCTTCCTGAAGGTAATATTCTGTCCTCATTCCACATATAGCTACTGCTAATTTACTAAAAATGCATAAACTCATTTAGCAGATAAAGTTTGATAATCAGTTAAAACAGAAAGTCTGATCCATTTCACACACTGTTGTATTTAATGAGTAAATACTAATGATGTGAGATATCACTTACTCCCTTTCTGATCCAATACCAAGTAAAACCCAGGTTGGTATCACTGATACAAATACTGAGTTTGTACAGCAATGACAGGGGGAAAGTGATGGTTCCAGCCTTTAAAGACTGGTACAGAAGATATATAGCCTGCAGTACAAGGTCTTGCTGCTGTTTTAACATTTGGTGCCACATACTTTATTCCCAGAAAAGTCAGAAGACTATCATTATAAATGGATAAAAATCCTTTCTGCTCTTTCTCGCACTTACATCTCGTGAAATGTGAAAACTTTTCTTATAGGACTTTGCTTTGATGTTTTCTCCTTGACTTAGATTTTTGCTGCTTTGTACCTCACTTGTAAGTCGCTTTGGATAAAAGCGTCTGCTAAATGACTAAATGTAAATGTAAAAAATGTAAATGTACAAAGGTCTTTAAGTTTAAATTTAAAACCTTTCAAATAATTTTATAAATGTGTCACCCTATTTTCAGCATATGCTCCAATCTGGCCACCCTAATAAACAATGTCTAGATCTGCCCCTGCTCACACTAACGGCACCTCTCGTCTCCTAAACGTCCTCAAACCAGCGCTACATGATGTTATCACACTCTGCACTGTTACTAAATCATGGGCGTTTAAGAGAATGTCTGACTCACACACTTCTCAAACTGTTGTCAATCTCTAATGAATCAGGAATTATTACAATGCCAAAACCAGCGTTCCTTTTTAACTTATTGATCTTATTCCAACATGTAACTGCATAGAACAGATCACTGGCCACAAAACTGTGATAAAAGAGATTTCTGGTAAAAATAACTGTAAGAACATTTTCTGACCAATTTAATTTTGTATTAACATGAACTCCCTAGTACTTACACCTAATTATTAGTGAGTATCAGATTTGGTTTAGCTCTCTTTTTTCGAAAGTGGATGACTAATTTCTTCATCTTGCCAATATTCAGTTTCAGGTTATTTTTAGTTGGACCACTTGACAAATCTATTTATCTCATCCCTATAAGATAAATAGATTTGCTACTTTAATAGTTAGTTTAAGAGTTACTTTCTACTGTTTTCCCTTTTGATGATAAAATACACATTTAATTACTGAGTTAAGCTATCAAAAGCATGTGTGTGTTTAAGTACAGGCAAAGTATGAATTTCTCTCTCTGAGTTGTTTGCTTTTTTTAGGCTTTATTTTGATAAAATTGCATTGTAAAATGTAATAAAATATACTGTAATGCTCCCACATAATGCCAATTTTGGCCATACTTGGTCTTGTGAGTGTTTCTATATAAAATAACTGAAACTATAAATATATATGTGACAGCACATATGAGGTCTCCATCAATAAATAAATCCATGCTAAGAAATGAGTCGCTATTTTGTCAGTGAAATTTGTAATCCCATCTTCATTGCCAACAGATCCTAACAAACAAAGTAGGTAGAAATGTCCTCATTTTGAGGCCTTGGCAGGTTGATTTATTGCTGTTTTCTCCTCTCATGGCAGATGGCTGACTCTGGTGGACTTCCCCAGCTCACACAGGTAACACACCAACAACCCCTCAGTTATTCAACAGGCTGTGATATGATAAAGTGGAAGAAAAGAATCCAAATTTAACACCGTTGATGTGTTTTAACCCAGCCTGGCAAGCTGACTGAAGCCTTCAAGTATTTCCTGCAGGGAATGGGCTACAGTGAGTATAATAAATATATTTTAGCTATTTTAGCAGACGTATTATTGCAGTTATATATCAGTATGTTTTCATGTTATGTATATTATACAGAGGGATATGAGTTTTGTTAATTTTGCCATCTGTCTCCCTTGCCCCGTTCTCTCAGTCGCTTATGTGAAGGATCGGAGGTTGAGTGGAGGGCCAGGTACTTCCTCCTCCCCATTCACCTGTTAGCTTTTATTGCTGTTCCCGTTCAGTGACATGAGCATTTGAAAAATTTTTGTTCATTTAATTTTGTAATACAATATTTTCGGCTGTTATGATTCAGTTTTACTTTTGCTGTTTCACTTTTTTAATTTACGTTTTTTAACCCCAAAGGACATTTAACCCCATTTTTGTGTTATCAAAAATAATTTTTCCTCCCATGGAAAAATATACTGCCCCGTCCTCCCATTCCTGTACCATTGCATCTCCAATAGTGCTCTTTGAAAGGCCTTCAGGTAGTTTTGAGCAGAACCTTTTGAACTAAGGGTGAAACAAATGACCAGCAACATTAAATAAGCTTGACCTTTATAGTAAAATTGCACAGGACAGGAAATACAGTCCCTACAATACCACGAGTACTACATTAAACTACACACAAGGCAGTTGTGAATTGTGAATGAGCACAATATACAATATAAAATGGTTAATGGTATACGTTTAGAATATGTATTTGAAATCCTCTATATGATAGTTTTCACTCATCTGCGACATTATTAGGTACTTTGCTCGCACTGGGCCGGACCTCTTTTCAATTCTTTATGGCGCCGAGTGCGGTGCTGGCAGCGTCCCCTGACGACTGTCTTGTCTGGCTCATCGGTTCTCACAGTGCTGAAAACGTCTGATCAACTTTATAAACATACTTAATTTGGACAAATAGACCAGAAGGAAAGGTGAATCCATATTTCCATGTTGTTTATGCACTCATGTTTTAACAGTCACTAGGCCATGTTACATTTTTCCAATCTTCAATTGTCCGACTGAAGTGTGCCCTTGCAAATTGAAGCCTCAGTTTCGTGAGCTTAGCTAATAGGAGTAGCAAGTATGAGTAGGAGTTTCTTGACCTTGTCTACATGAAATGCATCAAGTTGCTGCGATGTAATTGGCTGAATATATACATAATACATATTTGCATTAATGAGCAGTTGAAAAGGTGCATCTAATAAAGTGTTCGGTTTAGATACTTTTGTTGGATATCAAAGTAAAAGCAGTGTTAATGAAAGCAAACCAACAAGGCTCAACCAGGAATTTGCTTGGCTGAAATAGCATTTTAAAAGGTCAAGCCATGCCACTGTTTCTAATTTAAAGCTGCAAGTAGTAATTGTGACCTTATTTACTACTGCTTCTATTTAAACACATTCCAGGACTTAGTGTTTACTTGTTTTATCCTGTCTGACAAATTAAATTAAGATAGATTGTTTTGCTATTTAATGTTGCACTATGAAATATATCCATAACAAACGATAAAATTGGCATTTTCTCCTCAGCTCTATAGAGAGGTTTGGCATCTTTTAGAAAATTTTATTTGGTTTTTCCACCCACAGACTGTAACGTTTTCAGGTAACAGGCAGCTGCTTTCAGCAAATAACTCTAATAATCCCATTCTACACTACTGGGCCAAAACCGAACAGCAGACAAAGTTAGTAACTGAGAAAACAGCAGACTCTAATGGGAATAGTGGACTAAAGTTTTTCAAGTAGCCTGGGACACCACTGCAAACGAAGAGTAATGTTCTTTATCTGCAGGACATTGAGGTGTTCTTACTCTTACCTAATTATACAACTTTCCAAAATTGCATCAAAGCGTCAAATTTCAGAAATTAGTGCTACACTTGCATAAGCAAGATTCAGTCCCAGGGGGCAACAATAATGCTGGGAAGTTTTGGAAAAAAACTTGTTGTGCTGTGGTAAATCTTAAACTTAGCCCTCAAATTAGAGTGTTGGCTTTGGTTTATGTTGTGGAAAAGCAGAAGTTTATGAGAAATAAATGCAGCTGTTGGTTAGAGATGATTAGGTGCAAGTTTACCCTCTTGTGTCTAAACTTTTAAAATCCTCCAGACATACACAAACTACGCAAGAAGATTGTGAATTAGACACCAATCTCTGGGTTGTTGTCAAAATGTATGTTTCGGTAAACAGCGAGTATACCTTGAACTTTAATTGGCACCTCTGTGCTAACATCCTCCATAGGAAATTTTAAAGCAAACACTTTATGTTAGTGATGTGTTTACAGTTTGTGTCATTGTTTCAAATTCCTTAATTTCAAGTGATGGAAATTAAGGAATGTAGCTCTGAGCCAGGGTAATGTATCACGTTACATGTAGCTATCTAGCAACGGAAAGAATTAATGAAATATTAAACATTATAATAATATTATATTAGTTAAATAAATTGGATTGAACCTAATGTATCTTTTGCTGAATGATTAAGAGTTTGGTAAGAGTTAAATTCACATCAAGTATCAATTCTTAGGGCCTTTGAAATTCTCAATTATGGAAACAGAGAGTGACAAAACTATATTGAAGCCCATTTACTTACTTATTTTAGTGCAATCAGTTATTTCATTAATATGAGAACTGAGTTTTGTACAAACTGAGCCCAGAGTCTCTCCTTTGCATGATGCTGTCGGTGCATCTTTGCTTAGCCACGTCATAAACAGGCTTAATCCACAACCCCAACCATTTACAGCTGTTGTGTAAGCCTATCAGCAGCCTTTTCTCACCAGCTACAAAACGGAATAATCCTTAGTTCTTTGCATTAGCATGTACTCCCTACATCTCCCCAACATCAACTAATCTCCCTTTAATTTTAATTTTACAAATGTAGTTTATTTATTTTATTTTATTATTTTATTTCCACATTTCCCCTTCCTCTCTCCCATTCCTCTCAGTGCCCTCTGCCAGTATGACCCGCCTGGCTCGCTCCAGGACGGCCTCCCTGACAAGCGCAAGTTCCGTGGATGGGTCCCGCTCACGGGCTTGCACGCACTCCGACAGCACTGAGGGAGTCGGCCAGGTCAGCCACACCATGGAGGTGTCCTGCTAAGGAGCCATAGAAAGAGGGAGGGAGGGTGTAGAGGGATGGAGAAAGAAAAGAAAAATAGAAAGAGTGGTAAAGAAGAGAAGGGGAGTTAGTGGGATTGAATGAGGTAAAAGGACCGAAGATGACATTCATACATAATAGAGGGTAGAAATTGACAGCAACAGGAAGGAAAGTTCATAAATGAGGGGAAGACAACTCTCTCTCTCTCTTAAACTATCTCCTCCATATCTCTTTGCCTGCCTTCATCTTCCCTCCACTGTAAAATAACATATGTCTTGTTACTAAAAAAAACCCCAACCACACCTTTTAAATATTCACCTCAAGTCCACACCTTGCCTAGCACTTAAAGATTTAGAAAACTGTTTTTGTTCTTAATGTGTCATCTATGTCTTTGTTAAGTGTAGCCTCTCACCCCCAACCCCCGGTCTCCCCACAATCCACAGAGCAAAAAGTTCCGATAATGTGATATGAGAAGGTAAAAGTGCATAGTATGGCAAGGGGTAAAATAAGTTTTAGGGGGTGCCATTCAGAAAAAGTGTTTTGTGCATCAGTATTTTGCAAGCAATTTTGTGTTTGTGTATACATTTGTGCTGTGTTGTGAGTATCTCTTTCTATGTTGTTTGTACAGAAAGTGGTTATTTCTCTCCATCGGTGACAGATGCCTCAGAGTGGGTGTGTCCAGAATTTGACAGACAGCAGAACAAAGCCTATAGTAGCCCAGTACACCTGTTGTGCTTAGAAAGGCTTTGTTAGCTTTTATAGATTCCGAGCATAGCTAAAGTACACCATGCTGATTTAGAGCTGCACTTTGCAAGACGTCAAACATGTACAGTACACTGCTCTTAGAATGTCATCAGCATGCATGCATATTCAGTGTTAAAGTACTTCCTTTATACTGTAACAGCACTGTGGGGATTCTGCTAGGAGTAGGTGTACCACTGACATAAAGGTCAGCTTGTTGTTTCGTGGATTATCAAAAGTGATAAAAATGCAGCTAGTAGTGAGGTAAGATCGAACTCATCTCCCATTACAACACTAAACCCGGGCCATAGGTCCAAGTGCATTTAAACCGTGCCACTACAGCACCAGGGAGCTCAGCTGGCACAAACGTGCAGCTTCATTATTTTTTATTGCTTTTATTATTATAGTCTGTACATAATATGGCCAAAGTGTAACCTTAGTCATATTTGAATAATATTCATTTTGAGCAACATAGTAATCTGTGATTTGTGGACCAATGTGGTCCAGCAACCCAAGAGCATGAAGTGAACAATGTACATATGAGAGGTCTAATATGAAGAGTGTAGCGGCAGTTACTATGGGGAAACAACAATGCATCATTATGAGCTGAATAGTTTTATGTAGAATTTTGTATGCAGCTTTTAAACTTCGTGCTACAGTTATATCTGATAGAGGAATAATGCATATTTATTATCTGAAATCACAAATTGTTATGACATCATAGAATATCTTTAGAAGTTGATAGAAGTTCATTATTCCTCTATCGTTGCCATGTAAACGCATTAATCTAGTGTTGGTGAGTGCTGCTTTAAGCTGTGTTTCATCCTACATGTCTAAGACAATCTATTACATTAATATCGACTAGAATAAGTACTTATTAACATGTAGTGTACATGCATGTGAATGTGAAAGTAATCTTATGAATTCTAGTATCTGGGTAGTATCTATAGTAGTATTAGGGCATTCATCAATAGTATGTTACATCTAGTTAAATAGAGCCATGGTTCTGGCCATAGTTGGTTCTTTGTGGTCTATAACATGACAATCACACACCAACCCAAACCAAACCAGACCTGTGGAACAGAGGCAGGACCAGGTGGAGACAACAAGACCTCTTTCCACCAAAGAACTCACAGCAGCCTTCCCTCACAGCACCCAGCTCCTGAATATACCAAAGCTATCCCAATCACACACATATTCCTATGCACACACATTTAAAACACCTTGTCAAAGGAAAGTTGTATGGGCTGGGCTTTGTAAGGGAACAAGACAGAAACACATGAAATTCACACACAGATCAAGTTTCCATTGCTATGTGTTTAGTGTAATTCACTATAATACGTGTGTATAATTAGAGTTGTAGACTAGTGAGGCGTGTGCTGTTGTCTGCTGTAATACTGGAACACCTCGTCAGTGGTGATCAGAGATCCATTCCCTTGGTATTTGACTTAGTGATGTACTGTATTCATCTACCATATTCATCTTCTACTGTTTTCAGTTTGACAAACAACGCTTTGGTCCCCTGTCAGAAGGGACGTAGCTTTGTAATTGCTGAGGTGTGCGTTTCCATGAGGCGACCTGTAAGGGACGGGGCTTTTTTGGAGCCATTTGGGCGCCAAGCTCAGAATGTAGGGCAACCGCCAGCCACCTTAGAAACTAACCCCCTCTCCCTAAAACAAAAATCACAAGGTGCCCCGGCTCTCACAGGCAAACCCAGTCGCACCCTAAAGGGCTATCAGCTGAAGTCAGTTTTTAAAATGTTGCTAGCGTTAGCTGTGTTTCTGACCACCGGGGGTGGGTGGGTTGGTGGGGGGGGGATACAAAGCAACGGACTAAAATGCAAAGGAGAAATGTTGCCAAATCACAGAGAGAGATTCTGACTTGGATATTAGAGAATGAATGAATGTTAAAGGAAAGGAATGTGATTTTTGTTTAAGCTACAGAGATTATTGTTGAACTGCTTGATTTTCATTTAAGCGTATAAAAAAATGAGGATGACATTATGAGAACCTCATCGATAAAGTTTTCATGTAGCGGAGTTTTACATTACCAGTGTTTCTTGCTTTCAATCAGCTTTTTTCTGCAATCAACACTTTGGTTTCCTTCTATACTACTTCTACCCAAACTACCCGGGGATTGGGGGCTCCTGAATGTATTCTGTCCCTTTTTGAAGTGCTGTACATTGTCAACCCAATGCCTCATCCTCCCAGAACTCTTTTAAAAAAGGATTTAAAAAAAAGGTTCAAACACCCAAATCCACAGAGGTTTTGTCTTGTATTTAACACAAGAGTAAAAACTAACAATATAAATAAACAGTGTATTTATCATCCTCCTAGAACCCCTCAATATAGTTTGGACTTCCTGTATACCCCTGCCCCTAAATCTTTGACATTTAACCCTGTACATGAAAACCCAGATTGTTCCTTCTCCCTATCAAGGTCTATAAGCAGTAAGGTTCAGTAGCCATTTCTGAAGGTAGACAACTCTTGTTAGCTGGCACCAGATCAGTTTGTATAGCTCTACGTCCTCCTTGCACATGTAGATGCTTTTTATTTAGAAAGCAGGTTCCCAAACAAAACACTACTGTATTGTGAAGAAAATGTCTACATACTTTTGTTCCTCTTTGCTTGGAATTTCTCTTTTTATAGGCAATATTATATTCTCATGTTGATATAATATTGGTTTATGTGTACTACTACTATTCTTCTAACTAACATTACAATTGATTTGTACTGAGCAATAATTTTGTTTCTTTTTTCTTGTCTGGATTGTTCCATATTGTGAGAGTCTTCCCTTTGAGATTGTTTCATAGTAGAAGGACTCTTACCTGCTTTGTCGCCATTCAGATGTGTACTGTAAAGTTGAAATATATATAAATACATATATAAACTAAGCTGTTTCTGTCTGTATACTGATAAAGCAACAACAAAGAAATAAATAAAAAAATAAAGACTTTGTCAGAATGAGACGAGTCTAGTGTCTGACCTTTGTCCTTCAGTACATGTTGAGCAGCTCCCAGCTGAACATGAACAGCTCTCAAGAAAATTGTACTCGCTTTGAGTACCCTTTGAGAATTTGATGGAAAACTGTGAACAAAACTGTGAACAAAAAGATTGCAATGAAACATGACATCAACTGCTACATAAAAACACTAAAAAAGTATTTTATTACATCTATTATATTGTAAACAGACAGTCAATTATGGAGAACCACAATATAATGTTTGCATTAATTTAGGCTACACATGTAATTCAGCTTCAGTCAATCGACTAAAATATTTAAGCGCAATGAATTGCACCATTATTCATAGTTAATTACAAATTAATCAAGCAAGGTATTCAGAGTTTATTTCAAAGGGGCATTTTTCAAGTTTTAAAACTCTTAACTAACTTAACTCATGATGTTCCACTGTCTTCAAACCTGCATGAAGAGCTGGCCATTAAAAAAAAATATTCTTTTCTTTAGTCATTGTTCTTTGCTGCCATCCTACCCAATGCAGTGATTCCTAAACTACCGTTGAGCCACTGCCTCGTGATAAGTAAACATACATTACACCTTTAAAAAAGTGGTGTAAACATATCAATTTGCATAGCTTTGGCAGCTGAATGTGTAAAACACAGCCTCTCTTAGATCCAGATTTGAATAAGGGATAATTAAGGGTAATAAACTGGCTCTTGTAGTAACTGGTTTGCAAAAATGAACCTCTGCGGCTTGAATTAGCATAATCCAGGTTCAATGTAACCAAGGAGAATTACTTAAACAGTATTGGGTACTAGGTTTTAAAATTTACTTGTGGTTGTTTAACCAATAACTTTATAGGTTAAATGTGGGCTATTTGGATTATGAGAGGACATGAGTTTACTATTATAAGTCTCATGTAGAAGGCTTCAATGTAAGCCCATATCTGCAAATACAGTGGGTTTATTGTGAAACCTGTGGACAATCTAACCCGTTCCAGATATGTCAGCTAAGCTAATAAAAGCATAATTAAAGCATCATTTCTTTAAACAACTAAAGCATAATTTTGTTGAATGAATTGGCAACCATTGTTGTACAATTAATGGTCCAAATTCCCTTGATCACTAGTTCACATTGATTGATTTCTTTCTGTGATGATGAACAGAATATTTTATCGGTTTGTCAAAAAGAACAATTGAAAGACATCACTGTCACTACTGAGAACTTTTGCCGATAGTTTCATTATTTCCTGATATTATAGAGGAATTCATTCTGAAAATAATTGGCAGTATAATCCATAATAGAACTACAACAATTTCCCCTTATGGATTAATGTTTCAATAGTTTAATTGACTCTCTAATTATGGTTCATTTTACTTTGAGAGCTGCCTTAAATCCTTGTTTTAAAGAGTCAGTAAGGTGCTGAAAACATTCCTTAACGCTTTGTTAATGGGGATACCGGTATGGTAAATCAAACCCTTGCAGATAATTCAAAATGCGGCAGCACGCCTCATTTTTAATCACCCAAAAAGGACTCAGGGACATCACATCAAGTGCTCCGAGCTGTGTCATGTGTGTGTATATATATATAGCAGATCACATTATGCACCATACATAAAAACGCTAGATGAAATTGTAGGCACCCTTTACTAAAATAGACAGAGGCAAGAGAAACCCACAATTTTCTCTGAAATAACTTCAAACTTATAAAAGTAATCAAAAAGAGAGAAATAAAAGAAAAAAAAAACTGACAGTCCTGTACTTTTGATTTTTGAGTCAACAAAATATTTGAATATATTTAGTTGGGATGTGGAGCTAATAGGAACCAGTGGAGGCTGATATCACTAAATTCCCACTTACTGAGGTTCCTGTGAAGAGTGAAGACAAGGAAGAGAAAGATCAAAAACTACCTGAGTAAAACAGACATGCAGAGGATTCTGTCAGCAGCTCAGCTCCACAGATGGAAACAGAGTCTGACACCTGTGAGCAGCCTCACTCTTCATACTGTCGTATATCAGATTAAGAATATCCGTGATGAATTGAAAGAGACAAGAGACCAAGAGGGAGATCTAGACACATTAAAAAATATGAACAATGTCAATCATAAAAAATCCACCAACTGCGAGAGGCCCTTTAGCTGCATGGTCTTCAATTAATGATTTGGCTGCAAAGGAAATCTGCACACACACATGAGAAGCCATACAGAGGAAAAGCCTTTTCTAGTTTTTAGTTTGCTGCCTCATGTTGACAGCCATAAGTGTGCTGGTGCAAAAAGTAATACGTGAAACAGCAGTTTTGTGTTTTAAAACTGAAAATTGGATTAAGCTGCGATAAAGTAAGCTTCACTGAGCCATTGAGTTGTGTTGGCACAGTGAGAGAATAGTTGAAAGAGTATGGGAAGGCTTACAGCACTGAAAAATTATCATTAGGGCAGCCATTTTATGCTTCATTCCATCACTCAAAGGGCAAATTATAGCACTCATTTTACTTTATTAGTTAAAATAAGACTAAGGAAACCATAACCATGTCACATCCTCATCAACCACAAATTATTTTTTTTTAAATAATTAGAACATTTACAAAACAAAAAACAAACTTAACATAGAAAATAGAAATGCATACTGTACAAAAAGGAGAACTAATTAATTATCCTTATGGATCTCATTTTGTTCCATTAAATTCACATAAATCCAACGACATTGTTGCATTCATCAATTTATTAAAGCATCACTCAAACACACCAATGACTATGTCAGAAAGAGCCACAGTATTGACACGATGTGTGTGCCTTACATGCAAGATTATTGTAGTTTTATTTTTAGTCATTTTAGTTGAGGATAACTTTCCCTGGTCAGTTATTTTATTTCAGTTAGCAAAAATATTTTTAAAAAACAGCAATTCATGTATTTCTGTTTTAGTATAGAATTTAGTATTATACTTTTGCTTAAAATTATTTGAGAAATATTTAGTTATTACCCACTTTTCAGATAATAAAAGAATATGCAGTAATGACCCCCACTGTGACCCCCATAATAATGTAAAATAATCAAAATGTAATTATTATTTTCGGATCATGTGATCATTAATACAAGAGTTTAGGTCATTAAAATAAGCTCCATTAGTTCAGCTGCAACATTAAAGTGCATTTACATTTACATATTGTTATTTAGCAGATGATTTTATCCAAAGTGACTTACATGTGGGGCAAGCAAAAATCTAAGTCAAGGAGAAAACGTATGAGTAGAAGTGTTTCCATTTCTTCATATGCAAGTGCAAGACAGGGTAGATAGGACAGTTTTTTAAAAGATCGAGGGTGCAGAGGAAGTTACTAAAGAGTTCTGTTTTCAACAGTTTCTTTTTAAGTATTAAGAGTAGGGCTGCTGAGCTTGCAGAGTTTTATTCCTTTTATTATATTTTATACGAATGTATATGCACTGATATGAAATAATCCATTCTGCACAAGGAGTGCCTTTACTTTTGTTCAAGTGCTGATTGAGCTAATACGATAACAGTATTTGCAAACAATGCCATTACTTTTTTCTTGAGAATGTATATAAAGTTGCCTTCAGGTTATATGATCATGGACAGGACCTGAAGTTGTCTAATGTGGTATCAGAAGACAAATTACCTTGTGTTGTGAAATTGCCTTTTTTTCTGAATTCTTAAAAAGTGAATGTAGCAGCACATGAAAGGAAACTCTTTTCTTATTCTTCTTGTGAACATGAAGAAGAGAATACTCAATCTTCACAGATTTGTCAGAAACAAACTGAGGAGAATAGAGATTTGCCATGGCAAATCAATGAGCGCAGGGTGAAATGATTGGATCTTCATATTAATTTATCTGGTCTTGTTTTAATCAGTGACATTATTTACCTTTGTGAATCTGTGTGAATAAGAGGTATGCGAATACCACTTATTCACATCTGATGTCACAACGGTTAGATCAAAATCAGTCTGCTTCAGTGGAAACACCTAGAAATAAATAGCTCACATTTCAGTTAAGTTTGACCATGTGTGGCAGTTTAGGACCAATGCTGATGAATGTAAACTATCAACACAAAAAGAGCAGCTTTGACTAAAAATTCAGAACTGGACAGAGTCTTGCAATGTGGATTAATGAGGTGCTGGTCCACAGCTCAAACTTAACTCCAGCTTTTTAAAACTGATTTATTGGTTCGCCCAGAAAGTTGAATGACAAGTTCATTAACTCAGCAAAATTTGAACTCCAGATTATGCAAGTATACAGATCATGTTTGGTTGTATATAGTAATGGCACTCTCTTGAATAGTTTGCATATTTTCTTATAATAATAATAATAATAATAATAATAATAATAATAATAATAATAATAATAATAATATGGTTATTATTATTATTATTATTACTATTATTATTATTATTATTATTATTATTATTATTATTATTATTATTATTATTATTATTATTATTATTATTATTATTATTATTATTATTATTATATATTGAAGCTGAAAGAGCAGTGATCTCAGTGAAACACATGAGAAATGTTCTGACATTTTGGGCTTGTTTTGCTTTTTTGAATTTCACAGCTAATGCCATTCCATAATCAATTAAATGTTTGCTCAAAAGCTTCTGTGCATTCTCTGAAGTTACTTAGAAAATCTTTGTTTTCTAACCTATCATCATCCTATTACTGATGCTTTGCTGCTAACAAAATAAATATTAAAATATATAATACATTGACATCAAAATATATACATTTAATTTTGTCAGTTGTTGCACGTTGTTTGATTCCTCATTTGGCTACAGATTTACTAACAATCTAAGGATAAAGATTATTTGAATTTAGAATCTGTGCAGACCTTTAGGTTTTCATTTTGACTGTTAACAGTTACGTTTATTCTGAAAGTTTTACACCGGAAGTCGCTTTGCTGTTGCCCGAACAGGGAAGTTAATGGTAAAAACAGTGAAAGAAGAAAGCGTGGAAGTGTTTGTAAATGGCAACTTTAACCATGGCTAACAGGGGTTCGTTGAGAGTGCTGGTGAATAACTGTCTAAGGGTGGCTGCTGAAGAAATAGTTGGACTGTTTGAAACAACAATAGCGGAATATGAAGAGGAACTGCATCGTTTAAAACAAGAGAACGAGCAAAAACTTAAACTGCTGGATGCTATTTTAAAACCTAAAGTTCGGTTACACAGAGCAGGTCGGTGAAACGCTTAGAAGGCTTTTCCTTATTTATACCTGTACTGTTCATATGGAATTATTAAAGATGAGCAAACGAAGCCTTGTGTAGCTTCGTTACTCTTGTCGTAAGTAAAAGCATTTAACGATTAAATCAGATTAGGCAAAGAGGTAGTAATGCTCGCTATTCGTTTTAACTTATTGGCGTTGGGATTTAATTATAATGTATTGTTGCAAAAGCCTACATACATGGATTAAGACTTTAGAATATACTCAGACCCACTTTACCATTTACAAATTGTTAAAATGCATTAATTTCTGCCCATCACAGCAATCTATAATGACAACGTCAAATCTTATGGTTAGGAAAAGCCTCAGCCACGGACTGTACAGTACTAAATACTTGGTTGCCCATTACTTGTTTGCAGTAATGTCAAATATTTGACTCATGTCATATGACATTACCAAATTGTTGATGACTTCTTTCCGTAATCTTATTCCGACTTCAACTGCTGCAGAAGTTACAGAAAGACAATGTTGTCTTTCTGCACGATGAAGCTCCCCCGAATTAGTTTTGATGCAGATTTTAGCAAAACATGGCTAATATTGGTCTCATTAGTAATTATAAATCTTTGTTCAGGACTTTTACTGTCTCATCCCTGTATTTTTTTGCACATTCCTCACTTTTTGATTCTTACTGCTAACATGTTTACATCTTGTGGTAGGTCCTCTGTAGTTCTGTGTTTTCCTCAGATGGTGAGTGTGACACTTTGCTCATGCTCTGTGGAGGTTGATGGTGATTTTTCTTCACAGCTGTCAAATGGTTTCTGTCATCATCTGTTCATATTGATTTATTATTTTTAACAGCAAATACGCTCTTCACTGGTAAAAACCAAAGTGAAAACCAACATTAAGAGCTATTTATTGTTTAAACAGTCAATCTCAAAGGACTCAGCTGGATGACAAAAACCTGTCGGCAGCATGTTCGAGCATTGTTGCTTTTTTTAAAATGTGGGTCACTTGATACACAAGGTGCTATATTCTGTGTTGTTTAGCATATGTAGGGATAAACACCAGGGATTTTTCCTGAATTTCTTTGCATTAATCTGTTAGCTTTTTCTTTATCATCTGCAGTTATTCAGCTGAACCTAGAGTCCCCACCAAAAAACAAAGAACAGAAGAAACTGTGGTGTAGCCAAGAGGGAGGGCAACCTGAAGGAACTGTCACTGTGAAAAGTAAAGATGACAAAGAGAAAGTTCAGTCCTCACAGCCATATCCAAGACAAACTGAAAAGAGCACACAGACACAGCCTCCAGTCAGCAGCTCACCTCAAGACATGGAAACGGTGACTGATGGAGAAGACTGCGGAGGATCAGAATTAGCCTGGAACCCAGATAGTAATTTACAACTATCAAAGGACAGTGAGACTCCAGACTCACCTGAAAATACTGATAGCAGTAATGATCATTGGACACTGAAAAGTAATTGTGTTCCTAAAGTTGAAAATGATAGTAACACTGACAATTTTATTACCTGCTCTGAGTGTGGTAGAACATTTGATCATGAGGACTGGGTGCAGAGCCACGCCAGAAGTACTTTGGGAGAAAACCCTTTTATTTGCTCCATTTGTGTTGAAGGATATACACAGAGTTCATCACTGTTATCAACTAACACAGTTTATGACACAGAATTAAAACAGAACACCGGTTCAGACACACACATGAAGGCCGACACAGGAGAGAGGTCATTCAGCTGCTCGGTTTGCCAAAAACATTTTAAGCTGAAAGGAATCCTGGATAGACACATGAGAGTCCATACAGGGGAAAAGCCTTACAGCTGCTCAGTGTGTAACTCAAAGTTTACTCTAAATCAGTCATTGTCAAAACACATGAGGATCCATACAGGAGAGAAACCATTCAGCTGTCCAGTTTGTGGTAGGAAATTCACACAAAAAGGACATCTCAAGCAACACATGCCTCTCCACACAGGCGAGAGATTATTCAGTTGCCTCGTTTGTGGTAAAAAATTTAGTAGACGGTCCCGTGTGAAAACACATAAGTGTGTCACTTAGAAAGTACCCACTCTGAATGACTTCTCCCACTTTTTAGGTGCTTTCAGGCCAAACAGTTTTAGCTTTTCCTAGTAAATGTTCTGCACTTTTATAGTGCTTTCCTACCTATTGGCACTCAAAGCGCTTAACACTGCTTCTTATTCACCTATTCACACTCACAATCACACACATCAATGGTGGAGCTGCTATGCAGCTGGCCAACACTCACCGGGAGCAACTAAGTTGGGGTTCAGTGTCTTGCTCAAGGACACTTCGACATGTGACCAGAGGAGCTGGGGATTGAACCAACAACTGTGAGATTGGTGGACAACCGCTCTACCTTCCTGCGTCACAGTCGCCCTCCATAAGGGGCTTTTTGTCTGTTTGCATGTGCACTGCAATTAGGAACTCTGAAGTGATGCCGGCTGGCCAAAAGTCAGTATGCATATATGTATTTTTATATTGATTTGTGAGGATTCTGCAGACTTTCTTAATGTCTGTAATTATAATGCATTTATTCAACTTTCCCTTCCAGCAAATGGCAGAAACACATGCCATTTTCAACTCACCTGACACCAGCTTTTATCTTGTGTTCTATCATCCACAATTAATTAGAATGATTTAAAATGGACATGACTTGGCAGTGCTCTCGGGAAGAAGGCAGTAGGCTGCTGCCATCATGGCTGACCGCCTTTCTCCTTTGGCACTGTCATGCAATGAGATCTGAATAACATGTATAAATTGGATAAACTTGCCACATTTTAATCTAAACAGGGACTTTCCAGCATGAAAATATATAAAAACCCAATAAAGCAGCAATCCTATGATGAAAATTACAACAGGTTTGAGCCTGAATCCAAGTTTCCACTATCACTGCAGAACTGGCTGTTCAACACAGGCATAGACTAGGCAATATTCTCAAGAGCAAGGCAGCAGGCTGTTGAGATCAAACCTGACAGAGCAGCTCTCACAGTTCTGAAAAAATCTGGTCAAACTTACAAATCTAAATACGGACTTTCTTGCGTGGAAAAAGGCTGAACATTTACAGCAACACTAGAACTCAAATGACAGCTTGAGCCTCCTTGCGCTGCACTGGCTCATTGTTCAACTGATCAGCTTAAACATTTTAACATGGTTCCCATTCAGCTGAGAAGTACAATTTCTGAAGTAGGAGCTAAAAAGGTTCCCCAAAACAGCATTCTAAGAACTTTTATGATTTGTAGTTCCAGCAGTCGAAAAAGTAAATGTATGTCTATATTTTGTCATTTGCTCCTGATTTAATTCAAGTAAACACAGTGGAAAGTCGTAATCCCAGGGTGCACTAGTGCATGTAGCAGCTTCTCTCAGTAGGAGAAAACCACAGGTCTCAGCGCCGTAAGACCAAGAACCCACATAGCTCTGCTATGTAGGCAATGCCTGGTTCAAGTTCACGAAACATTTAGGGCGCTGGTTGTTATTTTGTTTGAAGGATTTTGACACTGCATTCAATGATCACATATGAAGGAACCTTTCACAATGAAAGCAGTAGTTTTATGTCTACAAATAGACCATCAGTCCAGGGGTTTTCGCTCCTTTGCAAAACCTGGAAGATAGGCCAAACTCACCACAACACCCCAAAGAGTAAAATTTGTGCATTTGGCCTCTAATATAGTACTGTTAATATGTCAAATAAGTATTTTAATTAAGGCTATGGGTGGCGGGACTTAACAGCCTGCCTGCACCTGGTTTAATGACGTGATCCCTGTGTCGCATGTGATTACTTTTCATTAAAAAAAGGACAAAGAGGTTAATTGTGTGTAAAATAATGTAATTGTACCATGTAACACAAGTGTAATTAGAAATGTAGTAAAGTAAAAAGTATACAAATTTGCTCTTTTGTTGACTTAGTACTATTAGCTTGGTACTACTGCTCAGGTTTCATTAGTCTAACTGTGAAGTGCATTTTGCATGATCAACCCTGTTTATTATAGTGTAGTCGTGTTTCAGGTAAAATGGGACAAAGCCACTTCAAACATTGTGAACAAGAGGTGTTGTCACTTGTATAAAGTCACCTAAGTATTTATATTCAGACTAGCATGAAAAATGTTGAACCAGTTCTGTATGAATTGTAAACAATATGTCAATAAAACAGCATGGGTTCTGGAACAAAGTCTGTTTTGCCTAGTTGTAAATGTACAGTTTTAGTTATTTTAGTGAACGTGGTTTTGGTTTTAGTTGGTTTTTCAATTAGATGTTAAAATTCTATTGTAATATTGAAAAATACACACTTGGCATGAATCAGTAAGTAAACATTTAATTGAATTATGGAATGGCAATTGCATTTTTTAAAACCAGGTAGTTTAGGTGTCAGGACTGACTTTGTTTGTCATGTTGCTTTTTTCTAAACTATAAGGTTGAATCTCTCTACTGCCTTACTGAAAGGCAAACCAATACATGTATTCCCTTATAGTGGAGTGCTTTCACTTTTAATGCAAGCATAGGGGGGCACCATAGGGGATGTATTCTTGTTCCAGTCCCAAGTCTGGATAAAGGCAGAGGGTTGTGTCAGGAGGGCATCCGACGGAAAACACATGCCAAATCAAACAAATCCAAACGTGCGAATCATGACTTCCATACTGGATCGCATGCAGCCCCTGAGAGGCATTATGTAGGGCTTTCAAATGGGACTTTTCAAAGGATTTTTCTTGCGAGTTTTGTCTTGAATGTCACACAGATGCTTTGTCGTTACACATATCAGATGCTGAACCATTCAACAGGTTTCGAAGGAGTGGCTCCTCATGTGATCTCTCAAGTTTGCTTTGTGAATGAACTGTTTATCACACTCTGAACAACGGTAAGGCATCTCCCTTGAGTGTGTTCTTATGTGTTTTCTTAGCTGCTGCTTGCAGTGAAATTTTTTACTACAAGTGGAGCAACAAAGGGAGGTTTTCTCTGTTTTACAGGAGGACTTAAAAGAACGTTTAACGGTGGCTAAATGTGGCTCAGGATTGCTATTATTCCAGTCATCGTCACTGTCCTCAGTTTCAGATGAGCCCGAAAACTTGAAATGACCAGCTGGTTGCTGGACACTAGTTGGTTTTAAATCAATAGCAGGACCTAACATCTTTTTTGGTTCTGATCCAGGAATTTTTATTTGTTTAAATTCTAATTGCAGTTTGGGCATTCTCTCCCAGTCATCATCACTGTCTTCAGTTGCACTGTCTGAAGAGTTTAAAGTCTTCTCGCTGTCTGACTGTAAACATGGTTCTGCTCTTCCACGGTCCTTTATATCAGTTTCCATCTGTTGGGCTGAGCTGCTGGCTGGAGACTCTCTGTTCTCCTCTGTTTGTCTTTGATGTGCTTTTTCTTTATCCTCACCATTCCACTTTCCCTCCTGACTGCTCCAAGGTGTCCTCTGTTCCTCTTCAATGAGTGGATGCCCTGGGTCACCCTCTTTCAGTGTGGTTCTCCCCTCCTGCTGCTCAGAGGGAGCCTCTTCTTTACATATCATCAGTTGGTTGATATTACCAGGAAACACTGAAATACAAATCTAAAGATCAGGGTTCGATAAAATCAGCATTTTCCATGTAATAACTTAGATTCTAATGTATGTCACACCAGGGTTATTGTAAATCGACTTTTAGCACCATGGTTTGTGGGTCTGCTTCACAAGCAATAGTCTGCTGACGAATAAGTTACAGAGTTTTTACTAAAGCGTTACTAAAGTGTGAAATTATTTTTTCCCCCCACCCACCCCTATTATTAAGTTAACGTTGAAATGTTCTTCCTGATGCTTTTTACACCATGCTGGTCCTTGACCAATTTAATCCTCAACTAAAAGAATTGTAACTAAAATGACCTAAAACGAAATAGAAATGAGTATGTGAATACAAACTAAAACTGAAACTAGTGAAACCACTGAGGAAGCAAACTATAAAAAAAAAAACTAATTCAGATTTAAACCAAAAATAATATAAAAATAAACTAATCTGAAAATGTTAAACTAATATAATCTTGCATCCCACTTGTACCCAAATGGCTGTCTACAACATTTACAACAGTGGCATCATGTGTTTGCTTCACTTAATGTGTGTTGAAGATATAGCAACATCTCCAACCACAGGCCCCAAAGACACAAAAATACAACACTATTCACCTTTCAAAGCACAATGGAGAACATTTGTACCTTTTAAAACATGTGGATAATATTCCTGTGGTCCCTTCTGACTTGCACTTTTCACATGAACACCAGCGAAAGTGGACGAAAGTGGTCCCTCCTGACTGCTCGAGTATTCCTCTGGTTCCTTCTTAAAATTAGGAAGCTCTGGAGTATTTTGGTTCATTATAGACCTCCACTCCTGCTGCTCCTCTTTCACTGAAAACAGCTGTTTAATGTCTGCAGAGACAAAGACAAAAGTACAGAGATGTATAATGAGGGTTTTGTACATGTAATGCTGCAGTGCATCACAGCACTTCATATACCAAAAAAAAAAAAAAATAAATAAAAATGCGGCGGATCATTCCTATGTCTTTTTTTAACTGTCTACAATCTACTTTTATGGCTACTTCTTTTCTCCTTTTTAATATTTCTATCATCTTCTTTTGCTTTATTCGAGAGTTTTTTGGTCCACATTTATACTTTTTAACGCAACTTTCAACACATCAACTTCTCAGCTCTGTCTTTAAAAGTTGACTGTGTCTTTGTTGTTCACACCATGAAAGCTTTACATCCCATTACCATAGGAGAGTGAACTGAGCAAGGCTTTCCATGACAAGCTACCTACCTTTTATTCTTACAAAAAGTGGGATACACAATGGACAGGTCTGCCATTAATAGATATATAAAGACAGACAACCATTCCAACCTACAGGCAATTTAGAGCTACTGATTAACCTAACAGCACTAAAGCATAGGAGGAAACCCACAAAGGGACAAGGAGAAAATGCCAACTCCACAAATAAGAGGCCCTGGCAGTCAATCTGAACACAAACCAGGAACTGTCCATCAATAAGGCAGTTTAGGATTTAATCCCGTTTGATTCACAAGTTTAGTTTGAAATCTTTCAGTTTATAGTCACTTCATACTCTAACAGTTGTAACATTTATATGCAGGCTCTATCATGCAGCTAAAATACATATCATTAGTGGTGACTTTTGTCTTGCATCCAACATAAAGCTGTGGCAGTGCTGTCATTGAAAATTGACTAAAAATCTTTACTGTTCTAACCTAGGCTGAATTTGCTGCCAACTCATTCTTTTCTACATACTGACTTAAAGGGATCGGATAACTATAGAATTTTACATTAACCTAATTTTCCTGAGTTCATTTTTGTCATTTATGGGTATGTTTCATTTTCTCCTGACATCCACTCCACTGTTACTAAGTTATTTACATTGTAAACAACATCCACCAATCAAGCATAACAATATTACCACCTCAGCAATTTAATGCAATGCACTTTATCCATTTTCAACAGGGTGGCCAGAAGCGATAATATTTGCACAAGTGTACAAACCTGTTTTATGTAAGTCAACACCAGCGCTGACAACAGCTTCCAAAAGTTTTCGTTGTTGTTCTGCTTCCTCTTTTGAACGAGACACTATGTCTTCGTATTCTGCTATGGCTGTTTCAAACAGCCCGCATATCTCTTCAACTACCTCTGTGAGCCGCTGAGTTAATAACGCTCTTAGTATCCCCGCTTTGGACATTTCCCCCCAATATCGTTCAGCTTTCCTTCAGAAAAAGTGTATAATATAACGGTCTTACTATCCAACTCAGTATCTACTCAGTAACGTAGGTTTCGTTACTCTACAGCTAACGTTAGTTAGCACACTGCTAGCTAGTGAACCCCAGAGCACCGGAGAAACGAGTCACGTCTTTAGGTCATAAACGAATCTTAAAGCTGTATCACCGATATCCCTTCACCGAGATTTTTTTCCTCAAAAATATCAGATGTTAAATAATTTGCTAACGTTAAATACTTAAGTGCGTTTTCGGACAATAATAATGATTACCCGCTATGTAGCCATACTGTGTGAAAACACAAATACAAAGAGTCGAGGGGGTCAAACATCTGTTTCCGGCTGTTTTCATTTTTCTTTCAGAATAAAAGCTTTGTCTTTCCTTTCAATCGCAATACAGCCATAGGCTGTATATAAATAACTGATAACATGTCTGCCAGAAGTTCAATTAAATAGTTAAAACTATATGATCCAACGGGAGTTTTCTCTGTCATGTAACTGCTTTTGGAGTCTTTGCTTTTAAAACAATTTTTTGTTTAAAGTTATTGGAGCTACAAGGTACAGCTGTTGAAGCCTCTAGGTACAGCTATTGGTTTTACAAGGTAGTGAGAAGAGCAACAAGTTAGTGTGTAGCTGTACAGGTACATGGTACAAGAGGGATTTCATAAATGAAAAATAAATACATATATGTAAACAGTGCATTGTTGTCAAATTGTAGTTTCTGTATTAAAAAGTAAAATGTTTGTTTTTACAGCAGAACTAGTAACACAGATTGCAAAGTTACAGAAAAGGTATTCAAATCACTTTTCTAGCTTTAGGAACACAAACTACACCAACATTTATATGCTGGTTAAAAGAACAATTCTGAAAACAACCCCAGGTCTCTCAATTCGGAGCTGTTATCTTCAGTGATCTCTGCAGCTCTTCCCCCACCACAGGACCTCTCCACCACCGACACAGATCGGAAAGCCTCTGCTATACACTTTCATCCTGTCTGGATACTCTTTGCCGAATGTCTTTTAGACCTGCTCGTCCCTGAGCTTCTAATCAGTGGCCGGATCCTTGAGCAACGCACCACGCTCAGGAGTGATGAGAGGAAGTGGCGCAAATCCAAGACTCTATTTGCTCTTGCTGAGTATCAGGATCTGCTTGTGTCTTTTTCTCACAGTTTCACCAGGGCAAAGACTGAATACCACCAGGACACGCTCAGCACCACCACGGGCACCAGAAAGCTGTTCTTCACGTTCAAAGCACTCATCTACCCACCTCCACCTTCTCCACCAACCTCTCTCACTGATGACAACTTTGCCTGCTTCTTTACTAATAAGGTGCCAGCCATTAGCTTAAAGTTCTCTCTTCCAAATGATGAGATCCTGCTAACTTTTTCCAACACTGCATCACTCTCATTTTCAACTCTGACCGAGAACGACATATCCACCCTCCTCTCTAACAATCCGACCACCTGCTCTGGATCCCATCCCTTCCACTCTCCTTCAAGCAGCTGCACCCACACTTAATGCCAGCCATTACACAAATCATCAACACATCTCTCACAACAGGGACTTTTCTGACCTCATTCAAGTAGGCCCGGATTACCCCTCTGCTTAAGAAACCTTCTCTTGACCCCTTCCTTGTGGAGCATTACAGACCCGTCTGTCTTCTTCCATTCCTGGCCAAGACCATGGAACAAGCAGTCTTCAATCAACTCTCAGACTTTCTTTCCTAAAACAAGCTCCTCGATGGTTCTAACTTCCATAGCTGCTCTGCCGGTGTGCCACAGGGCTCAGTTATTAGTCCTTTTCTTTTTGTTCATCTATACCACATCCCTGAGTTTGATCATCCGCTCACATGGCTTTTCTTATCTCTGCTATGCTGACAACACACAGCTCTTTCTGTCCTTTCCACTGGATGACTCAACAGTCTTATCACACATTTCTGCTTGTCTCTCTGACATCTCTGCTTGGATGAAAGAAAAACATCTTCAGCTCAATTTTTCCGTAGTTTCGAAATGGCGGTCTGTTCAAACTGTGTACACGTTTTCACGCAGTTGCAAGAAACCATCACACTTTTGGAAAACGAACTAAGAAAAAAAAATGAACTTATCTTGGGGTTTTCCAACGTTGCCGCCACACAAGCGAAGCACCTCGCAGCTCTTAATACCTCGAGCTACATGGAACAAACAGTTTCTATCCACCCAGCTGTTTGTTCAGTGACCCAGGACACCGATGACACGCTGCCGTGGTCTGGCCCTGTTGCTACTGCTGGAATAGCGATGCCAACCCGCGGCCTTCTGGCCCTGTCGGATGACCAACGGCCTGTCCCGACACGGGCCTGCTCCTCGCCGCTGACACAGGAGGCCTGGATTACGGCTAAAAGGAGACATCGGACGACACCTGCTGCAGCTAATCTTGTCAACCAATCCATTGGACCACCTTCCCCGGTCCAGATGGAGAACCGTTTCACTGTTCTTGAAGAGCTGGAAAGTCCGACTTCCCCGGCGGCGGTTCCCTGTGACTCCCTGCCTCGTGAGATACCACACTGCTCCACCTCCCGCGGGCAGCGCGGTCGGGGCCTGCTGCCGGGGCCTCGCCAGACCAGACGTGCCACCGCCACCAACACCATGCCTCCAGAGAGGAATCCACATGCTCCTCCTCGGCGCACCTCTCCACCGCACCGTCCTCCCGGTCCGACCATGCTAATTATTGGCGACTCCATCGTTAGAGACGTCCGCTTAAAATCAGCTAAAACGTTTTGCTTTCCTGGAGCCACAGTCACTGACATAGCGGAGAAAATTCCAAACCTGATTGAAAGACATCCTACAGCAACAAAAGTAGTGATACACGTTGGCACAAATGACACCAAACGCCAACAGTCTGAGTTGCTGAAACGTGACTTCGTGTCATTTTTCAACTCACTGGAGAGTTTCCACGACAGACGGTTCTTCATTTCCGGCCCAATTCCCACGCTGGGTCGCGGTGTTGGCTGGTTCTCCAGACTCCTCAGCCTGCACACATGGCTTCAACCACAAGTCTCCGCACACGGACTCTTCTACGTAGACAATTTCAATCTTTTCTGGGATCGTCCTCAGTACTTCAAGCAAGATGGACTGCACCCGAACTTTCTGGGATCACGGATGTTGACTGAGAACATTGTCCACAGCATCTCAGTCTCCGGAGACTGACTGACCATTGAAAACACCTGTGGCTCTGATGTGCTCACCTCTCCTGCATCCTCCGCTCCAACACCCGACAACATCCACAGGTATAAACAGTCCGAGATATTTATAGAATCTGACGTTACCAACAGACAAAATGCAGCTGTTATGGACTCTAATTTTTCACACAGGGAATATTATTATTTTGCTGAATGTTATGATCTTAACCACACTGCTATTTGCCCTATAGAGACTATGTCTGCTCCACGACCAATTAAACTTTTTAAACCAAAAATGAACACAAGGGGAGTTAATCATAAAAATCTAATACAAGTTAAGACTAATGCTCATACTGAACCAAAACCCAAAACTATTAAATGTGGATTATTAAATATTAGATCTCTCTCTTCTAAATCTCTGTTAGTAAATGACTTAATAAATGATCATCAAATTGATTTACTTTGTCTCACTGAAACCTGGTTGCAGCAGGAAGAATATGTCAGTTTAAATGAGTCAACCCCCCCAAGTCATATTAATTATCATGTTCCTAGATGCACAGGCCGAGGTGGAGGAGTAGCAGCAATATTTCACTCTAGCTTATCAATAATTCCTAGACCTAAACATAGTTATAACTCATTTGAGAGTCTTACTCTTAGCCTTTCACACGCAAACTGGAAAACTCAAAAACCACTATTATTTGTTATCGTGTACCGTCCTCCAGTCCCTTATTCAGAGTTTTTGATTGAATTTTCTGATTTTCTATCTGATTTAGTGCTTAGTACAGATAAAGTCATTATAGTGGGTGACTTTAACATCCATGTAGATGCTGACAGTAACTGCCTGAGCACTGCGTTTAATTCATTACTAGATTCAATTGGTTTTTCCCAAAATGTAAATAAACCCACTCACTGTTTTAGTCACACATTAGACCTTGTACTTACATATGGCATTGAAACTGATAATTTAATAGTATTTCCTCATAACTCTCTTTTGTCTGACCATTTTCTAATAACATTTGAATTTACAATAACGGACTATACAGCAGTTAGGAAAAAATTCCACTACAGCAGATGTTTATCTGAAAATGCTGTGAATACATTTAAAGAAATTATTTCTTCATCTTTTTCACCACCATGTGTCAATACTATGGTGAGTAGCCATCTTACTCCTGTACAAATTGATTACTTAGTTGACGATTCTGCAGCCTCATTGCGTATGATACTAGATACAGTTGCCCCTCTGAAAAAGAAGGCAGTGAATCAGAGGAGGCGACCTCCATGGTACAATTCACAAATGCACAGCTTAAAGCAGGCGTCACGAAAATTAGAGAGGAAGTGGCGTTCCACTAATTTAGAAGAATCCCGGTTAGCCTGGAAAAACAGTTTAAAAGTGTACAAAAAAGCTCTCCGTGATGCCAGAACAGCATATTATTCCGCACTAATAGAGGAAAACAAGAACAACCCCCGGTTTCTGTTCAGCACTGTAGCCAGGCTGACTAAGAGCCATAGTTCTGTTGAGCCTAGTATACCCTTAACTTTGAGCAGCAATGACTTTATGACTTTCTTTACTGATAAAATTGCAGCCATTAGGGAAAAGGTTCACCAGATCCTCCCTACAAATATTACAGATAGATCTTCATGTACAACAGCTCTAGAATCCTCAATAAGGCCCCAATCCATCTTAGACTGTTTTTCACCCATAGATCTCACTGAGCTAAGTTCAACTATCGCCTCCTCAAAACTAACAACATGTCTTTTAGACCCTGTTCCAACCAAATTGCTTAAAGATGTTCTACCTTTAATAGACACATTCATATTAGATTTGATTAACTTATCTTTAGAAACTGGCTATGTACCAAAGGCTTATAAAGTTGCTGTAATCAAACCATTACTTAAAAAACCCTGTCTTGATCCAGGTGATTTAGCCAACTATAGACCAATATCAAATCTCCCGTTTATTTCTAAAATCCTGGAAAAAGTAGTTGCAAAACAATTATGTGATCACCTTTACAGGAATAATTTGTATGAAGACTTTCAGTCAGGATTCAGAGCTCATCACAGTACAGAAACAGCACTAGTAAAAGTCTCCAATGATCTTCTCCTCGCTTCAGATAATGGACTTGTGTCCGTACTCGTCTTACTAGACCTTAGTGCCGCATTTGACACCATTGACCACAACATTTTATTACAGAGACTAGAACATAGATTTGGGATTAAAGGAACCACATTACATTGGTTTAAATCTTATCTGTCAGACAGATTCCAACTTGTTCATGTTAATGATGACTCTTCTTTATGCACCAAAGTTAGCTATGGAGTTCCACAGGGCTCTGTGTTAGGACCAATACTTTTTAATCTGTACATGTCACCTTTAGGCAAAATTATTAGGAAACATTCCATAAACTTCCACTGCTATGCAGATGATACCCAGCTCTATTTATCTGTGAAACCAGAAGATACTAACCAATTAGTCAAACTTGAAGCATGTCTAAAAGACATAAAGACCTGGATGTCCTACAATTTCCTACTTCTAAATTCAGACAAAACTGAAATCATCCTCTTTGGGCTTAAAAACATGAGAAATATGCTGTCTAACAATATAGTTACTTTAGATGACATAACTTTGGCCTCCAGTACTGCGGTGAGGAACCTTGGAGTTATTTTTGACCAGGATTTGGCATTTACGTCACATATAAGACAAATCTCTAGAACAGCCTTCTTCCACCTACGGAACATTGCTAAAATTAGAAGCATCCTGTCTCAAAGTGATGCCGAAAAACTGGTCCATGCATTTGTTACTTCTAGGTTGGACTACTGTAATTCCCTACTTCTGGGGTGTCCTAATAACTCTCTAAAAAGCCTTCAATTAATCCAAAATGCTGCAGCAAGAGTGCTGACTGGATTAGGAAAGAGAGATCATATTTCACCTTCACTAGCTTCTCTTCATTGGCTTCCCATAAAATCTAGAATAGAGTTCAAAACCCTCCTCCTTACATACAAAGCTCTTAATGGTCAAGCTCCATCATATTTAAAAGATCTCATAGTTCTGTATCGCCCGATTAGACCACTTCGATCCCAAAATACAGGCCTACTTGTGGTTCCCAGAGTTTGCAAAAGTAGAATGGGAGGCAGAGCCTTTAGCTATCAAGCTCCTCTCCTGTGGAACCAGCTTCCAATCCAAATTCGGGGAGCAGACACCCTCTCTAATTTTAAGACTAGGCTTAAAACCTTCCTTTTTGATAAAGCTTATAGTTAAACTGCTCACTCAACCTGAACTAGCTTTTCTCTATACATTTACTTGTCACTACTGTATACCATTAATTCTATATCCTACAACCTGCACGATGCTTTGTTGTTGCTTTTTTGTTGTTTTGTTGTTGCTTTTCTTGTTGTTTTGTTGTTGCTTTTTGTTGTTGCTTTTTGTTGTTTTGTTGTTGCTTTTTTGTTGTTTTGTTGTTGCTTTTCGTTGTTGCTTTTCGTTGCTCTTTTCTTTTCTTTCTCCACTTTCCACTCACCCCAACCGGTCAAGGCAGATGGCCGCCCACCCTGAGCCTGGTTCTGCTGGAGGTTTCTCCCATTAAAGGGAGTTTTTCCTCTCCACTGTTGCCTAGGGCTTGCTCAAGGGGGATTTGTTGGGTTGCTTCTACATACTTGTGTAGTCTGGACTTTATTCTGTAAAGTGCCTTGAGATGACTTTGTTGTAAATTGGCGCTATATAAATAAAGTTGAATTGAATTGAATTGAACCTCTCCAAAACTAAGGTTATTGTGTTCCCAGCTAAACCTTCAACAAAACACAACATCTGTATCAACACTGGATCTGCAGTAATTGTCCCCACTAAGTTGCCAGAAATCTGGGGGGTCATCATCGATGACCAACTGAGCTTTACGGACCACATCTCCTCAGTCTCTTGGCCATGCAGATTTGCCTGCATCAGGTTCAAAGCTCTGTCTCTTGCCTACAGGGCGGTGAACTCAGCAGCTCCTGCTTTCCTCAACTCCCTCATTCAGGTGTGCAATCCCTCCTGATCGCTGCTCTCTGCCAACGAACGACATCTGGTGATCCCAGCACTGCACAAAAGACACCAAGCAAAGCCGATTTTTAATTTCTAATCACAAAATTCTTAGAACCTAAGATTGTTTGACTTCAATATTTTGACAAGGCTCAAACTAATTCTAACTTTTATCTATTGAAATCCTACGACTGTAGTGTGTTCAAAATAGAGGCGAAGGAAACCTTCTTGTTTCTCAAATCCAGAGATTTTAATTTACTATTTATCAAACCAGGTTATATAAAAATCAATAAGTAACAAATAGAAGCAGATGAGAAAATATAATTGGAGCTCCGGGTCAGAGTTTCTCCCTTGCAACAACACAAAGGGTGTCAGGGCACAAAATCTGACATCCTGTCTCTCCCTTGACCCAATCTTATATAGACAGTCTATTTGTCGCAGCAGCTGTGCCTTCCAGGTGTGGCTCTTCTGGCAGTTTCTTCCTTATTTGGCCTGTTGCAGCTTGTTCCTATTTTCAGCTTCTTGCTGCTTTAGTATCTGTAAAACAACTCACATACATTCTTCACCCTACATGTACACGCTGCTTTATTCAGCTTTACTGTTGCTTGCACAATACTCCAGTCACGCTGTGTTCTGTGCACTTCTCTTAAGCTATAGTAACACATGTTACATATGACGCATATAAAGTTATTAATACATATAAAGCAAAAATATTGATGCACACTCTTGTGTGGAAATATTTTCCACACAACCTTAAATTCTGTTAATTTGGTTATCAAAGTTGGAATTCTTTTGATGAATTTCAGAATGTTGAGATTGAATTCCTAACATTCTTAGAACTCGAAACTGTTTTATTTCATCATTCAGATAGCGATCTGAAGAATCCAACTTTGATCTCAAAATTCTTAAATTGATCTCAACATTCCAACACTGATCAGAAAAGGTCCAACTTTAATGTCAATATTCCAAAACTGATTGAAAGAAATTCCAACTTTAAATTCTCAACATTCTGACACTGATCAAAGGAATTCCAACTTTGATCAATATTGAATATATATATTGAAGAAATTCCAAGGTTGATTTCAATATTCTGACAGAGATCACTGATTAAAGATAGTCCCGCTTTGATCTGAATATTTCTAAATTGAGCACAGGAATTTTTCAAAATTCTTCTTCTTAGAACTTGGAAATGCTGTAGCTCAGTTGGTAAGGCAGTTGACCATGGACCACAGGGTCAGTGGTTTGATCCCCGCCCCCCGCTACATGTTGAAGTGTCCTTGGGCAAGACACTGAACCCCAAGTTTCTCCTGGTGGGCCAGGTGAGCACCCTGCGCGGCAGCCACCGCAGCTGGTGTGTGTGTGAATGGGTGAATGGGACGAACATTGTAAAGCGCTTTGGATAATAGCGCTATATAAGCGACTATTTTGCCATTAAGAACTTAAGATCGTTTGAGTTCGATATTCTGACAATTCTAACTTTTTTCTATTTAAATCATACAAATTTAAATGCTATTTTGTTATCAAAGTTGGAATTCTTTTTATCAATTTTGGAATTTTGAGATCAAAGTTGGAATTCCTAAAATTCTTAGAACTCGAAACTGTTTATCTCATTATTCCAACACTGATCAGAAGAGTCCAACTCTAATGTAAATGTTCCGAAACTGATTAAAAGGAATTCCAACTGTGTACTTACTTTAATATTGATCAAAGAAATTCAAAGGTTGAGTTGAACATTATCTGATTTCAATATTCTGACAGAAATTACTGATCAAAGAAGGTCCAACTTTGATCTGAATATTTCAAAATTCAGCACAGACATTCCTCAAAATTCTTAGAACTTAACTGTTTGAGTTCAATATTATACTGATCAAACTAATTCTAAATCTACTGAAATCCTACAACCTTAAATTTTGTTATCAAGTTTCATGAGATAAAACAATAAAGTTGGACCTCTTCTGATCAGTGTTGGAATGCTGAGATCAAACAATCTTAAGTTCCAAGAATTGTGAGATCAAAGTATCAAAGAATTCTTCAATCTCGGAATGATGAGATAAAAAAAGTTTTGAGTTCTTAAAATTTTTAGGAATTCCAACTTTGATCTTGTTGTGGCAAAAACTGTAAGACAGGTTTAGGAGGCAAATGGAAGCTCACAGCCTTAGTTATGGTGAGTTTAATCGGCAAAAGGGAGAAACAGACACAGAACAGAACTTCACTCATGAGTGGGCCAAATCAGATGGACAAGATTTACAGATTATGGGTGTCTTTTAACCACTCAGCTCAGCAGCTGAATTCACAAAAAGGACAAAAGAATGACTCAATGCAAATCAACCTTAAAGACATACAGGTAAATACACAGCGGTCAGGAATCTAATTAACGAATCTCGGAGACAACTCATCTCCTATGGGTTCCCTGCTGGGACAGCTTCCTGATGTATCTCTGGTCTAAAGACAGTGCAGACAGAAGGTCTGCTGAGGTGCAAAAGCAGCATTTGGTCACCATAAACAGGCATTTGTCACACATCTCATCAATCCAAAATAGATCAAAAGAATTCCAACTTTGATAACAAAATTAATAGAATTTAAGGTTGTATGATTTCAATAGATAAAAGTTAGAATTTCTCATTGTCAGAATATTCAACTCAAACTTTGTGGTTCTAAGAATGGCACAGGGATTTTATTTAAAAAAAATAGATTTAAGTTCATAGGAAAATGCAGAAGAGTTCAGTTTTTAGCAGTTTTTTTAAATATTGGGAGTGAGTTTGCTGAGCGTGCAGAGTTTGATAGCTCATTCCAATATCGTGGGATCATTGCGCTAAAGAGTTTTGCTTGGTGGGACCAACAGACGTCCTTCGTTGGCCGACGGCAGCTGACGGGAAAGATTGTAGACCTGAATGAGGGAGTTGAGGTAACCCTTACTCTGTAGGCAAGAGACAGAGCTTTGAACGTGATGATGGCAGCTACAGGAAGCCAGTGTACAGATCTGAAGAGTGGTGTGACATGAGTCCTTTTTGGCTGATTAAAAATGAGGCGTGCTGCCGCATTTTGGATCATCTGCAAGGGGTTGATTGTGGATACCAGTAACCAAAAACGACAGTGGAGTCGTCCAGTGGAAAGGACTGGAAGACTTGTGTCTTATCAGCATAGCGGTGATAGGAAAGGTCATGTGAGTGGATAATAGAACCCAGGGATGTGGTATAGACAAAAAAGAGAAGAGGACCAAGAACTGAACCCTGCGGCACACTGGTAGAGAGGCTATGACAGTGAGAAATATGGGCCGACTTAAATCAGGTCAGAAAAGTCCCTGTTGTGAGAGATGTGTTGATGATTTGTGTAATAGCTGGCATTAGTGCGGGTGCAACTGCTTGAAGGAGAGTGGAAGGGATCTGATCCAGAGAGCAGGTGGTCTGATGGTTTGAGAGGAGGAGGGTGCTCTTTGCCCTGGTGGTACTGTGAGAAAAAGATCCAAGCAGACCCTGATACCCAGCAAGAGCAGATGGAGACTTGGATTTGCCACTTTCTCTGAGCACTCCTGAGATCCACAGATCCAGTCAGTGAACCACGGAGTAGAAGCTGGTGGACAAGCGCGTCTTGAAGACATGGGGCAGAGACTATCCAGACACAAAGAAAGTGTATTGCAGAAGCTGTCCATGGCTGTATCTGGATCAAGGATGTCGAGGTCCTGTGTTTGGAGCAGAGTTGCAGAGACCAGCCAAGAGAATCGGTCGGGGTTGAGAGACCTGAGGTTACTATGGAATGTTACAAGTGTGGTGGGAGAACGCGAAGGTCTAGGTATGAAGACTGTGAGTTGAATGAAGAAATTATCCAATAAATGCAGAGGAGTAAACCAAGATGTTGTCTGTGGTGCAGTTCTGGGTAAGGATGAGCTCGAGGTTGTTGCCAGCTTTGTGGGTCGGTGGAGTGGAGACCAGACTCAGGTCAAATGTGTTTAGAAGAGCAAATACGTCAGCCGCCTGAGGTTTGTCCATGTGGATGTTCAGGTCTCCCATGACGATGAGAAGAGTGCCATCTTCAGGGAAGTGGGACAGCAACATGTCAAGCTCATCGCAGAAGTTCCCCAGCTGGCCCTGTGGTCGATATATCACAATCAGTGCGGTGATCCTAATGGCATGATATTCCAGAGATGACAGATTTTTTAAGGGGGTGCTGTCGAGGGAAAATGTCCAGGTGTCATTGATGAGAAGTGCAGTCCCACCCCTCCAACAGGATGAGCAAGGAGTGTCAAAGATTGGTGGAGAGTGCAGCTGGAGTGGCTGTGCTCTGTGGCGTGATCCAGGTTTCTGTAAGTGCAAGTAGGTGAACAGCTGACTGTGTAGGAAAAGCTGGAATGAAGTCGGCCTTGTTCGCTGCAGGCTGGCAGTTCCACACTGCCAGAGAAAAAGATGATCTTGCAGGACAGATTATGTGTGTGATTTTTTTTCCACTATGCCCAATTTCACAACATCATTTTATGTTCTGATAAGTATACTGCAAAAAGCTTGTCTCCCCTTCCAAGAAATGGACATTGAGCTAGCTAGCTAGTATCTTTTGGGACTTGATCCAGCAGACTTCTGCATCCAATCCTGCTGCTCCGCCCATTGAGCTACCAGGTCGAGCTTGCAGGCCACTGCACAGTCTGGGCACTCATCTCATCATTGGTCTCTGTCATTGCATAAGTCGCTGTCACACAATTTTCATGCAAAAGGCCAATCTCTCTGGAGTTGTCTTTGGTGTTGTATCTAATCTCAAACCATTTTGAGATAACACAAATGTGTTCCAACAGATGATTTGTGATTGATTACATTACCTGTGATATTTACCATATTTAGCATTCACAGCAACATATTCAAGGTGACACATGCAAAAAATACAAAATTTGACTTACAATGTTGAGTTTATGGTTGTGATTGATCTTGGTTTACACCTGGATCCTGTTTACCTTATAGAAATAAAAAATCTTCCCACACAACAAAGGAAGAAAGGTGAGTCTGTCAACAGTCAGGTGTTAAAAAGAAAGTGGAAAGTTTTATTTATACAGAGATACTATTGCATTGTAGCTATACAGCTTGCTGTTCTAATGACTAATATGTTTTTTTATTGTCAGGTCTGTACCACTTTGTGTTATGGGGTCTGCAACATGCAGCCCAGTGTTTCGTTCAACTGCGTGCCGTAAAACAATAGCTTAATGCTGTGGAAGCCTGGCAGGTGTGCGGTAGACTGGTGTCTCAACTGCAAGAAGCAAGATCAACTGAAGGGAACAAGTACCCATCTGGAGACAGTGAGGCCTGGGGCAGATTGAGGCCCTTCTAGAGCAGAAACTGTCCAGTGAGTTGGCCTCTGGTCCATTTTGCCCCTCCACTGGTTGTTCCTGTCCCTCCTGTGGAAGTTAACTTTTCCCACCTCAGACAAGAGCCTAGCAGAGGAAGAGCCACTGCCAATCTCTCCAATACTGGAATATGCCAGCCCAGCCAGCTCCAATGCCAAAATGCAAATCTGGCCTCCTCAAGGTTTAGCTCTGCCTGCAGAGCTATGCATACTTCAGGGGTGGCTCTCTATATTTATGGCACTCGTTCTTTTTGAAACATATACAACTTGGGTTAAGCACGATAAATGGAACGGCAGTGGCTCAGATTCAGAAAGAAGATCAATGAAAAACTAAGAAGCTGATTGTACAAATTATAAAATTTCAAAATATTTCCCAAACAATGTTCCCCTCTCAAACCTCTCATTCATTCATTTGGGTGAGGTGGAGGTGTAAACACTAAATTAAAAGTACATTCACCGACACTTTTGTCTAAAACAACATCCGTTTTTAGGCCATTCATAAGGCCACTTAACTTATTTGTACTAATAGTCCATTGCAAAGAAATGACTTGCACTCAATGCTATAGTGAGTCCACATTGTATCACAGCAAACTGCATTAGCATCACTGTGGCTGGGGTTAGACCGCCAATAAATAATAAAAGATGTCAGAAGTGTGTAAAATAAATATTTTTTCCTGGTAAACAAACCTGGTAAATAGACCCAGACAATATCATCACATCAATTACCTGCAATAATCTGATATTTTTTTCAAGCCGATTCAGACACATCTGTTGGTGGGAGAGTGTTGGATTAAAACTGGTTATTTACAGAGTAAACATAGCTCCATAATTATGTGCCCCCTAGTAAAGGCTGTTGAAAGGAAATATTATTAATAAACTGACAAACGTATTTTTTAATCAAAGTCCACCTATAGACAGACTAGAAGGGCAGTTTATACTGTGTATTCCTCCCTTCCAGCTCTTTCACTAATCCCCCTCCTCCCTGAGTTAGTGAGCAAGAGAGAGAAAGAGAGGGATGGAATATCTTACACATCTGGACAGATTCTGCCGTGAATCATGTAGCAGTTTTAGGTTGTGTTACTCCCTCCATTCATAAAAAAATAAAAAACTCCCATTGATTGAGGATGCAATATATGAAGAAGGACAACCCACTTACTTACAACCCACAAGCTTTATTTATAATCAAAAACCTTCTCACATTAAATAAACTAACAAAGGGGAAACAAGAGGTGCTGGAGACCCCAGGCAAAAAGGAACAAGAAAAAGAGAAGATCCAGGGCCAACATAGTAATAGCCCGTAATGGGCCATAAAAAAAACTAAACCGAAACAAATAACTGAACTACTGGTAATCTCCAGCCCAAACTAACATAACAAACTAAAATAACAAAACCCCAGCACTTAAATGTGCTAGGAGTAAGAAGAATGGGCAGATTAGCGGAGGGGCCTTACCAAAGGTGCAGCTGCCAGTGTGTGTGCATGTGTTCTCTCCACTTCCAGCACTACCTACCTCTCTTTATCCCCTCAACCTCACTGATTGTACGCAGGATGCAACAGGCCAAAGGAGGAGAGTAACCTAAGGGAAAGAGAGCTGAAAACACACAGAGGCAACATCCGTACATGATGCATGCTCCACGTAGACTGTCATATGACAGTACTTGGTCCCTTTGGAACAAAGTCTCTGGGGCTCTCCTTCAAATACTAAATACAAATACTTGAAGATATCTGCAGGGAAGACAGAAATACCAAAGTAGAATAAGAAATGTATTTTTTTTGTTCCATTAGTTTGAATTGGTTTCCCTTTTCTAGTTTTAGTAATTGTGTGAATACCTCCTTATGTTTCATTCCAAATTTATTCAGGAATTGAGAAATTTATTCCATCACCACTGTGTATATAGTAGCAGTCTCTTTTGTCAAGAAGGGAAGCAAAATCAAACACTTTATTTTGCAGCTTTTAGGCTTTTACAGCTGGCAAGCCTCTGACATAATGAATTGATGACTGATAATATTCTTGTGGTCTACAGTCATCTGCAAAGATTAGTACCCCATATTTTGAAACGGCAAGAAAAGTAAAAAATATTTTTCTCATCAACAGACATTAACAAACACAATAACAATTAGCTATTGCAAATGTTTCTGGAGATTAAAGTTAAAATGTAATTTATCAAGGGGCATGCAAACATTTCCACTCACTCCTTTACCATTATTGTTAACTTTATTAGTTTATGATGAAGAAACCTATTTAATTGTGCAATAAATATTATGCTAATGATTTTTAATGATGAATCTTTGTGCCATTTCAAAAAAAGTGGGTACTACCTTTTGCACTTGACATTTTGTAAACTTTGTGTGTCTCAGCCTGATCACAGTATCTCAATGATTTAATGTTAAGAGACTTAGCCATGTTCTGCTGGAAACATGAGGCACAGCCATATTTATAACAAGTGAACAGTGGCTATGCAGGTTGATTTCCGTGATGAGCCTCTGATAAGTTGATCAAATCCACTTATAGGATCATCTGAATGTGTGTGACAATGAATTGAGCTTAAGAAGATCAAAGAGCTCTGTACAAAAGTAGTTTATGGTCAATGCTGCAATTGCTTAAATTTAATTTCAGACTCAGAAATAGTGCACATTCTTAAACATTGCTTAATTTTTCTCTTCTTAATTATATATAACATTCTGATCATTTCTGTGCTTTACATGAAAATATTGCACATTTGTAATGTAATCTCAGATTTTTCGACCCCTATAGGATCAATTTTCTATTAAAAATACCAATTTATTCTTAATATTCGAATGAGTATTGCAACAAAGCAGAACTGATCTCTTGGACATAAAGAAAGGGATCTCTGCATGTCTTGTGGTGACAGGAATAGATGAATCAATATTGCAACCATTATTTCAGTATCTGAGTTTGGTTTTGAGATTTAAAAATATATATGAACGATAAACAAGGAGAGAAGGGGGTGGGGGGTTGCGATGGAGTCAGAAGAGAGAGGGAGGGAGAGAGGGGGAGGATGTAGCGTGATAGAGAGAGAGAGTTAAAGAGACCTGTACCGTTCACGCCTGTCACGAACCAGTCCAGCAGCCCTTTGAGATAGATTGGACCGTCGGTCGTCACGGTTTCTGATGGATCCGCTTTAGGCCTCCTGTCCTCACTGTCATGTCCTCATCTTCTCCCTGCGGATTGCAGGTGGATGCAGGTTGGTGTTTGCTCCAGCGGCGGAGTCACACAGCAGCGTTCCCATGTTTCCGTCACTGCTTGTCCGCCGCCTCCTGCTGACGGCACAAACACTGAGGAGAGGTAACGAAACGTAGCGTCAGGCCCGAGAGAAGCGTCGGTCTGTCTCCGTTGTTCAGGGGGGATGCGGGGCTGGGGGCTGTGATGGGAACAACGGGCTATAGCAGGAGTATGTGATCAAACGGTAGTGACTTAATGTCCATGCACCTGCAATGTGATGCATATATGATAGATACGAAGATAGATAGATAGATGCTGATACGCAGAAAGAGAAAGCCATTAGAGTAAGCTTGCAAGGGTTGGACAAGGAGCAGTAAAGACTAGGGTGTAATGAAATACAATGACAGAATAACATTCAAACAATACTGTCAAAAAAATTAATTACATCTCATTGTGTCAAAGAATTTTCAAAAAAAGAATTTCAAAAAAGGAAATCAGCCATTTGAGTATGTTTATATTGTAGTACATAAGTACAAGTACATAAAGTAAAATATCACTGTTATACAAACAGGTTAACAGTAATTTGCTTATCATGTATACAGTATTATGTAATAATATTAATGTGCTTTACCCAAGACATTATTAAGCACCGAGGTGAGGAAATGATTAAATACAACACTGCAGCTGTTGCATATGTAATGTTGCACTGATCATGTTGCATTTTATTTTGGATATAAAGCTGTTTTCTGACCAAATGTTACAATGCATCACAGAATAATAACAGTGGGAAAGCAGTAGCACAGTTGGTAGATCAGTCATCCACAATTAGTGTGTGCGTGTCTACATCTGTTCCTTTCTCTAGCTGAGCTGAACCTTTTCATAATATTATTTCTACATTAACAGGCAAACTTCAGGTATGTGTGGTACTTCATTACATCATCAGTACACTTATACATAAGCTTTTTAATTTAACTTACATCGCAATACAAAATATAAACAAAAACAGAGGGAGCGCTGATTGGCTCATACAGCAACTAGAGTAAACCATTTAGGATATCTGCAGGGCAAACAGACTCATGGAAGTGATTTGAGCCCAAATAAATTACTGTACAAATTCTGTAACTTCTTTAAAAAGATATGCACCTTTAACAAATGGTAATCAAACAGGAGGAAATATATTTTTTGGAACAAGTTTAGTGTAAAAGGTTTTTACATAGTACACAGTTTGGGTACACAGACAATATTGTTAGTTGGATCAGTTCATTGTTGATTTGGATTTGCATGGGATTAGAAGGTTCAGTACTCTGTCTGGGTGTGGAGTCTGGACTTAGTCTGTTGTGAAATACCTGTTGTATTTGCAAGTACAAAGTAATTCACCTTCTGTACATATTTCTGGTTATGCCCACTATGCTAGCCGGTAGCATAATACACGATGTGTGCTAATTTCCCATAGTAATTATTATTGTATTATAACATTTATCAGTAAAATAAATTAACTTGATATATTTCTGATTATGCCCTCAAGCTTTCAAAAAAATTCATGTGCAAAAGTTAGTACGACCTTGAATCACAAGAAGTAATTTTTCTTGTGAAGATGAAAGAATGTTTGTAAGTAGCTGAATATGCGATGTTGTTATGTTAGGTTTAGGGTCAAAACTACATGTAGGGGATGAAATCATAACCCTAGTACAATAAAACTTTCATTAAAAAGTAAAAAATGTAGTAAAAATTCTCTTTTGTTATCAGAAGTTAAAAAATGGTCAATGATTAGTAAGTAAAATAATGTAGTAAACGGTAAACTAGTAAGTAAACAGTGCAAAATATAGCATCCTCCTCATAAAATAAAAAATTACTTTAAATAATTTTTGATAAAGAAACATTTATAATAGTTAAATGTGCATTAAATATTATGTTGATGAAAAGAAAAGTCCTTGCTTTATTCTTTTTGCCCTTTCATAATAAGGGGTATTAACTTGTTCACGATTGTACAAAACAAGCGGAAAACACATTGATATTTTACTTTCGTTATCTTTTTTTTTTAACAGCTTTGACAACTGCCACACATCCAGCAGACACACAGCAACATTTGCTTTCCTTTGGTTGGGTAGTAAGCTGTAGCAACAAAAATATTCTTTTCTTTAAATAAAAATAGTAAAATTCCATTGTCAAAATATTCTATGCAGAAACATCTTGAGAATATTGTGTATTTCATTATTAAATTAAAATTATGTATTTATATTTTGTATCAAAATTTGAATCTGAAAAGTAAAGAAAACAGAAAGAAAACAGTTGTCTATTGCTGCTGGTAAAGTTGATTAGAGAAACAGGAGTAAATCAAAAAAACAAAATTATATATAAATTATAATCATATCTCTTTGTATCCTGTCCTCATTAAGTGTTTCTGTCTATGTCCCATTGTTTGACAGACAGTACCCAGGCTTCCTGATGCATCTATCCAGCCACAATGCAGTGTTCTTGGAAATCCGTGGTGCTGCTAGCATTAGCCTCCATAGCCATCCAGTACACAGCTATCCGGACCTTCTCTACAAAGCCCTTAAGCCTGCTGTGCTCTGTGGGCCTGGTACCCACGGGTTCCGCCATCAACTGCAGCCTCAAAGACCTGACGCGATTGGGCCAGCAGACACTTGAAGGTTCAGATCGAGGCTGTGATGAGATCCTCTCCCATACTCCCTCTTCACCTCCTTTCTCCCTTCCCTTCTATAATGCCAGCAAAAGAACCCACATCCTCATATTGGCCACCACACGGAGCGGATCCTCATTTGTGGGTCAGCTGTTCAACCAGCATCCAGAGGTTAGAATCGTTTATATCAAGTGTTTTATAATATTCTACAATACAGACCTTCAGTACTTCCATCCATTATCTTAACCATTTATCTAGTTTGTTGGGTGCTGGAGCTGATCCCAGTTATGGCTGGTTGAACACTAATCGTACACTCTGGACAGCTTTCAATAAAGCTGAAGTTAAATATGCTTTTTTTTGTTAAGCGCTGGTGACTTCACAGTCAAACAAAACTTTGATAATGTGTATTAAGAACCTATTTCTTTTGATCATCTTTGGAATGCATCTGACTTTACCACAGTTTTTTACATTACACCTGATGTGAAAACAGCTCAGTCAACATTATCCAAGAAGGTCAGCTTAGATAGATAGGGAAATAGCTGTTACACATAATATATATGCAAAGTAATAATATATCAATAAAATAAAATAATAATAATAATAATAATAATAATAATAATAATAATAATAATAATAATAATAATAATAATACACTGTACATTGTTCAAAGTAGTGAACAGTCCAAAAAAGCCCAAAATATTTTCCTGTATTGTCAATTGAAAGTGCCTTAGTGCATGCTCTATACTGTTAGTACTAATGTGCATATGCAGAAACAGTGTATCTTTGTTCCAGTTGTCCAGCTTCACTGAGGTGTCTGACTCTGACAATCACTGTCAGACCTACCTATGGTCTAAAATAAATTTTGAGGATAACTGGAACTTGTATTCAAGGCCAATTTGGTAATATGAAAATGTATTTAGGAATATGCACCAATTTAATTTGGACCCCTTTACAAAAGAGAAAAAAATGCAAGACCGGTTTTGAGGCCGTTATTGTCATTTTATAATGCGATTTAGTAGGTCATAGTGCCAAAAAAAGCAGGTTCATTTATATTGTTTAAATGACGTTGCTTTAAAAGTATTGGAAGTTTTCATCCTTTTTTGGTATAGTATTGAATATAATGCTCTAAATAAAATTAAAAATCTCCTGCGGGACAGGTCATTTCTTGTTAAAGAAATGGTAGGAATGTGGCAGTGGTATAAATCTGCCTAGTGCAAAAACTCAGACCAGTGAGGGAGGCCACCTATGACTCCTATGAAGGAGTTACAAGCTTCAGCAGCTGAGATGGGAGAGATTGTACATACAACAAGTGTTGATTTTATTTGACCTTTTTTCTCTTTGCCTTAATAGAAAGAAAGTTCGAGCAACTGAAATGCTTGGAGAGCCTGAAGTGAGTTAGGCTCTGTGCTGATTTATAGTAGTTGATAACGGAGAACGCTTGCCATATCTTTTAAAACTTCTACAAATACGACAACAATATATTAGGAACATGCAATGCCACATAAACTGTGGTAAAAGGGGGTGTTAGTCAGTAGAAAGATCCAGCTTTCTCTTATGGAAACAATAGACATACCCCTGAACCAACACAGCCAGTAGAATTTTACACAGTATTTAGAAGAAGTACAGTACAAGTACTCTGTGTCAAAAAAATAGGAATTACAGGTTGGTTTATGACAAATGAAAACAGTATTTAAATTTTGCAAATCTTCATTTTTCATCTTTCAGATGCTACATTAATGCTCAGTCAGGTTTTGCTAAATCTAAATGGTAAATGTAGAGGTGATCTTACTAGTATCTTATGGTCTAACAATTACCTCACTCCGAAGATCGTTGTATGACGAACATTAAACATTTATTGAGTTTGCTTCTCAGCTTTCACTCTCAAACTACAAAGCCAAACTATAAAGGCAATAATCAAAGCCAAATGACGTCACTAATGAGATCATCAGTATACGTATACCTCTTAATCAAATTAACCTTACATTACGCAACATCCACAAAAAACAGAGAAAACCCTGGTTGGCTCATACAGTAAAGCTCCAAAAAAGCTTGTCTTTTGGGGACTTGGTGGTTGCACCATTGCCAGCAAATACACAGAGCTTGGAAGGCACTGCTTGTTTAGTCAGCTCATAAAGTACTGAGGCAGTACTGAGTGAATGCTTATTTTGTCTACAGTGTCACTCAAATTTGATTTATAAGAAAGTTCCATTACTCAGATTAATTGTGGTAGCACCGTGTGGTGGTAACCTTTCATACAGCATACTGTCTTTGGTCTTTTCTCATATACCAGGTGTTTTACCTGTTTGAGCCTCTATACCATGTCCAGTTGGCACTGCTTCCTCGGCTGGGGCAGAGTCGGAACCTGGCTGAGAGGAGGGTAATGTTGGGAGCGGCCAGAGACCTTCTCAGGTCTCTGTACCACTGTCACCTCAACAGTCTTGAGAGTTACATACGACCCCGTCCTGCCAATCATTCTACTGACAAGCTATTCAGACGTGGAGCTAGTAAGGGACATGTCAACACTGTTTTCATGCACATAATGATACTACAGCAATGTTTAATGTGTAACTGTTTTGCTGTGCATTATTGTTGTGTTACACTTAGTTACAATGTATGTATCATGTCTTTAGGTCAGTCACTGTGCTCCCCACCTGTATGTGAGGCTCCTCTGGGCCCAGAGGAGCAGACCCTGGTGCTGGCTGATGAGGGGGAGTGTGTGAGGAGGTGTGGCCCGCTCAATGTTTCTCTGGCTGCTGATGCTTGCAGATCAAAACGCCATACAGCCATTAAAACGGTCCGGATTCCCCAAATCAGTGACCTCAGAGCACTGATAGAGGACCCACGACTCAACCTGAAGGTAAAGAAATAATTACAATAATTACTCTTATTTTTAATCATATTTCTTTTTGTATTGGAATTTTATCATATCAGAGCTCTAGACTGGAGGCATGGGGGTTTGTGAACTGACTTAGACAACTGCCACGAATAATTAATAACATAATCAGGATAAATGCAAAGTCACCATAACCTATTGAACACATTTAGCAAAAAACTCCAAATTCAAATTAAAGAAATGAGCCAGCATATTTCCTTTCACTTTTGTTTAATATTTAAAATTAGCTTGCAGCTTCTCAGTAGTTTTGGCTCACTCTATTAAAACATCCTTCTCAAAGCTCTACATGCATTTATCAGAACAATTTATGCAATCTTCAGCAAAAGGACCAAGCTTTGGCTGACGTTTCAAAAATTAAAACCTTATTTCATTAAGCCAGCTCTTGTGTATGTTATAGCTTCTCAGCACCAAGGACAGAGACGGGTCTGATTTGACTGTAAAAAATCTATGAATGCGTTTTTACTTGGTCATTAAGGGTTACGGTTTGTAACATTAATGGTCAACACAGCATTTTCTTATTTCAAAACCAATTTTGGGCAACTGTTGTCATCCACCAATCCCACAGTTGTCCTTGAGCAAGACACTGAACCCTAGCTTAGTTGCTCCCAGTGATTGTTAGCCAGTTGCATAGCAGATCCCCCATTTGTGTATGAGAGTGTGTGTGATTGTGAGTGTGAATGGTGAATAAGAAGCAGTGTAAAGTGCTTTGGGTATCAATAAGTAGGAAAGCCTTATATAAGTGCAGACGATTTACCATTCACAGTTCTGTGAAAAGTGAAACGGTATAGAGAAAAGCACAATGAATGTCTAACTAACATTGCTTTTGTTGAAACAAAAGAAAAATGAGGAGAAGAAAAGTAAAAGGTAGGTAAATTGTTGGTTTATGGGGCCCTGATGGGCTCTAACGGTCTAGAATCACCACTCTTTGGATTACATCTGGTGCTGTTGATCATTTTCTGCTGTTGATCATGTATTCAGTGTTTGTGTCATAAATTCTTAGATCTATTATGTCCATGAGTTCATCAGTAAGAACAATAGTGACAAACTGAAGCAATATAATACATTTAAGATTGAAATACTGACATCTCATTTTGTCATAATCCAAAGCTTCCAACAGTGGAAACAGACTTCTGACACATTCAATAATGATACCTAAATATAGGGTGATTGGTTAATGTATTGGTTGTCAGTTAAGTACTACTGAGTCAGGAGGTTGCATGAAGCTTTTCACTTTATGAGAACATGGTTGACTGGATGATGTTAGGTTAGATGAACAATCAATCTAGTTCTAAAGTGGTATCGATTGAAAATGTAGTGGCTCAGAGATCTCCAAACACATGTACAGGCACATGACCATGTACTGTGGCCAACCCTACACAGGCTTACAGCAGCCTTTATTACACTCACTTGGATGTGATAGACAGTATTATATAATGAGTGATGGATCGGACTAGCCAAGCATCGTGTACATGTGTTGTATATAGAGCACAGGCACAACACTACTCTTTTTTTTGGGAATCTTTCGCGATGAATAAGTGGCAGATATTTATATATTTAGTTCGGAAATCGCATTTAAGTAAATAATCTTATTCAGTTTTGTTCAGATTACTCCAGGGTGGATTTGATTGACTTATCAGAAGCTTTCAAGAAAAATTAACCTCTAGCCACCTGTTTTATAAAGTTTTCAGGGAAGGTATACGTAGCTTTTTTAAATTTTAAATTATGGCAGGACTGAACTAAATTTACTAAGGGGCAGTTCTTGGCTCTAACATAGTCTAAAAAACTGAATCACCTGTTATCACATTTTGGTATATCAAGGACCCACGTTAGGAGATGGTGAGAGGAGGTATGGTGGAAAAAGGTTTATTGACAAGAAAACAAAAGGTAAAAGAGGCAACAGACCAGGAAAACAGTGAATCAGGACGTAATAGTAAAATACAGAAATGACACAAAAACTAAGGAAACCGAACTGAGCTGGGAAAAACAGAGGAACGCATATACAGAATAATGTTGGGCTGCTAAACAGAGGATTGCAAACACCACTGACTAGACAAGGCAATAATTAACAAAAAGGGGAGGGAGCATCTACACAAAACAACCAGGACTAGGGCTAAACTATTCAGCAAAGAGGGTGCATAAACAGGGGTCTACTGTGGGCAGATAAAAACATTATACCAAAGAGTGTGCAACAAGAGAGATCAGAATCTGGTGTAAAGCAAATAACCAAAAGTGTGACCATTTATAGAACTATTAGAGTTGAATAAACTAAAACTAAACTAAAAGCTGTGCACATACAGATGACTACGGGGCAGAAAAAAAACGAAAAAAACAAAACAAAACAAACCCACTAAAACTTAGGCTGAGAGATAGGGGTAAACTTCCTGACACAGACTGTGGCGCAGGATAGAGCGATTGTCCACACTTGTTGGTTCGATCCCTGACTGCTCCGGTCACATGTTGAAGTGTCCTTGAGCAAGACACTGAACCCCAACTTAGTTGATCCCGTTGAGTATTGGCCAGCTACAACTCCCCCATCGATGTGTGAGTGTGTGTGTTATTGTGAGTGTGAGTGTGAATGGGTGAATTAAAAGCTTTGAGTATCAAAAGGTAGAAAAGCGCTATATACCATTGATTGAGTCAACTTTTAAAACAAAGGCCAAAAGACATGGATAAACACATGAACAAAAACCCAAAAGAGTCCAAAAAACAGATAATTAAGGAGTCCATCTAAGGGGAAACAACACCTGGGAACATAAGGAGACAATCCGGCAGACGACTGTGGAGATGGGTTAAATAGACAAGGGAAAAGATGAAACGTGAGTGATGAAGCCATCAGGAGAAACTATGAGAAAAGGAAGTGGCTGCAAAATAAAGGTCTGGGACAAGAGGTGACTCAAGTAAAACAAATCCAAAAATAATGAACAGAAACCAAAATGCCATGTCATCAAAGATTTGTTTACAGAGAGTGAGAAAAGCAATTTAATCACTGTGGAATTATAATCTTTAAGAGTGTGATGTTGGTTGAAGATGAACTTATAATAAATGCTTTTATAATAGGTGAGCTTTAGCAGGTGCATATGCAAGTAGGTTACTGATATAATATAGAACAATAGTTCTTCAACAATTAATATCTTAGGGAGTAGACAGCTGCAGGACAAGTTATCTATTGCACACACACACACACAGCTTAGCTAAGGGAAAAGCAGGTATAGAGTAGTGCTACTCCTCATTCCAACAGAGAAAAACATGGAGCTGGTTTTCACTGATAACACAATGGATATCAGGAAGGGTAGAAAAAAAGGGAATAAGAGTTAGAGTGAAGTTGCAGTTAGTTTAGATCCTCTTTGACTGTCACTGTGTGGGCATCGAGACGATCTCCAGAGATCTCTGTTGTAATTGGGGAAGGGTTAAATAAACTTGCTTTTCTCAGACTTTACTTTACTTTGAGTGATTCTTCCTCATCAACGGACCCGGAGAAGCTGGGCTTCAACATCACACAAGGGTGTGTACCATTGAATATACAGTATACTGGTGGATGGACATGCAGAGTCATCTGTATTGTTGCTACCATTAAAAATTAACCTTTAATCTTTAGGTGGTCCAGCTCGTTCGAGATCCACGTGGCATCCTGGCATCTCGTATTGAGACTTTTAGAGATACTTACAGACTGTGGCGTCTGTGGAGAGCAACTGGACGCAGACCACACAACGTAGACCTGGGACAGATCAACACAGTGTGTGAGGACTTTCTCAAGTCTGTTTCCACAGGCCTGTCCAGACCTGCCTGGCTCAGAGGGAGGTACATGCTGCTCAGGTGAGACAGTTCTGAGTTGGCAAACTATCTGAACTATACTGCTTATCTTACAGAAAAATGTATAATTAAACCACATTAAAGCAATTAAATGGTAAATGGTCTGCATTTATATAGGGCTTTTCTATCTGATGGAACTCAAAGGTCTTTACACTGCTTGTTATTCACCCATTCACACTCACAATCACACACACACTCATACACTGATGAGGGACCTGCTATGCAGCCAACACTCACCGGGAACAACTAAGTTGGGGTTCAGTGTCTTGCTCAAGGACACTTTAACATGTCACTGGATGACTGGAGGAGCCTGGGACCGAACCACCAACTCTGAGATTGGTGGACGACCGCTCTACCTTCCTGCGCCACAGTTAGACAAAAATAAATTAATCTGAGATTAATTTCAAACCTCCAACAACATTTAAAAGTATACATTTTAAAAAACTAAAATAAATGAAAATCAATCAATTGCTATGGGGAAAAATATTCTTTGCATTAATGATTTAGAAAATGTTTGCTGTGTCATAGATTATGTTTCCAAAGCAGGAAAAATTCTAAGTTCAGTTAGACTGTCCAACTTGGATTATGATCTGCAGTGCATCAGAAGTTTCTGGCAGGCATGTATCGCCATGAGAAAACTATATCTGTACAGGATCCATCAGGTTATAGCGGAGTAGAGCCAGTGGATGGTTGATGAAAGATTAAACCTATAGCCAGTAATTGAATGAACATTTCCCTAAGTTTTATTTACATATTCATTTAATTGTGAGAAAAACTACTGTCCCCTTTGATATGTAAAAGTGAATGCAGGATGACTTTATTAAACTATTGTAAATGTCCAGAGACTGCTGAGTCCTGTGTTCAGCAAGAGACATGACTACACTATAATCGTTGCAAAGTTTTTGTCTAATTCTTTTTTTCACATACATACTGATAATATTAACAAATGATGCTGTCTCACTTCCTTTATTTGCTCAGGTATGAAGATTTGGCCAGGTTTCCTCTACAGAAGACCAGGGAGCTCTACAGTTTCCTTGGCCTGGTTTTGGATCACAATGTGGAGGACTGGATCATCAACAACACCCGAGGTAGCAGCGATCTGTCATCCCGGCAAAAGTTCACTACAGTTCGGGACTCTGCAGCTAACGCGGAGAACTGGAGGGTGAAGTTATCGTTGGACATGGTGGTTTACACTCAGACTGTCTGCCAGCCACTTCTGGACCTCCTTGGCTACAAGACAGTTTTCCATCCCAGAGAACTGAGAAACCTCTCACACTCTTTAGTGGAGGACAGAACGTTCCTCCCACTTTTTTAAACAAGTGATGTCAAAGATGAATCCTGGGTGGGTTTAGGTAACCAGCAAGACAGGACAGTATATAAATAATGTAGGACAGTATATAAAAATTTTGACTGATGTACATATCCTCGGTGTTTCAGAGTTGTGTGCATCAGTCTGTTTAAACTTCAAAGAAATCATCCAACATGATGCAGTTTGTTCACTAATGTTCTCTATAAAAACCTCTGAGGGCTTCACAGAACAGGTGTATTGATACTGAGATTAAATTACACACGGGTGGACTCCATTTACTAATTAGGTGACTTCTGAAGGCAATTGCTTGGATTTTAGTTAGTGGTATCAGAGTAAAGGGGGCTGAATACAAATGCACGCCACGCTTTTCAGATATTTATTTGAAAAAAAATCATTTTTCTTTCAATTTACAATTATGTAACCAGTTTATGTTGATCTATCACATAAAATCCAAATAAAATCCATTTACATTTGTGGTTTTAACGTGACAAAATTTTGAAAATGTCAAGGGGTGTGAATACTTTTGCAAAGCACTGTACTTGATGATCTTGGGAGGCCAGCAATTTCATGTTCATTTATTTGTTTAGTTACTCTGACTAATTAACTACCTCAGTTTCTCCCCTTTAAACATCGTATGGCATATTTAAGCCACATTATGGTAAATCAAATTTAACAGTTAATTATGTTTTATTGTATGCAGATTTAAACTCAAATTTAATCATTTAAGTACTATGTTTCACAATGATGTTACGATGACCAAACTTTATCTTCTCGGAACCAAATCTTCATAACATGAAGAGATCTCTTATTTATATGTTGTAACAACACATTTTGATTTAATAATGTATCGGGGAAGATTCTCTCCCATCCAGGTTTGGTTATCCGAAGGTTGAATCACGTCAAATGGACTTCTTATCCTTGGTTAGAAACATTTCGCTACTTATCCAAGCAGCTTCTTCAGTCTTAATAAAGTGGCCGGGGAACCCAGTTATATGCTCGAGAGCAGGTCTTTGTTCCACCCTGGCCTGAATAAGCTTGTTAATCAGATCAACAGAGGAAGAGGCCTCAGGCAAAACCTGCCTCCCATTTTTCATGCTGCCCTTTAATCCAGACCATCAAGACCATTTCACACCTCCACCACTAATGATCCCCATCTTAGGGAGTTAGGGTCGTAACCGTTAAACCTTGATGTCTGTTCCCATGTCCCACCTTAACAAGCTTATTCAGGCCAGGGTGGAGGAAAGGCCTGCTGGGTTCCGCAGCCATTTTATTCAGACTAAAGAAGCTGCTTGGATAGGTAGGGAAACGTTTATAACCAAGGAAAAGAAGTCCAGTTGACATGATTAAACCTTTGGATTTAATAATGTAATAATATATAACATCTGTTTTATCAACATATCATATCTTTATTGTTAGTCTTAATGTCAGTTTATCATATAGAAATCAATTCATTTCTTGTGCAATATGTTTGGCTGTGGACTGGATTTTGTCTAGTAATTTTTTAGTGTGGAATGTGTTTGGGTTTCCCTGATCCCAGATCAGCCTCATACACACAACACTAATGTACAAATTGTACCAATCGACTATAAAATATGTACAATAATTCAATAGGGGGTTAGATCAGGATAGTGGCAAAATATTTAAATATTTTTAGGCTTTGCTCAAATCCAAATATGAAAGTAGATTCCATATATTTTCCGTAACAGCATGGTTTACTTAAAAAAATTCAAAGTGAAGGTGGTCATAAGTACTGTACCTTATGTTCAACTACTGTATGTTAAAATGTAAAGGACCCTGTATATGAGAATAATTAAGTCTTTGTTTTCAGTTGTTTTATTAACGACGAGTTAAATAACGCAGAGTCATAAAAAGAAATGTCGAACATTATATATTATACTCAATTGCTGTACTATATAAGTATTGGCCAAAAAATAATTATATTACAATCCACTAGTAAGATTGGATTTAGAAAGTTAGCATATGATCGAAATATATAATGGTTCTGACATGCAGTCTTTTTCTTGGGTCCAAAACAAATACATTGATTAAAATTAGTCAGTCAGACTAACTACAGAAAGTGTCTTATTTCATACTCTGTTCACTTAGTAACAATTAACAATCTTGGATTTCTTTTCAACACTGTGGCCAAACCTGCACACAACCTCCATCTCTTACCTGTTTAGCATCTGCAAATCATAGATATATTTATTCTGTGGGGAGAAAAAAAAATACAGAACCCGGTACTTCATTTACAGTTACAGTATCTGCATATGTTTTAAAATATGCAATAACACCTTTAAAACTAACCACCTATCAGCTCAACCTTGATCTTTAGGCACTTCTGGGACCTACAGTTCAATGCTGATTGTTAATTAATTTATATCTGTGCAATTGTGCCCCCACCACCTTGAACCAGGGTCTCTTAATACAACCCCAATTCAAAAAAAGTTGGGATGATGTGTAAAACCTAAATAAAAACAGAATGCAATGATCAATCTCATCAACCAATATTTTATTCACAATAGACCATTTTGAATTTTAATGGCAGCAACACATCACAAAAAAGTTGGAAGAGGGTGATATTTACCATTGTGTAGCATCCCCTTTTCTGTCCGTACATGAAAGTGAGGAGACCAGTTGCTGGAGGGTTAGGAGAAGAATGTTCTTGTCTGATGCAGGATTTGTAGCTGCTCAACAATCTTGACCCTTTGTTGCCAGATTTTTTGTTTTATGATGCACCAAATGTTTTCTGTTGGTGAAAGGGCTGGACTGCAGACAGGCCAGTTCAGTACCCGAACTCTTCTCCTGTGAAGCCATGTTATTGTGATGGATGCAGTATGTAGTTTAGCATTGTGTTGCTGAAATATGCAAGGCCTTTGCCTAAAAGACACGTCCGGATTGGAGCATATGTTACTCTAAAACCTCTATGTACATAGGCACTAATGGACTCCCATACTATCAGAGATGGAGGCTTTTGAACTGCTGATAACAAGCTGGATGATCCCTCTCTAGTCCGCAGGACACGGTGTCCATGGTTTCAAAAAAAAAAAAAAAAAAATTCTAATTTGGATTAATCTGATCACAGAACAGTTTTCCATTTTGCCTCAGATCATTTTAAATTAGCTTTGGCCCAGAGAACACTGCAGTGTTTCTGGGCTGTGTTCACATATGGCTTCTTCTTTGCATGATACATCTTAACTTACATTTGTGGATTGCACAGTAAACTGTGTTCAGTAAATTCTGGTAGTGTTCCTGAGCCAATGAAGCGATGTCCAGTAGAGAATCCTTCCTGTTTTTAATGCAGTGCTGCCTGAAGACCCAAAGATCACACACATCCAGTTTTGACTTTCAGGCTTGTCTCTTGTGCACAGAGATTCTTGCTGATTCTCTAAATTGTCTTGATGATATTATATACTGTAGATACTGGGATCTTGAAAGTCACAATTTTATGTTGAGTAACATTTTTCAGATTGGTGAACCTCTGTCCATCTTTACATTCCAGAGGTTCTGCCTCTCTGAAATGCTCCTTTTATACCGTCATGTTACTGACCTGTTGCAAGTTACCCTCATTATGTTGCCATTACCTGCATTTATCAAATGCTCCTCCATTAGTTTTTTATTTGCAGCAATGAGTTTTCTAGCTTTTCGTTGCTCGTTAGAACTTTTTTGAGATGTACTGCTGGCATCAAATTCAAAATGAGCTAATATTTTCCATGAAATGGTAAAATGTCTCAGTTTCAACCACTCATATGTTGTTTATGTTCTATTGTGAATAAAATATGGGTTGATAAGATTTGCAAATCATTGCATTGTTTTTAATTTAGGTTTTACACATCATCACAACTTTTTAAATTTGGGGTTGTATTAAATGAACAGTCTCTATTCCTTTATTTATATGTTTTTTTTCCACACTTTTATCCAAAGCCTCTTACCAGTGAGGTACTGTATGGATAAAAATAAAATGGCCATTCTCCTTAAAATCTAATAGCTCCTGTCTGTCCCCAGGATTAAAAAGAGATCCGTTGGCTGCAGGGTCTTATTGTGCCCTGGTCCTTTGGAATAACCTTCCAGTTCATTTTCATTCTTTACTGTATTCTAACTGTATGAAGCAAAGAATGTCTGCAATCCTGTGTTTGTTGTTCTAGAAACTGTGTGCCTTACTCACATATCCACTCCACCTGTGTGTACGGATTTTTATCACATGCCTTCCTTGTTGGGGATTTCCAGATAAAAACAGAATGTGGGAACACTAAGAAGAGACGTCTTTATGTCGATATCCAGCCCTATATACGTGTGTGTATGTGTGTTTACGTATATATAGGGCTGAATTTCGACATAAAGACTTCTCTACCTCGTCTTTCTAAATTACTTTTTTTGTACTACATCAGTTGTGTTCTCTTCTTCAGATACAGTGTTCACAGAACTTTTTTTTCAATGTTACTAAATATGATATGTATTGACTACTATCCTTTTTTTTCCATATTGTAATTGTGAAGCCAGATGATGTTCTGTACAAAGAGTATCTAGTGTAGGGCTGTCCATGCTGAAACAGGGCTCCATCCTCATTGGCAGTTCCAATTTCCTCTGGTAAAGAGAATTCTTTTGGCAGGATTTCCGATTTTTGGTCTAAAGTATGGATTATATGCTGCGCAGATTGTGAAGCCCTTTGAGACAAATGTGTGATTTTGAGCCATATAAACAAAACTGGCTTGACAAATTAACAGAAATCACTGCTGTTTTTATTTTACAGAATACAGCCTTATCCTGTTTGCAAAAATAATTCTATAATACACAAATGTCCTTGGTCTGAAAACGGTCACAGTAACAGAGCATTCAGGTTAAAAACCACCAGAAGTAGTCAGAGAGGGGAGGGAGGAAGGCAAAAAAGAAATACAGGCTAAAATGAAAGGAAAGAAAACCTATTCTCTGCACACTATTCTGATACATGCAGCAGGTGTTTTTTTCTTATAAAAATGTACCTTCACAGCAACAGTGCAATTACAGATTTTAAGCAAATGAAAACTGAGTATGCTATCACAACATAAAGAACAGGTTACTCACCTACATGTATAACCCCAGGTAAAACTGCCTTCCAGACAGTGCAATTTTGGTTCATATCGATTTCATGTTTCACAAATCCAGAGATTCTAAAACACAATCCCATGAATACTGACTTTGTATGAGCTCATAAAGTCTCTGTGGCATTTGTGCTAATGCTTGTGACTCTTTACACTATAATTAATGACACAGACTTTTCTTATCAAAAAAGTCATTACTGCTCCAGTTTGGTCCACAATCTCCACAGTAAAGATCTAAAGTCTGACAATGACCTATTCTATCAGTACATTTCCAGGGTCCATTTGAACTGATAATCCTCAGCATAAAAAGAACACAACATAAATCACTCATTTCTTTTCTATACCACCCTAAGAAATGTGTTATTCACCTTATTATCTGTTTGGCATTTTAACTTAAGTGTGGGAAACAAAACTCACAGTTATTCAACCGCTGAGCCAACAGCAACAGAGCTTGTTTTACATTAAAAACTGTGAAAACACTGTAAAACTAAACTATCCCTTTTCAAACCCCCACCCCACTGCAGTCTGAATCTCATTTGAGCATGAAAACTAGTATTTCAGTGTTCTGTTTACAACTTTAAATATATTTAATAAATAACCTCCTATCTTGATGTACAAACCCTAATTCCAGAAAAGTTTTAGGATGTTGTGTTAGGCCTCAGACATACTGTTGTATGCGACATAGCACCCTCCTGTAGACTGGGTCATTTGGATCTGCAGTTAATGCATATCATCAGAAATTAAGGCTAGATGAAAAATGTAATGAGCTTCTCCACAGCTACCCACACCTACATAAGTGTCATTTATTTTGTCATTAGCTTTTTTTCTGCTCTGATTTTCAACACTAACCTGTACAAGCCTTCAGTTATAAACTAAGGAAGCGAGTTAACAATGATGCTGCCATTTTTCATGTATACAAGGGTAAACAGCAAGTATGTAGGCCTTTGACGTCACAGCCTGTTTTTGAGTGGGCTTATTACAAATGTTTAATATTTGTGAAATGGGATTCAGCCAAACTGTGTGATCTTTATGGAAAACAGAAATGGGAAATGGGCTGTAGATAACCTAAAGACATACAATACAAGTACACACACACAGGTCAGGGGAAATTATGCATTTAAACCTAAAGTAAATACAAAAACAAACAATCTTCAAGTATATATAAAGAAAAAAAAAGCATACACAGTAGTTGCAAGGATAATCACCCTCGAAATGTGTTATAAAAATTCTAAGCTCATCTAGTTTATCTATTAACACTGATACTCCTCAAAGTGGGAATGTGCTCTATACATTTGACCTTATTATTCAGCTTACTGCTGCATGTGTTGCTATGCAGTGGTTTGAGGGGAAACTGAATAGTAGGCTTATGGAAGGAAACTGTGCTGTAAGTCAAGGGCGATTTAACATAGAGATGTTTTTGTGGGCGATTGAAACACATTTCAGTCTGGTGTGTGTGCATATTTCACATTCACCAATACAAGGATGTTACATAACATGCCCAAAAAAGGAACTGTATTATGATTTTTTTCTTTAAACTGCTGTTTTTGTAATTTTATTATAATGTAAGTCTTTATGCTAACTTGTTTAACTGTCTGTCTGCTATAAAGGATTTTTAAACCCTTTGGGATTTTATTTTATTTTTTTTTGCGGCTCTGTGTTCTCTTTCAGTCTGTCACAAGTCAAGAATTTTCTGCAGATAAAGTTAAGCTTCAACCAACAATCTTCCAAACTGTCATTTTACTCATCAAAGCTGAGCTGAGACTGTGCAGACATTTTTAAGCCACATTTCCAATTACTTCTAAAAGCCTAAACCTGGGCACTACATATTAGAAGAGCTTTTTCTTCCACACAGTTCTTTCAATTTTGGCATAAACCAACTCAATAAAAGCGGAATGTTTAATGAAATAGGCTGCCCTAATAGAATGTCTAACAATGTGAAAGAAAGTAGAAAAAAAACATAAACTAAGCAGTGTGCAGAATCTACAGTAACATATAGTACACATAGAACTGTATCATTTGTATCATTCTTGATTCCCATGAGATTTGCAGTATTTGTACTCTTACCATGACATACCATGTAATTTCAAAGACAGAATTCGCCAAACGTTTGTTATTATGATTTACAGTGTATCAATGGTTCTCACTCATGATGCTCAAGGACCCAGGCTCTGCTTTGTTTTCCAACCCTGCACTACTTGGATCCTGTTGGATTTAGGGAAAATGTTACTGTGTTCGGACATGAACACAAAGTGAGAGACTGTCTCATATTGCACTTGGGCACTTTTACATTTGATTTAAAAACTTTGCATCCCCCTCACACTGAAATGGCAAAACAAAGTATGTTTTTTCATCCACATAATATTCAATTCACATCCAGCCAGTACAACTTCAACTTCAATAGTAACAACAATGGTCAAGGAGTGTATAAAAAGAAAGATATAGTAAAATAATGAAAATTATTTTAGTGAATTTGTAATAATATTAATATTTGAGTGGAGGTGGACAAAGAAAAATTACTGAAAGACACCCAAGAATTATTGTGTGACAGCTTTGTAAGAATCCAAAATATTCAGCAGGAGGAATGACAAAGTCCTTAGAGGCATCTCAAATAAACGTCTGGATCTCCATAGTCAAATGTAGTCTGCACAAATCAGGACTGTTTGCCATTGCTTATTTGTAGACATACTCTGCTGAGGAGCGTGCAAACAAACCAAATGTGTCTACGTGGTCTAATGACACAAAAGTTTAATTATTTGGTTATAATTTGTACAGGTATGTGTAATGAGAAAAAAACTCTGTCTTTAAAGTAATAACCACTGTTCCCAGAGTTGAACATGGTGAAGGCTCACTGATGTTTTGGGGGGTGTATGTCTGCATCAGGCACTGAAGCGCTGCATAAAGTAGATGGAACAATGAACGCAGCCAAACATCTTAAGAATTTAAAACACAACCTCCTACCATCAGTCAAACAAACTACAAAAAAGATGAGGCAGTGGATCCTTAAACAAGACTATAATCAAAAGATGGTCAAAAATGTATAATTAAAAAAGGGTCTAATGTTAAGAAAAAAAAAATCTATCTCCATTAAGTGTGCTTCCCTGTTAAAGTAAAGCGTGAAGCCACTTACTGATCGTTTCTGGAAGGTGAATCTTTTTTTTAACAATCATTTACCCTTTCAGTTACTTCTAATGATAAAGGAACATTTGTACAAGTTGAATTAAATTTGAATGAAAATTGTTTTAAGTTTTTTGCCATTTCAAAGTAAAAGGGTGCAAAGATTGGATTCAACTGCACATAGAGTTCAGCTCTAGAGACAGCTCTGACTTATTAAAGTTATTTTTCAGCTTTATTTCTGTGGCTTCCATGCACCATAGGAAGCTTACATAAAACTCACCCTTACTCAGCCCTCATTGGTTGCCCACACATCCACTGACAATGATGGACATCTCACTGCTTTTGTATTTTTGTAGCAGCTCTCTGTTTTGATCTCAACAACTATGATGAAAATCCATTCAAAACCTTCGAGGTATTTTGCTCATTTGCTTTACAAACCAACATACACACACACGCACACACACTCACTCACAGAGCCCAGTGTCCATCAGTCAGCTTTGTCCTTTTTTCTTGGTGTGACTCTACTCGCCACCGCAGATCCCACTGCGCCAACACCTCCCGTAACTATGGAGACGCTCCCTTTGACCAATCCTGCACTGGCTGCCGGCACACTGGTCACAGCTGTTTTGGTGAGCTCAAAGCTTTTAGTTCCTACCCATGCAACACCCCCTAGGGTTGCACCAACAACATTTCGTGTCATGCTGAACAGGCCGCCGCCCACTCTCCATATGACTCCTCCGTCTGGACTGGGGTGGTCCTTATCTGTGTCTGAGACAAAGACGGAAGGAAATACATACAGAAAACAGAGAAAGGGTCATAGAGATAGGGACAGCGAGAAACAGCTGGTTTTGCAGTGTATCCAGCCAAAACAGTTCTCACAGGACTGTTGGCCACAACTATGAAGGATATGTCAATAAAAGCTCTCATCCCTCTGTTAGTGGAACTTGCAGGTTGTCCTTGGTATTCTTTTAACCAGGCCATGTGGTTGTTTTAATAAAGCTAGTTTGTGTCAGAACTAAAACATTTCAGCTCATCTCTAGCTGGCCAACCTCACAAACGTCAAAGGGGGTCACCTCATTTTGCTTTCCTCTACTCTTAACATATACTTTCCATTCACCCTGCATCTTCTTTTTCTTTTTCACAATCATCCATGCATAGCAAGCTGTGAAACAATCATTATTGTCGCCCTAAACATACAAATACTGTTGTAGCAGTCCTGAATTATGCTGCATTATGGTGGTTGTGGCACTGACACCAAGAAACTTTAAATGAAGGGCCTAGTTCTGAGTGAGTGTTCAGCGACCAAAGATTTCCTAGTCCATAATGCTGACTGGCTAATAAGCTGGTTAGATCCTAGATCTGTGCTCTTGAATTAACATCCTGAACAGAGTTTAGCTTTAAGGTACAGACACACCAAGTTGTTGTCAAAGAATTACCAGAAACAAGGCCAGATTCTATGTAAACTTACGTCATCTTGTCTCTACTATCAGTGGTACTTGAACACATTGCAAAGACCACAGCTGATGGCCTTGTAGCATGTACCTTCTGCGCTTGTGCGAGAGGAGTGAAAGCAAAAGACCTGGGACTGCAGATATACAAATCAGAGGGGTCTCGCTCACTGTTTGGAGTGGTGCAGAATTAATATGCTATTTGGTCTGAAAAGCCACCAATGGGGGTCCAACTATAGCGGGACACAATCAAGCCACTATCAAGCTGTCAAATCCCCTTCAGACTGTCTCTAGGGAAAATTGATATTTCAGAAATTAAACAACATCTTAAACATCTTTCTACAAATAATCTGTTAGTTATGACTGATGCCACCCTCTTATACAAGAGGATACAAAGGTGAAATCTATTTACACTTTTGGGATTTTTTCCCAAGTCATTCAGAATGTCATATTTTAGTATTGCTTGGTTTACCAATCTATATGTAAAACTTAAATCTAATCTATATAATGGAATGGGGAGACTGTGGCTCAGGAGGTAGAGGGGTCATCCATCAATCCCAGGGTTGTTGGCTTGACCCCCAGCTCCTCCTGTCACGTGTCAAAGTTTCCTTGAGCAAGACACTAAACCCCAACTAAGTTGCTCCAAGTGAGTGCAGGCCATCTACATAGAAGCTCCCCCATCAGTATGTGAGTGTATGTGTAAAGCGTTTTGAGCTCGAACAGGTAGAGAATCGCTCTATAAGAGCAGACATTTACCGTTCATAGAAGCCTCTTTTCAAGCAACCTACATCAAAAGCATGCTTAGGATTGCTAACAGCATCATCCCTGACCTTTCACATATCCTAAACGTAAAATATTAACTTTTGCCTTTTAATAGGCATTTAGAGTCCCCTAATCCAAGCTGAACAGGCTAAGGAATTTCTCTGTACATCGTTTTATATTGTTTAAATATTGTTAATGTGAAAGTCTCTTTTTGATTTTTATAATAAGTGTTATTTGTGTTATGTCTTCATGTTTTTTGAAGGAGCAACCCTGTGATACATTAGAGATTTCACTGAAAACTAATAATAAAGTTGTATCCTATCTTATCGTATTGTATCATACTGTAGAACGTGGGCATACAAAAAATAAGTCCATATAGACAATAAAATAATTAACCTGACCCTGAATGCACTGACCCCACAGAGAGACACTAGCAACATTAGTAGCAAAATAATGCTCTATAAGTTAGCATAAGTGTGGCAATTCATGTATTTTCACTAAAATTAACAGTGCATCTCTTCATATTCCTCAAACAAGAGTCTCAAGTGGTAAAGAAGATAAAAAGGCACTAAGTGTTACAAGCCGATTAGGGTTCCTGGATGTGGATTCTCACCATGTCCTTCTTCCTCTTGGAGGAAGGGAGGAACCTCCTCCTGTTCACTGTCCTCACAGTTGTGGTGGTCATTGGAGTCGACAGGAGTTGAGCCGCTCTCCTCCTCCACCTCCTGCTGTGAAGTCAGCACCTGAAAGACAGGATCAGGTGTTTATATTACAGAGTAATAGCCCATAGTTCTACAAAAAGCAGCGTTATTAACTGATGTACAAATAGAAGGACATCAAAGCTTTACATGTCAAGATTTGTATTATCTAAAGTATGAGAATTTTGAAAAATCATTTTCACTGTACAATTCCACTGAATAGTGGTATCATAGTGATGATACTGAAATGCACTGCACAGCTCAAAGTTTCTTTGACACGATTGCTGCACAAGAGCAATCCCAAACTTTTGATTTTACTGTTTTGCACTTTGTATCCTCAACTTTCTTTAACCTAGAATATTAGGGAGCAAATTATGAGATTTTCATGATGACACTTTTTAAATCATTTTAATAAATACTGAATGAATATCTGTAATTTTATTCACCTAAAGTTGTTTAAATTTCTCTAAATTATTATTACAAGAGACTAGACTAGACGTGACTAGAGAAGGTCACTACTGTTCATGCTTTTTCGGCCCACAAACACGCTGTTTGATCATCATGCATTCAAAATTATAATAACGTAAAAACACAGCTCAGATAGTTTAATCCCTTTAATCTACCCCACAACTTATACTTTTTGTTTACCATCATACCAGCTCTTTAAATGCCACATCAATGTTCTATGTGAAAAACAGCAGGCTTGCACAAAATTTTGGCATCAATGAGTTTTATTACCCCTCAATCTGAACGCTCTTCCTCTCTGCCATGACTGCTTAATGTTGCAAGTTTTCAGCAGTATAAACACAAAGTTTGAGGTCATCACATGAGTTTTCTCAATGTGGAACTATCACAATTATTTTCCAGAATAGATAAAAGGGACAGAAAATCTTGGGGCGACTGTGGCGCAGGAAGTACAGCGGTCATCCGCCGATCTCCCAGTTGCTGTTTCCATCCCAGGCTCCTCAGGTCACGTGTCAAAGTGTCCTTGAGCAAGACACTTAACCAAAAGTTAGTTGCTCCTGGTGAGTGTTGGCCAGCTGCATAGCAGCTCCCCCATCGGTGTGTGAGTGTGTGTATGTGTGTATGTGTGATTTTGAGTGCGAATGGGTGAATGAGAAGCAGTGTAAAGTGCTTTGAGTACCAATAGGTAGCAAAGTGCTATATAAGTGCTGATTATTTGCCATTTACAATGAATTGGAGAATTTCAAACCAGCTCTCAACATGAGCTAACTCCCATTCCTACTGCCCCCTATAACAGTATTGTATACTCATCAGTACACAGGATGGTGTGGCAAAAGAAAAATTAACAAACTAATGCATAACCTTTAGCAGACAGTGTAAAAGGTGCTTTTAACTGAGTATTAGAGCAATATGTCAAATTTGTCTCATTACAATTTATATGTAAATAATTTGTTGCTGTGCAATCTAGTTGTTGCCAGACTAGTTTTTGCCTAAAAACCCAGATAATGTGCTGCAAGGACATAAACATACTCTAGCATTCTACAGAGACTGACTCATCACCTCATCCTTTTAATGAAAAATCCTTTTAATTGCGTTTATCTATTCCTGTCACAGTGTTACTGTCGCCCTAATGAGCTGTTACCATAACGTTAGTGACCATATGAGCTCACAGTTGACCGGTAACATGTTTCCGCACAGCTGGAACACATTTTACAGTACGACATGCTTTGATTAACATGATGTTCTCTGCTGGTAACGTTATTATTTGATTTTGCTAACATAAGCAACCATCAGAACTGAGGGTCTGGAGCATGAAAGCGTTTGTTTTCCATCAGATTGAACCAAATGTGGGGGGAAAACACGCACACTCACTCACAGACAAGCACAGACATTATTGTGTTGACTGACAGACTGTAATGTTACTGAAGATCAATATCAGCGATGTCACTGGGACCGGACCTTTGTGTCATAAGAGTAAACAATAAAAATAAAGCTATGGACCTTCTCTTACCTTCATTCCGTTCCTGTCTTTCACAAATGCTTTTTCAGTGTATGTATTAATCGCTCCTGCTTCTGTTGTTTTGCTGTTAACCTGATAGCGGAAGTGACGTCTGTTGTTTACTGTGTGTTTGCGTTGTAATGATGGCACTCGGCCACGAGGTGTCGCCAGAGGCACACGAGAGTATTAGTGCGTGTATGAGCTGTCACGACGTTTAAGAAATACTGTAGATTGACAGATATGATTATTCATCTGAAATAGCAACACATGTCCCTAAAACTGTTTTAAAGCCTGTATTCATGTATGAGTTGCCTAATACTAGCAAAAAGTAGTTTTAGGCATTTTCACAGAATGAGACCCACTTTCTGTTCCCCTCTTACCACCTTGTGGGCACAGATGGATACTGTAGCTTTTAGCAAACATTACTCAAACAGGGGGAAATACTGCATTTCCTAGGGACACATTTGGAGGTCGTAGAAGTAATTGTAATAATAATAATAGTGAAAATAATAATGTAAAGGTGCTTTATGAAAAACAATCCTCAGATCTTCAGGCAGTAATTTCTAAAGCTGACTATACAACTTACCTTAAAAATATTTCCTTTCATTTTCAACTGGTCGTTCCATATTGAACTGATGTTGACACCGACTTTACACCACGAAGAGACGTGAAGGTGGACGATTGTTGTACCTTCGGACCCAAAGTTTTCCTGAATTATGAACAGACTACAAAGGTCCTGTGGATTTAAAGCTGACAGAGATGCTGTTCAGTTGGAAGAAGTGTGACAAAAAAACTCTGGATATCTTTGTCAAATGATAAGTCACTATTGAATGTTATATGTATATTTTATCTCACTGAAGAATGTTCTGGGCTATGCAAAGCAATAGAAGCAGGTATTGTATCAGCAAATGTAGCTGGCCTTTAATAACAAAGATAACAAATACCATGTACAACAAATAATGTGAATTAGTTGTGTATAAAAGCTAAGATCACATAAAGCACTAAACTCTTAGCAGAATTAACTTACTTATCTTAACGAGAACAGTTTTAGTGCTTTAAAATAAATGGTAATCTGACAGTGATTATATTAATAATATCACATTTTAGGAAACAAGTTTTCTAAAACTCTTGGATGGAAAAATAAATGTATAATAGGGTCAAACTGAAAGAGTAAAAGCTGAGTTACTAGATAAACATAGAAAAATGATTACATTGAATTTCAAAGGGCCTTCAAATATTTAAGATAACCACTAGATAAAGACTTTTCTTTAGTAGTAATTGTCTTTAAAGTGTACCACTTCAAAGGCTGGAGGACTAGTTAAAAAATGATTAGATAGAGAATACTCACTGGATTGTCTGTTTATCATAGAATGAATGGTTTTAAAAGCACTGTCACTTGGGCTTGTGACAAACAATGTCAGAGGTTTAGAAGGACTACATGTTTTCCAGCTTTTGAAAAGTGAATTAGTTCTTTGAGGCATACAAATGATATCGCATAGTATGATATGTTTCCCAGTTGCCACTGTAACCTGGATCTGATCTCATCCTGACCCTAACCACTAAGCGCTGCACTGAAGCAAACACACATGATTTATTATACACACAATGATTCACACAACGACCCACAATATACATCTAACCGCTACTCTCTTAATTTCACATGCTTCTCCGGGAAATGCAGGTATGATCATTCAGTGCACGTGTGTGCACATTGTATGTTGTGTTGTGGATGGTTGTTGTTGTTTTTTGTAGCAGATTGCTGAATGTGTCTGGACCTGATTCTCTAGACCATGTTCGGAGTTCCTCATCTTCTAGACTTCTTAGACTACTATTGCACAACTCGCTGCCTTCCCATCACCATCTAGCTGTCTTTTACATGACTGACACTATTTCTGTCACTTTTCACAAGGAGAACGAGTGCAGTGAGCTATGTGACCCGACTGTCAGATGTAGCCATTTGGAAGTACTCTGAACACACTTGGTGTCTAAAGTGGTCCACAGAATGTAACAACTATTAGTGATCAAGCAAACCCCAGCATGATGTCTCAGTAGCATTCTGTGAGCCTACTCCACAGATGAACACTTGATGAGAATTTTCATCACCTATCAATTTGCCTCTCAATCATTATTTTATTTATACGGTACATTGTGATAGCATCAAACCATGTAAGGAAGATATTTGACAGACATTGATACATGTCATGTGCTGTAACCATTTAGCTGCCAGGATACTTCAAGGTATTTGATTTAAATGTCTTCTTCAGAAATAAGATGTAATAAACTCAATATGCAGGGTTAGAGAGAAGAAGATGTATCGTATATTTCTTCATGTCTTCTGGTATCACTAAACAATCTGGGCTAAAAGAAGAAAAAAAAAACTAAAATTAGAACAGTGTTTGATAAGTTGAACAGCTGTGCTTAAAATATAGCAAGAATTATTGTTGTTGTTAATTAGGCATGAAATTACAGTCATCCTCATTTCAAAAATATTAAGAGTTTCATAAACCATCCAAGTGGAACTTATCCAAGTAAAGCATAAAATGTTAGAAATGCTATAAATAAGTGCCTTTGAAAAACACTTTTTTTTTTTTACTTCCACACAATTTAAAAACTAAAGCAGAAAAAATAAAGAACATTTCATAATAGAAGGTCAATAGAAAGAGAGGTTAGGATACAGTTTTAGTATACGTTTATTTAACACTATGTTTTTACAGTTGTTCCACAGTTGTCAACAGTCTTGATTGTGACTATTTATTCTCCATATTGGATTATCTATGGTAGTTTTATAACTAATTGCAGTATACACTCATGCCATGTTTTTTGTTTTGGTTTTGTTTTTGAGAAAAAGATACATTCATTTACAAAAATCAAATCAAAGAAAATTACTCCCAGGAGAAATGACTGTAGTATTAAAATATGTCTCCTTAGTTTATGAGAGTTTATGAGAATTATGAGTCAACATGTTTGACAGTTATTACCAGTTTTTACAGACTAATAAGTCACTTGCGTGTATATTCTTATCATTTCCAGAAAATAATATTAATAGTAACGCAATAAGTCCTCCGATCTAAACACCATGTTGCCACCCTTTCATACAACCCATTGAGGTAAGTTAAAGACCATCCCGATGGAAACAGGCCTCTGTTGAATTTGCAGTTTTCAACTTAAACATAAAAAAATGCTTGCAACATAGGGGTTTGGTAGGGTTTAGGTACAAAAACACATGTTAGGATTACTTAATAAATATGTTTAGGTTAAGGAATGTTACAGGACATACATCACATTCATAGCATCACCTACATCATGTAATGTCACTAATGTAAGGTCCACTGTAACATTAACAGCAAGTTGTTTCACACTAAAGTCAATCTCCAGACTGCTTTGACAAAGTTGTCTGTAACCAGCTGTCCTGACCTCCTCCCTGCAAGAGGTGGTAATTCTACAAACAGTCACATAGTAGTGTGAGTGTTTCAAGTTCACTATGGCTGTTAAATGCTAGATAAGTATTAAAAGAATAATTTGCATACATTAAATGGCCACTTATACAGCACATTTATCCAAAGTGCTTTACAATGTTGCTTCTCATTCACCCATTCACACACACTTATGGCAGTGGCTGCCATGCAAGATGTTCGCCTGGCCTGCCAGAAGCAACTTGGGGTTCAGTGTCTCGACACTTATCCAGGAGGGACCGGGAATCGAACCACTGACCTTATGTTCCATGGATGACTGCCTTACCAACCGAGCAAGGCACAAAAATACATAACCCATGATAATATACTGTATCATATAATGGTATATAAGAAAAACGTAAAAAATTGCAATGCATATTACTGTACAAGTAACTAACGATTTTCGTATGATGAACTAATAGGAAATTCCTCAGTAAAATCACAGTAGCTACTTGCTAGTTTGATTATGCTTTTATTTACTTTGGAACAGAGTGATCAGATAATCACAAAGTGCTTTGAAGTGCACACAGTAAAATAAATGTAATAATTAAGTAATCAATAAGTATTTCTAAGTTTATGCTGGTCAGATTTATAAGGAAGACTTCTAGAAGAAAGTGGGTAGTTATCAAAAACCGTTATGAATAAACCTCACGTAATCTAACATTTTTGTGTTGTAATATTTCCATGTCTGGTCTCTTAATAAGAGCTATACTATCCTTGATTGAGACGTATTCAGAATTAACACATTCACAATTCAGCTTTCACATTAATCCAATTACAATTTAAGTGGTTTCCACAAAGTTATGGCCATTGTTTTTTAACAGCTGAGTTACAGTATGTGAACACAAACACCACTTCCTTCACTTTTCTGTGAGAACTGACTTTTGACCTTTACATCTTGCTCTCAGCATACAGTCAGACACATGACATCCCCTGGGAGCTTGACGGCCTGTGCTCTACAAGGTCCCTGCTTTCCTTTTCTTGAATCTCTGTATATTTTTTTAACTCTTAAAGTCTAAAAATACACTTGAGTGCGGATGTTGCTGTTGTGTTACATAAGCTAGTGGAATTGAAGTGTCAGGAATGAGAGGTTGCACAGAAAGTTTCTGGATCTTGGTTCTCACAAAGTAAACAATTATGGAAGAAAGGACAGTTTCCTGGAACGGCTTCACAGGGGAAAATCTATGCAGAATTCACTTAAACCTCCAGGTTTTGGCCACTTTTTAATGTCCTTGAGGAAAATGTCACAGGTTTCCTGGGTTCCACTTTAAAAGGTACTGTAACACTAACAATAGAGAAATCAATTACACAAACTGTATTAAATCTATATTCCAGAGTTTTATGTTACATAAAAGTCTGTTCAGTCCTGCTAAGAATGTTCCGTCATACCCAAAAATGGGTTCTGGATAATATCTCTGTCAGCCTCTCCTTCATATACAGGTACATTTCTTATTCATAAGTTTTATTAGGGCTGTCAAGCAGTAAAATAATCCTCTAATAATTAAATTCTGTGTGATTAAATAATTTGAATAAATTACATACCTCATTTTTTTGTGGTGAAAGTATTTATAAACTTTTCAATTCAAATAACTTTCGCAGATGTAAATCAATGAATAACTAACAGACTTCGAAGTTCAGAATGTTTTCTATGTCCATATGCAATAATGCCCATATCATTAAAAACATTGTATACAATATTCTTAAGTAATACATTTTAAAACGCTTCAGCATTCTGTCAGTTTCTCAGGTGCAGAAACTGAGAATTGCCATGGATTGGAGTTAACATTTTAAGCCATTATTGCATGAAATTTGATAATTACGTTTTTTTTTTCTTCATTATAAGGAGATAATTCATGACAATTGTGTCGACAAATGTCTCAGCTTCCCTAGATCACAACTCATGCCTTATCCTGCTAACTTTGTTTAATAAAATGTGATTTAATGTTTTATTAATGTGTTAATTTATTAGACTATTGAAATAAACAACACTTATCTAGTTGTTTTCTCTCTCCCACATCACTGTGGTGCTGCAGCAGGTACCAGGTCCAAGTAAAACAAATGTTTAATCTGTTTTCTTTTTCTGATGTGTTCCTATTCCGAACTCGTGGGAAATGTTTATCTAATGAATAACCTTCGTTCTACCCTACACACCATGTGGACCATATCAGGGATTTACACACTTTGATGTGTCCAAATTATGCTGTGCAGATGGTGTATTCCATTTGTGTTTAGAAGTCGGAATTTTTGTATTCCCAATTTGAAATTTCAATTGGAACAGCCACTAAAGTGGGATCTGCAAAACTTGGATGAACCTGAGCAGCCACGACCTCAAAATCCATTATAGCTGCTCTGTTCAGAGAAAAGGCTTTAGTAATGTAAAGCTACTTGCACTTCTGTCATATCTGTATCTCTTTAAAACATAATGCTGTCCAACTTATAACTGTGGATATGTTTACATCAATTCATGTTTAGCACCTGCTTACCTTGCTAAGCTTTTACACCTCCACACACCTTCCATGGCACTTATGAGCACGATGTGGTTTTGCGTGACCACTCACTGTTTATCTTGATTAAATCATGTGCAAAAAATACCAGACTGCTACGAAACAGCAACACATATTACTACAGACAGCTACTATGCAGCTGGCCAACACTCATTGGGAGCAACTAAGTTGGGGTTCAGTGTCTTGCTCAAGGACACTTCAACATGTGACCAGAGGAGCCAGGGATCGAACCAACAACTGCGAAATTTGTGGACGACATATATAATCCTGTGTCTGTGGACACCCTCTTTCCTTGCAGTTTTTTACTACTACATTTAGTAATTCATTTCCTATTCTGGAATTGCTTTATGTCCCATTTGGTGTTGTGATGTTGAGACATAAGAGAGTAGAAAAATATTACAATAAAGTAGGTTAATAATAAATATGAGCCATTATTTGATGATGCAGAGAACTATTTTTTCTGAGTATTTCTGAGTTATTTTTCAATTCTTATCTGATTAAGCAAAAACGTTATATCAACTTTGAGGTATCTGCTGCCTCTAATATTATCATTTTAAAAATTACTTTATCTGGATGGATGTAAGCTGCATGCAAACCATCACATACTCTGCTGTCTTTAAAAGCAGAAAAAGTAGCAGTGTGAGATTTGGCGCACAGTGGCACAAATACACATCCTCTTAGAGGAAGAACCTGGCGCAGTCCACTTTACAAGGATGAAGCAAACCAAAGAATCCAAGCTAGTGGGGGGGACGAATGAGAACTGTCTATTAGATGGAATGTGTTTCAGGAGCTCACAGTTAGAAATAGATCAGGATAGAAAGTTGAAACATGCCAAAACAGCTGAAAATGCCATTTTAGTTGTGGGACAGAAAAGGAGGAAGGGACCAGCAGAGCACTGTTTATCTCAGCAGTCTAAAAACATAACCACGATGGTAAACATGTACAAATGTATGTAGAAAATCCAATACCCTTTATTCACTGTTGAACCATATTAAAATCACAGATTTTTTTAAGTCCAAAAGATGTGCGTATTAGGTCAATATGTGACTCTAAATTGTCTTTAAATTATACACATCATAAACTACTATACATTTCACCACTGAATACAATTATTTTTGGGCGGTACAACGTTGAATCATTTAATATTTTAGTAATATTGTGCAGGACTTTACGCTAAAAGTTTATAAAACTATGGACATAAACACTTGCATACAATTCTTCTTCTAAATTGCAGTCAGCTTGAAACATTCTCAGCATTTCAGTGAGGCTCATACACTGCACAATACACTCCCACATGATTATAAATGGTCAATTCAAAACATTTATCCATCCATCTATCTTCCTAACTGCTCATCCTGTTTATGGTTGCAGGGCACTGGAGCCTATCCCAGCTGTCATTGGGTAAAAGGTGGGGTAAACCCTGGACAGGTCTCCAGTCTATCTCGGGACCAACACAGGGAGACATACACAGGCAAATGGTAAATGGTCTGCACTTATATAGCGCTTTTCTACCTATTGGCACTCAAAGCACTTTACACTGCTTCTTATTCACCCATTCACACTCACAATCACGCACTGATGGAGGAGGCCCAGTCACCAGGAGCAACTAAGTTGGGGTTCAGTCTCTTGCTCAAGGACACTTCAGCCTGACCGGAGGAGCAAGGGATTGAACCAACAACAGTGGGATTGGTGGATGACAGCTCGACCTCCTTTGCATAACAATCATCCACTCCACAAGCAAAACACGTCCTGCCGTCAAGCCTAAATTAGTACCATATTTGTTATTACCACAAGTTAGCACCCAGTGCTGGGATTGGCTGAGCAGTTCACACAAACTCCATACAATGTCTGGATCGGATTCTTTGGACATTGTCTGGACATTTTCTGGAGTACAGCGAAGATTAATACAAATATAAATAAATAAGGTAACAAATTCAACAAAATAAAACAACTAAACCGGACATGTCACCTTTACGAGCTCCTGTCAGGAGCCTAGCGGCAGCATTTTGGCGTGCCTGCAGGAGAGAAATTGAGGATTAGCCAATTCCTGTTTTCAAAGAATTATGATAATCATGTCAGGATGCAATTTAAAAAATTACCACTTTCTCAAAATCAGTAAAAAAGAGAAGAGAAAAAACTTTGGCCAGGACTTGCAGCTGAAAGAAACTGGATTTGATCGAGTGGTAATTGGGCTAGTAGCCTTAGTTTGATACATCTTGGACTGATGTTAGGAACAGTTGGAGACTAAAGCTTGGTGTTTTCAGCATAAGCCACAGTGGACATTGTCTTTCTGCAATGACTGCGTTTACAAGCACACCTCAACAACATGGCGCTGCCTCCACAATGCCTCACAGTGGGTGTGTGTTTTTGATAATGTGCATTCTTCTATATGCCTAAAAACTAGGTATGAGCTTTTTGCCACTCTCACATAAAGCTATAACTGGTGAAGAATCCAGCAGCAGGAGACAACACCAGTTGTCTGCACCAGTCACATATTAACCTAATACGCACATCTTTGGACTTGTCTGTGAACCGAGATAAACTCTGAAAGAACTTGTAAAGTTTATGCAACAAAGCTAAAGGAGATGAATACTTCTGCACTCACTTAGTTTACATGTTACTGAAAACTTTATTTTACTTAGATGACTTTGTGTGAGTTTCCACTTTGACATGAAAAAAATCTATTTCATTTTGTCTGAGTCCGAAAAGCCTAATTAAATTGACCATGACTCCCAGTCTAGAAAACTCTGGGGTATAGTAACTGCTGGTGCTCCAGCAGGAGTAGTGCTTGTTTTTTAATTTGTCAATGTTACATGCTCTATAGCGTGTCCACTACTTGTCTAGTACTGGTCCCATCCGTCACCCAGATCACATAAAAACACACATGTTCTGACGTATGAGTGTTCTTGGATTCTTTTCAGTTCATGCGCCAAGTTGTCAAGTCTTATACATATAAAGCATCACATTATACCTTGCAGTGATTAGTGCCGTGGGTGAAAGTGGGAGAGAGAAGGAGGGAAGGACCGAGTAAGGGATATAGTATGTGTATTGTAGTGGCTGATGTAGCAATTACAGTTGAGCAGAGACAGAGAGAGTGAGGGAGGGCACCTTGTGTTTAGAGTTTTATCGTTGTCTAAGTTTAGATCTTGGCTCATAGAAGACTTCTCAAGTAACAACGCTCCAGGCTCAGTTCAGCCACTCCACACTGAGACAGAAACAGAGCTCCACACTTTAAAGAGAGCTGTCAAGGCTGCAGAAAAGTGGCAACTCTGAAGAAAATAAGAGAAAACGCAAAGGGAAGGACTCGTCAAACGGGAGACACAGACATAAAGAGAAGAGGAGCACAAACCATTCTGTTTGCAAACAACTCCTCAGGACCTGAATCGATCTCTGCTTTCAACCTGCCAAGGATCGGACGATGGCAGAGGAAGCAGAAGTGGACACCAGCTTATCTTCCTCCTCCCGACCTGAGCAACGACCTCCACATTTTCTCCGAGATGTCATCTTCCACGGCAAGTTCAAGGTGAGTGACTCTACAAAAGACAAATGCTGATAAGCCAAGGACAGAGCTGCTCAGGTAGAGACTGCCCAAAGTCAAAGGTGAATGTGCCTAAAAAAATACACAAAAATGAGATGGAGGACAGAATAACATGAGTATTCTGATAGTTTCATTACTTCAAATAATACATTCTGTACAATATGAAGTGCAAATTGTCAAATAGAAATATTCCTCAACTTCAGCACTAGTAATTTGTGTTTAACGTATTGTTCATGTTCATGCAAAATGACAACATATCCATCTGAAGCAATTTAAAAATTGTCCATTTAGAGTTGTAAACATGATGTCATACAGTAACCCTAGATTCCCTGGAAACTGTTGCGCCATCTCTGCAAATTCAATAACACGAGGACGATGAAAACAAATCGATTCTGCTTATTGACAGGAGACCTCACACTGCCTGTGACAGCAGCTCATGTAGGACCCTTCTCTGGTGGTCTGGGCAGCAACGAGCTGATAAAGGAAGAGCCACATTACTGCAAAAAATGTTGGGACACAGCATCTTTAGTGAGCTGTCTAGACATGCAAAGTTAAATCTATCTCTGTTGCACATTCTCTTCAGGGGTGCAGAGTAACCAAATACATTTCTTAATCGTTTTATCAATCCAGGAGTGAAATGTAAAACAGCATGTACAATAATTCAAATTCAAATTATTAGACTAAAAAAAAAAACAATCAAAGAACAATCAGCAAAACAGATTCTGATTTCATCATGCATTAATAATTATAATCCAATAATATCACATTCATAAATGTGAAATAAGACATTCTGCATAAGGAGTACTTTTAATTTTGGTACTTCAAATATTTTTTTGTGTTAATACATTTGTAATTTTACTTAAGTAACATTTATTTTGTTAATGATACATTTACATAATTACATAATCTGAGTAGATCTTCTACCTTTAGGTGGTTTAGAGGACACAGCTGGCATAGAATACAGTAGTGTTAAAATTAATATTTCTCTCTGGACTTTTTTTTACTTCAAGAGTTAAAACGGAAAGGTTTTGACCTCAGAAACACAATTTTCACAACATTTTAAAAAATAGAAATTTTGGACTCAGTATGATTTCATATATTTTGATTTCACTGTAGAAATTTGTGACGCCTTCATTATCATCATAATCATCATCATATTCTTCTTCTTAAGGCTTTTAAAGATGTCTCATGTTTGACACCTTTGTCGTCAATTAATTTAAATAATTGGAGTCTCACTGATTTTGCTACATTTCTTGAAAGAAATATTCACTCTCAATTGATATTTTCTCGCTTCTTCTTCTTATTATTATTATTAGGTTTATTTTCTGGCTTGTGTAACTTTAATAGAAAGTGTAGAGAGACAAGAAACCAGGCTAAAGAGAAGGAGGTGTCACATGCAAGGGTCACTGGTTGGGATTTGAACTTTGAACATGTGTTTCTTTCTTAACACTATAGTTCCCTTTGCCTAAAAACATGAATCCATTTTAGGTACTTATTTAGAGTGTTACTGTTCCTTTACTGATTTATTAACATATTGAATTCAGGTTTTGTAGAAGATTTTTTTTTTATATTGTTATGCAAAAAGGGACTGCTAATGGTCCATGTTAACCTGAAAACATAAGTTTGAGTGAGTGTCCACATACCTGACTGTGCTGCCTGCTTTTTGCAGAGAAATGTTCTCCAGTGTGTCTTTCAGGCATCTCCATGATCAGTGTCGTGTTTTGGCCAACATTAGTACTGTGCCTGACAGCTGACAGATGTTTTCTTGGTTGCTAATTTTAAATAACACTGCTATTTTGACTACCAAACATGTGATATACATTTGGAGCGGATTCAGTAGCACACTGGTGCCCAAATGCCAGGTTGTGGGCACTCTTTATCCAAGCCAGTCACTTTATTACATTATTCATATTATCCAGCCATTCAAGCAGGTTATCTGTCTTAAGGTTATGCCTAAAGCTGCCACAGAATGGTTATCATCTCATCATCTCATTACTGTTTGTGTTCAGACATTCATTATTTCACATTGAAAAACTTTGTCTTCCTTTACTGCTTTCATTTCTTTCTAATCTCCAAAGGTTTGTGTGGAGGACCAGAGGGAGAATTGAGTTCAGAAATATGTAGTAAGGATGAGACCAGTGTTAAAGGGTTACTCAAATAACTCTCAAAGTTGATTGCCCAAATGAGAAAAAAAAAGTCTGAGATATGTCAGAGGGTGAAATATCTGGTCTTTTAACCTCTACTGTGGCTCTAGGTCTAAAAACACTGCATCCTACACTTGCTATAAGGCAACCAATAGCAATAGCAATTGTGATGGACAGAACGCATATAATTCAGGTATTTGATGTAAATGCAAAGTGGGTCCAACATGTAGGCAGCTCTCTGACCCCAGCCCGAGCTGAAATGGAAATGGGTGGAGTTTCTGTTTGAACACTAGTATGGACTCTAGTATGGATGGTAGTTTGATCTGTAGACACCTTCCCTCAAATCTGGAGCCAGATAAGTTGACTAGAGAGAAACAGGCTTAGGTCATGACACAGCTCATAATTCACTCACTATTTATGTCTCATATAGAATTTACTTTGAAGTGCCATAGTAGACGTAGCAGCTGACACTACCATGGCACCCAACTGACCCGGAACTCATGAAATCAATATTTCCATAATCACATATACATGTCATCCAAATTTTCGAAAATAGAGTAAATTCAGAAGTCAGTGCCCCGCAGTACAACTAAGACTCTGAGAAACAAGGCACTGTGCCAAACATGAATTGCACAGCTGCTTTCACACACACAAGCACGCACACAACTAACAGTCTGGTGCATCTGAAGCTCAAAATTGACATCAGAGCTCTATCAGTCAAATCAGTGAAAAATTAACATAATTTACTGTATTCTGAAATATTTAAGGTAGCATTAAATAAAGGTGAAGTCTCTGTCTAATGGAGATTTATTAAGCTCATCACTGGCCCTAATAATTGTTAGTAATAATGAAAAGCTTGATAAGAAATGCAGCCCTGTTTCTATTTTTATAACCAATGTTTGTAGTTTATAATACGGTGGCCCAGGGAGCTCAAAGCACTGCAATTTGAGAAAACACATGCAAATAGACAAAACACAAGCAAAGACAACAACTTCACACTTCAGAACACAGAAAAGTAACTGAAGAAACACGCTCCAAAATAATCGCAAAAAATTAAATTGAACAAGGGGCTAAGACAGCAATGGAACTGTCTCCACGACAATCTAAGATTACTGCTACCTCACACAGTTCCCGGTTCAAATCCCCAGCCACCTATGGCCCTTCTATGTGGAGTTGGCATGTTCTCCCTGTGCTTGTGTGGGTTGCCTCCAGGTACTCTGCTTTCCTTCCACAGTCCAAAGAGATGCATGTTAGGTTCTTTGGTGTAATTGTAAGCTTGAAAGGTTGTCTGTCTTTCTATGTCTCTCTTTTTTGTCCCTTGGAAGACTGGATGACAGCTGTTTTAGTCTGCAGCCCCTCAGTGACCCTAAACAGGAAAAGTGGTTACAGATAATGGATGGATGAATGGTTCCAGAGGGGCACTAAAAAGTGACAGACACCACTGGGACACACTTGTTGTTGCTTGTGTTTTTTCTGTTTGCACATGTTTTCTCAAATTGCACTCTGAGCTCCCAGGGCCAACAGGCAACAAATATTTCTTGGAGAAATGGCTTTGTTAATTTAAAAGGCCGCTGAAGTGATTGCCTTTTAGGAGTTGTGCTCCAGCCGATCACTGACAATCACTAAAAATGATGTCATTTTGTGGAAAATAACACAGAGCTATATAGCAAGTGATTATTCAAATTCCAAAGGAATGCAAGCATTACTCTGTATGCTGGACTTATAAAAGTATGATTGTTTGCCAAAATGTTAGCGATGTCTGTTCGAAAATGTATTGCAAGTCAATACAAATGAGTTTGGCCCAACTGTAACCATAGCTGCCATGTGCAGATATAGGCAAAAAATAAATAAAAAAAACTGAAAATAAAAAAGGATTGACAATGGGTGTAATCTTGCAGAATCATCCAATGTCAATATTTCACATGTGGTGACGAGTCCTTTTTTTGTAATAAGAAATGACACTAAATAAAATAATTACTTGAAACCATAATCGATGACACCTTGAGTTTTTTTATCGGGTAAAACTAAAGGATAATTCAAAAGATGGACAATAGTACAAAATACTGCTTTCATGCAAAGTTTTGTTACAGTAGATGACCTGCCTTCCAGAAAGGGAGAAATTTGCTTACCGAAGAGACTCCGTACATTTCATCAGAGCGGAATGATGTGAATGGATCAGAAAAATACCATAAATTGTCAAGTTTCAATCTGTGTCATATATAATCTTTGTCATATGGGTTTCTTACAAATATAAGTATTAACTGTTAATTGTTTAATTTAAAAAATCACCATCTATATTCTAAGTAATGTTGCTGTTTCTTGGAATTACTTAGAAGGTTGTGGAAATCACTAAGAAGATAAGAAGCATGGGCTGGTGTATTTTGTGCCCCAGTCTCATCATATTACCCTGTAAATCATATTCTGTCACATACAAAAATGTCAAGGAAATATGCAGGAGCCCAGAATGGGCAAAGACAGAATGGCAGGGGTGTCCTGACTTTTCATACCAAGCATTTTGGTTTAAAAGGCTGGTTCAATGTTCAAAGCACTTTAAATATGCAGTAATCAATTTTATCACTGTCAAATTTCACACGCAAGTAAATATCTTATGTCAGAATACACACCAAACTACACTATGTGTATGTGTACTTGAGATGTAAAATCTCTACATATTTTAAAAGAAGTTAAATCATTTTGTGTGCCCTCCAGACTCCAGATTAAGTTGCTAAACTTCAAATCCCTCAAATCTCACAAAAAAGACAGAAAGTCCCAAAACTTGTCCATAGTCGACACCTTTCATGTTAAATTTTGAAACTCCAATAACCAGCACAGGCAACAGCTATATCATCTTCTAATGTGGCCCCAGCCTCTCATGTTTTACCATACATCAGAACTCACAGTGTTAACTTGCCAACATTCAAATTCAGTGGATTTAAAGCTAATCCTATCCGGGTGAGTCTAGATTTAGAAAAGGTTGCCATTCATTTATTTGCAGGGTCATTGGCAAGTTATCACTGTAACTGTAAATGCATGGTAATACTGGGGCTGCTGCTAATCCAGATGGAAAGATTTACTTTGAAAACATCTTGATATTTATATGATGTCATCAGGAAAAAATATAGTTTTAAACCCTGTATCTATTAAACATATATACAACATACATGTCATATATGCAAAACACATGTGTCCTCATGCCTATATGTTTCCTATATACTATAACTTTTCCCATGTACATGCTAACAGCTGCTGAAGGCTCTAACCCCAGAGGAAAATATCAGCTGCCGACATGGCCTCTACTTCCAGGATGGTCAGCGACGCGTCGACTACGTCCTCACCTACCATGTGAAGAAGCCAGGTTCAGGGCGCTCCAGTCGACAGTCAGTGTATTTGTTGACCGAAAAGGCTGTTGCCCGCAGTCTACGCCATGTCCCCCATAGCCGGGGTGAGCACTTGCAGCGTAACCAAGCACAGAGGACACAAGACTCAGCGCCTACGCAGTCGTCACTGGTGGCTGATGTGGAGCTGGGTTGTGTGGGAGAGACCTTCAATGGCCAGGAGGATCACAAAGCATTCAGGAGAGAGGAGTTTGAGGGGAAACTGAGAGACATGGGGCTGGAACTGGAAAAAGATGAAGATGTGAGTTTGAATCTTTAGCAATTTGTTCTTTTCCAGAAATTTTCAACATAAAATCAGCTTTTGAAGGTGTCTGTCATCCACCTTATGGACATGGGTTGGGAAAATGCTTGTTATACATAGCGCCAAGGGCAGCTGACATAAATGAGAGAGGCAGCTGACACAATCTTTGTCAGATCAACAATAGGATAAACTGTGATAAACAATAGGTGACCAGTGGTGGCAGCAGTCAGACATTGTAGGACACCATGGATATCTCCTGAGCGATATTTCTATTTTCATTCTACCCATAATGTAAATCAGCACACACACTCATTTCATAGTATCCAATAAAATGCATCTGCTCTTTACCCAGAGTGAATTTTTTATTTAATTACCACATATTATTCTAAGGAACTCAGATGCCCAGCTCAGAAGCTCTCATTTTATTTCTTAAAATCAAATGATAGTTTACCTTATTAGTTTTTTGTCAGGTAATGTTATAGACACAATGATCAATAATTTAAAAATCATACTTAAGTGTATACAGGTACGAGTTGCTTTTTGTTTCGGCCTTCAGCTTTGACATGTGAATGCCTACAATTTAAGGGGCAGCCAATTTGTGTAAAACTATTTGCAGGGTTGCAGCTCAAATATATCTGTGTATCTGCCGTGTAAAAATGCAAACTGATATTCTGCCTATGTATAAGATGTCCTAATGCCAGCATATAAATAGAAAATAAGGCTCAACAGCACTGACTAGACATGGTTGACCTGAAGCTGCCAGTAGCACATAAAAACTCTTAAATCCAATATACATGAAACTGCGCAGAAGGGCAAAAGAAAAACAACTGCAAACACATGTGAACCCAGGTGGTAACAGAGAAAACTATACTCGACCCAATATATTGTGGCAGAGAAAGTGCATACATTATTATTAGGAGGAACACAAAATCAGCAGGTGGGATGGGATTACAGAAATAAATTCAGTTTTAACCTGAGTGTGCACATCTGTGTCTTCAGTTCCCATGCATGGTATTTTTAAATGAATTAAGTACAGTGTCTTTTTAAAGGACCAGTTTCAAGGAGGTGGTTGGGATGGTTGGAGGTCATGCAAAGTACCAGACTGTCACACCTCAGACCTTTGTTTGACTCAAGGCCCCATGTTTGGTTAGATTTGGATGACAAAAGCCCCTTTGGTTGAGGTTAGAGAAAGCATGTGGTTCTGTCTAAAGCAGGGCTGTGAAGTGATGAAAAAGATAATGAAATGAATTACATGATGTGTAATTAATGAATCTAAATTAACCACATACGTCACTTTTTGCTTTGAAAGTAGAAATATTTCAATCCAAAAGTCTCTTTTACTTTAGAATTCTTACAGTTTTTAACTGTCTATATGTAATAATGGCCACAAAAATCAAAATAGAACTTAACATTGTGAGAAAATGAATTAGAAACTGCTTTAGCATTTAACTCAGTTTCTTAACCACTACATAAGGAACTTTTTCTCTTTGGATTTATCCCATAAGCTTTGGGTTGCCACAGCGGATTATGTGGTAAGCACATTGATTTGGCTACTCTTACTTGCGGCAACCACCCCCAATTGTTAGCAGGCCTGGGACCTTCATATTATACCATTTGACAGCTCTAGTTTAAGTAAATAAATATACTGTGTTTTAAGCCATGGTTAAATGTTTCTCTATTAATCTAGAAGAAGCACTTTTTCTGACCATTACCAACTGCAGTGAGTGCATAAACACAACTTAAAAGAAACTGCCTAATAACGTTGTAGTCAGACAAACTGGATGTTGTGCTGCAGGACCAAATAGGTATAGGAGAAAAGTTAGTTAAATACACATTCTTTATGTTTTATATCTCTTAGACCAAGATTCAAGGGGTGGGCTTTGTGAAGATTCATGCTCCTTGGAGTGTCCTCTGTCGAGAGGCTGAATTTATGAAGTTAAAGATGCCAACCAAGAAGGTAAGACTTACTGAATCTTTCCAGATTCCCTTTATGGGCAAAGAAGAAAATGACACTTCTGTCTTCACACTATTAAAGTTACAGCACTGTGGTAAAGGAATGAGTTATCTTTCCCACTCACTTATGTCTTAAAAGAGTAAAGGGATGAGAAATTATTGAAGTGTTGCTTCATCATGTGCTTACAAAGTGAGTGGTGACCTGATTTGACAGTAAGGACAACAGAGAGAAGGACAAACATATGACCTCTGTCTGTGTTTCTGATCTATTTTTACAAGTAACAGGGTTTTTTAAATTTCCCTTAGAACCGACAATTTAAGGCAAGAATATGAAAATGCTCTTGCATGAGGCCCAATTAAGGAAAATGCTTTATTATTTTTATACTAGTCCTTTTTAAAAAAAAAACATTGATAAACCTTGAAAAATGTATGTATTTTGTGGGGATTTTTAGGTGTATGAAGTAAAGCCATCCAGTGGAGTTGTAGAGAAGATCAGCTCTCTGGTCAGCAAAGTTCTGGAGCCTCTTCGTCCTCACGTTGAGGAACATCAACCAAGGAACATCAAACATCTGTCACACACTTTCTCCAGGGAAAAACAACACCTGTAAGTATGGAGAACCATGTTGTTTCATAAGTAAGTTTTAATATAAACAGAGGCTATTAAAGAACTATTTTTGAACCAACAGTGCATGTTTGGCTATTGTTCTAACTACTTTATTGATATCTAAAAATAAGAACAATATTTTAAGTTCCTTCAGTAAAAGTTTTATTGTAGATTCTAGTATATATCACTGTACGTAAGTGTGTGTGTGTGTGTGTGTGTGTGTGTGTTGTATTAACAGGTTTGACCTCTCGGACAAAGACTGCTTCTTTGACAGCAAAACCAGGAGTTCAATAGTAAGTTCAATAAAGCTTTTATCATATATGACTGCGGGTTTAAATGGTCTGCACTTATATAGCACTTTCTGTATCTAACTATTGCTACTCAAACCACTTTACACTGCTTCTCATTCACACTCACAAACATACTCACTGAGGGGGGAGCTGCTATGCAGCTGGCTACCACTCACTGGAAGCAACTAAGTTGGAGATCCCAACCCAGGGATCGAACCAGCAACTGGGGGGATTTGTGGACGTCAGCTGTCCCTTCCTGCGCCACAGTCGCCCCAAGTTCAAGCCTGACAGATGGCATTGCAATTTGAGTTTTATGTCCAGTCGCAGTGACACGGAAGTAATATCAAGTGATGATTGCATCAAAATTGGAAGGAGCTTTCTCATTAAGCAAGACAATGATCTAAAACTGGCTGTCAACTACACAAAGGACTTCATCAGAGGGAAAAGGGTTTCAGACTGACCAAGTTAATCACCACGCCTGGACTAAGTTAAATTGAACACACATTTCACCCGCTAAAGAGCAGATTGTAGAAAGAACCCCTGAAAAAAATGACTCAAAGAGGCTGCAGTAAAAGCCTAAAAGAAAAATTTATAAAGTATAATAAGAATAAAATAATGTTCTAGTCTATTGTAACTATTAAGTCCAATGCTTTTCCTTACATAAATATGGGTGATATAATATAGAAAGTGCTATGTTCTATGTTGTTTAATATATCTATTGTAGATGTAAATACTAGGAAATACTAAGAAATTTAAATAGCTCCAGTTTCTTAAACAGCTGCTATCACTACTGACAATTTGTTTCTGCTGCATTAGTGTAAAAAGGCAAACAACCAGTTACATCATATTGTACAGTAGGTGTCAAGTTAAACCATTAGATTATAGAGTTAATCTTTTCTGACCAATATTTTTAGTCATGTGCAAAAGTTGATACCTCCTCTCAGGAAAGAACATGGAGGTAACAGCAGCTTGTAGATCCACCTTTGGCAGCAATAACTTGAAGTATTCGTTTCCTGTTTGACATTATAAGTCTCTCACATTGTTGTGGAGATAATTTGGCCCATTCTTTCTACAACATCGCTTCAGTTCATTGAGTTTTTGGGGGCGTTCGAATAAGCACAGTTAGTTCCCACAAACAGCATTTGGGACGTGGGACCTGGACTTTGAGTAGTCCATTCCAAAACCTTGCTTTAAATCTTTGATTTTATTTTTTCAGCTATTCTCAAGGAAGATTCTGTTAATAATCTTGGTTTCTAAAAAGTGGCGCTTTTAATTTTTTTAGTAGGAGCAGCATGGCGAATAAATTAAGTTCTTTTGTTTTTGTCTTCCTCACAGGTTTTTGAAATACTAAAAAGAACAAAATGCAAGGCCAAGTACAGCATGGGTAAGTCTTACATAATATTGAACCTGGTGAGATAATCTTTTACCAATGCAGTTGTCAGATTACTTGTTCAGTATTTATTAATCCCAGATTAGGCCAGATTTGTTTTCTAATATGTTTTTTTTTTGCAATCTAAACTGCTTTAACACAACCATTGGTTTCTTATAATTGTTCTAAGTAACTAATAGCTATGAGTTTATTCACTGATTCTAATGATACTACTGTGTGGGAAAGCTAAGAGTTAGGATATGAGTTGCAGCAGAGTGAGTTGGACTATTTTTCCATCTTGTGTTCTATAATATATAGTTTTGGTTTATTTATTTTTTATTATGTGCCATACGACCCTGTAAACTCACCCCAATTGTGTACAACCCTGATCTTCAACACTCCAACATATTTAAAACACTAAACCATGTGTACAGATTTGGAAGACATGAGTTCTATCACTAGTAACAACTCAAATCTATTATTATGTATAATTAACACAACCAGTGACCTACTGGTCATTGTCATTGACACAGATTTTCCAGTATATGAAAATTACATACTGTTACTAATTAAGTTACCAACATTAACCTGGCCTTCTCTTCCAGACCCACCTACTGAACAGAAATCTTTGAAAATTTCTTCTTCTTGACTAAAACAAATGTACAATCATTCAGTATAGAACTGTAATTTAAAATAAATGTTTAATAATAGATTTAGCCAACATGAACACTTGCCCATAATGCACCTGGAGCAGACATCCTGCCTCTCAGGAGTTTTGAAATCTATCGCATTGTTAATAGAGGCTGAATATCTTTAAATTATATACAATATCCTTGAGATGGGATATTTCTTCTCCTCTTTACATAAGTTGAGGTATCAGTTATCTTTGAGCACAAGCTTTACAGTAACACCGCGTCTACTTAGAAGGAAACATGAACAGCCTGTCAGTAACAGCTTTGTGATTCCATGTGTGAAGCATTCATCGACAGTGCAGAGTGTAGGTGATTCCTGATTTACAAGGACTCAGAGCCCAGTGGTCTACACCATATTTAACCATTTTACTCCATGAAATGAGTTTGTCTAGGGATGTCTCTGTGGATCTGCTATTCTCATTTTGGGTAACAATAAATGTTCCTGTATCTCGAGCTGCTGAATGTTTTTATTCCAGAAACTGTTTGAGATATGTCACAATTTAACCTTTCTGCGAAATACAGAAATCTTGCTATTAGCAAGAAAACAGCCCTGCTGAACTGGAAAGGAGAGTGATCATTACACAGGTCAGCTTGTTTCCAAAGCTGACCTGCTTTGTATCCAAAAAAAGCAATGAAACCTTCCTAACACTGATTTAAAATCACAATCAACCATGTTAGTGTTTTTAATATTTCTGTTATGTGTCACTATAACTACTATTGCTCTACAGACTGCGGCCCACCGGATACCCTCTTGATGAGGATCTGGGTGCAGCCCACTCCAATTCACTCTCCAATGTGCACACACTGCACATTCAACACACCCCCTGCCAGACACTTGTCACCTTGTGAATACTTCATATTTGTATTTACTTACTCTTTCTCAATTTCTATTCATATTCTCACTTAAAAGTGATATACTATATACAGTTTCCTTACTGTTTTGTTTTGTGTATAGCACACATATAATGATTGTAACTGTGGCCTGCAGGTCTCAATTACTCTACTGAGGTAGGAGGAAAAGCTGTCAAACCCATATCATCAGCCCTATTTGTGTTGTGTCTTGGCAGGTATCACCAGCCTCCTTGGTAACGGCGTCTATACTGCAGCTTACCCTCTTCATGATGTGAGTGATGTCACTACTGGCTTCATCAATCAGTCACATCATTATTATAGTCACAAGATGTTAGCACTAGACCAAGTAGCTGCACCTTTTCTTAAAATAACTGCATGCTACATGGTTAATGTGAGTTTGTTTGGGCATTTCCTTTTTCAGGGAGATATTAATGAGGAGGGTGCAGAGCCTAATGATAGAAAGGTAGGAAGTAAATATATAAGGTAAGTCTGGTGATACTGTATAATTTTCTTGAACAAATCTAGTGTTTGTGTATCCAAAGGTGCTAGATGCACAGTATTTTCGTCAGTGCCATACAGCTTCATAGTACTCAGTTTTAATCAATCACCATATGAAAATAATAACCAATAAATAGACCTTTTTGCAATGTATGCATATACTTTTAAATTTTAATAGATATTTCATTATTATAGCATTATTCTAATTGTCCTGTAAGACACTATAAAACAGTCAGATCAAGGGGTGTGACCAGAAGGGGGGCCAGAGGGGGCACAGGGCACCCCCCAAAAACTTAATTGACTCCCCCCTAGGTGCCACCAAATTCAGCAGGTGGTACAGTGGGTACTTTGTTTCTGATTATAAATTAATGTAGAACCTGCAGCACAAGAATAACTGACCACACCTGCAAACATATGGATTATTTACATTTAAGGTTATTCTACCATGCTACCATACCAAGTGATGGATTTTTATATGTCCAAAATTCTTTATCTGTATTTTGCCTTGAACATGCTTGTATTCTAACAATAGATAAAGCTGTGTATTTAATATGTATTACACTGAACAAACACTATATATATATATATATACATATATATATATATATATATCATAAATAACCACTTTTACAGTCTATTATATATGAAGAGGGTTTTAAATTGAAGTGTAGCCACTCATTTTCTGAATGTGTCATCCTTTTTTGAGTGTGTGTCCCAGTCTGGCCATCCCATACAAATAATGTGTAGACCTGCCTCTGGCCATAGAAAATAAGAAAACATGATAATGTAACTACACAATGTTGCCTTCCTTAGCTTTTGTATGAAGAGTGGGCAAACTATGGTGTCTTCTACAAATACCAGCCTATCGGACTTGTGCGGTAAGGATATATTTCTTTGTGTGTATAATGTACTGCCAGTAATTTCTTGTATATATTGACATACTCAAATTGTCAGCGACTTGCTGTGAAAGACTATGATTCCAGAAAATTATTTACACATACACAACCATAAGCTACGATACTGTAGCTAAGGTTGAGTTCGGGACTGAAGAGCAGGCTAAACATAAAATAAATTTACTCATCTTTCGATATCTGATATGTTGTTTAAACATCACCTGATCCCCTGATCTTCATACAGTGCTGCGGGATAAAGTCTTAAAGCTACAGTATGGAACTTTCCGTGACTATTTTTCCACTAGAAATATTCCCCAGAGCATGTGGAAAAGGGGGAGTCTAAGACTGTATTATAAGATTGTATTCACGCTGCGCCATCCGTATATATCCGGTACAGTAGAAGGCAACCATGCCTAGTGTGAATACGCTCTAAGCCTGTACAGGCTGCTATTTACTGTTGTGTGGCTGGTTGCTAGCAGCAATGTAGCTAACACACGATCACCTGGATTTAGAAGAGGACTGCTAGCTTTTGTGTGTGAGGAAATCAAACTATATTAATTAACTTTTTTATTATTAAAAAGAAGTTGTCATTAAAAAAAAAAAAAAACTGTGCAGATACCTTGACAGTTTGTTAACCCAACTAGACACGGTGGACCATATTTTACTGCTCCACCACAAACAACACACTCCCACCAAAATACATCTGACAAACCTAAGAAGCAAATTAGTAGTTAGTAGTTTAAATGCTTAATAGTAACATGTCACCTTTGGGTGAATAATAAAATGATTTTCTTTTTTTTGTTAGGAAGTATTTTGGTGAAAAGATTGGTCTATACTTTGCCTGGTTGGGTCTGTATACCCAGATGCTGATTCCAGCCTCTCTAGTTGGAGTCATTGTCTTTCTATATGGATGTGCAACAGTTGATGATAACATACCAAGGTAAACACACACACACTGTGGGGGAAAATTTCTGTAACAAGACAAAGACATTTGTCAATCAGTTAAACAATGGACAACATAATAAATCTGAATACGACAAAGTTAGGTGTGAGAAGAAATAGTGTTAACACATTTGCAGAGAAGACTTCTGCTATGCTAAAAAGGTGAGAATGAAGATTAATTGGATCACAGTTTAATTAAGAAAGTCTAAGCAAATGTTTATGAACAGACAAACAAATCCAGGTTGCAGAATAACATACATTAATTCTAAGTATAGCTAATTGTTGGGTTTACTATGTTTTGGGGGATTGTGGAAAATCAGAATAATTCAAATATAACAACAAATATCCAAATATTCCCAGAATAAAGTTGTTATATTTTGTAAATTAAGTGAGAATAGTGTAACTGTTTTCTCATAACATAAGTCAGAGTTTTGTGAGAATAAAGTCAGAATATTTTATGAATTAATAACTAAAATAAACAAGCAAATTTAATCTATAAACACGATCGGTTATTTGCGAGTCACTGTAGCTTCAACCCTGTCTCTTAAAAATTATGTTCCTATACAACTAAACTGCAAACGACTTTTGTAGGATCACAAATGCATCATTAAGTTCTGATCCGACATTTCTTAAATGAATCAAACTTTAATTAATGGGAAGGGAGTTGCAAGGAGGTGGTTAAGATGGTTTGGGTGGGTGGGGGTTTTACTCACAAGCGCAGGACTGATTGATTCCAAAGTCCTGTGTCTAGATAGGCAAAAAACAAAACAAAAAAACTTACATTAGGATTAGGAAATTTGTTTAAAGCCAGACCCCTTTGTAGTACCTTAAGTAGCTGATGCTTAATAACACTATAGTCAAAGACAAACTAGATATCTTACTGCAAGATGTACTTCAGCAGTAAATTAAAGAGGATATAATACTGAGTGGATACTTTTTTTTTTAACAAAAATGTGTTGATTTGTACAGCTTTTATGTATTCACCATTTAAGTTAAGTCAACATATTCTCATCATTTTCATAGAAAACATAGTATGGTTGTATGTTCTGAAAATCATCATGGTATGTGCAGTTTGGTAGCTTAGTGATCTAATTTTTCAGATATTATTGTAGATTTTGTGATTTCACAGACGATGTCACAGTTCTTGTTATGCTTGGTTTGTGACCTCATGATGATGTCACCAGTTCAAAAATGAGCTGAACCTCCCTAAAACCTTCAATTGTTGACCATCTCCAGAGAGCGTCCAACTCTTGAAGAAGCTGTGTTCAATTCTAGTTAATACTTTTTTTTTTATTTAGACTTTACACAGTGTCCCAAATTCTTTTGGGAACAGAGGTTGTAAAATTGTAAATTGTAAAAACGTACATTATCAACCATGGGTGTAGGTAATCTGTATTCACTTCTATGGGGTATTCATATTACAGATAGACACTTAAGTAATAAAATAAAAGCTGTTTCACATTGTGAGAGGTAATGAAAATACAGAGAGAGGGAGACAAAGGAAAAGGCTGATGAATGAACTGAGACGCTGGGGTCTCCTCTCCTTCCTCTACCTGCTTCTCATCATCCAGAGGATATTATGACACATGCTGCCGGCACACATTCACACCCACTGCAGACACACACATGTATACACACACCACACACACTCAGTAGACATTTTCATTTTTCACTGTGGCATACAACCACTCAGTCCGACACACCAGACCCTCGTCTCTCTGTTACAGGATGATCCCTTTGTGTTCATTGTGTACACAGTGTCAGGAAGTTGACTGTTTCAATAAGACTTCCTGGATATCATTCCACAAAATGAAATAGAGGAGGATGGAGTGATAATAGCCAACCATAAATCTTCCATACATTAATGGTTAAGGCGGAAAGCTTGTAGTATCTCACCAGCTGTGTGTGTATTTTTTTTCTAGCATGGAGATTTGCCATCCAAGGAACAACATCACCATGTGCCCTCTGTGTGATCAAGTGTGCAGCTACTGGAAACTAAGTTCTGCCTGTGGAACCGCTCGGGCCAGCCACCTGTTCGACAACCCTGCCACTGTTTTCTTCTCCATATTCATGGCGTTATGGGGTGAGTGAATATACATGAGCTCACTAACAAAACAAGAATGGAAAGATGTTGTCGTGGGTGCCATTTTTTGATCTCTGCAGTCTGTTTACAGTGGTGGTTGAATGGATAACCTACATATATTTTGTTTGGCTAAAAAAGTTGTTTAAAATTATTTAAAATTGATGGAGATGGGAAAGAAAGGTTTTCCAATGGCTCTGGATAAGATCTGCTATTTTGCAAGCTGGCAAACTGCCAGACTATAGTTGTACATACAAAGATAAAGTGCAATCCTCTAATGACCCACTAGGGCTGTAGCACTAACCTACCGTGGGGACATGTTTCAGAATCATTATAGAAAGCCAAAACAGACTCCAACTCATCACTGACTGGAACATTTAAAATTCCAGGAAAAGTATTGTTACCTTTTATGAAGTCCACAGCAGCTGCAACTAAAATTACTATAAAATATATTGATTTTGACCTTTTGATCACCCAGTGTCCACGATCAGTTGCTGAATCTTTGCGTATGCCTGATTCTGCTGATTCTTTTAAAAGCAACTGAAAACCCTTTTCTTCAGACGAGCTTTCCACTTGCTGGGCTCTTATGGTTGCATCTTTGTTGTAGTTTTGGTTTAATTTTGATTTTCTACATTTTTACATTTTCTAAGGCACTTTGGGATTTTATCTCTGAAAGGTGCCAGATAAAACATTTTACTTACTTGCTTACTTACGTTTAGTCACCCTGTCTCCTAAAAGGTTCCTAACTAAACTGCAAAATCATTTTGAAGTGAACATTTGATATTTGGATTATATTCCACTGCAAAATGTCTTTGACAAATGAATCGATACATTTACCCACAGACATGTGAACACTTGTTCATTGCTCCACCGGAATGACAAGCTGGTAAAGTGCAACGCTTTAATGCCAGATTTATGAGTTTGATTCTAACGTTGTTCGTTGACAGAACTATGACCAGTGATCAATCTGCTTAAAATCTTTTCATTATTTATTAATATAAGTTCTAGTTGTAAGCATATGTTTACAGATCACCAGTTTTGGACAGTGTGTAAATTTTGCACGCTGCAACAGATTGTGTGCAAATATTGTTAATCTTACATGAATTACTAGGATGCGTTTTTATTCATCACCGTCTTGTTTTATAGCGGTTTTGGTGCCAGATCTCTCATAGTGATTTAAAATGTTGTAATTAATAAAAAAAAAAAAAAAAAGCTGGCGTCAGCTCTTGGCTAAGCTACAACAACCGCCCCACACTGCTCTCAATGAGCTCATCATTTTTACAATATTTTACATTTATTGAACGGCAAATAAGCTGACTGATTTTATGATGATGTGTAGAATTTTTAGATCAGCTGTTGAAAAACCAACCGACCAATCCACAGAGAGGCAGAAAAAAGACAGAGATTTAACTTTTTTTAAATTAGTTGCGTGGCTCTGCTGTAAACAAAACATCGTTTCCCAAATTAATATTTTTTTTAACACGTGAGTCACATGTCTGAAATACCACTATGGAGAATGGTTGAGAGGCTAGATTCTTCTAACAATAATGGAGTTAATGTCTGAAACAGGATTATGATTCCACCCAGTCTCCTAAAATATGTCTTGCTGTTTGCAAAATCAGCCAGTACTGGCCTTCCTGCAGTCCAGACCTTTCACCAATAGATAATTTTGCTGTTTATGTTTTGGGTTGATGAGATCTTTTTTTTTTTGTTTGTCCCAACTTTTTTTGAGTTGTGGTTGTAAATGTCTGTGTGTGACTTTCTTCTCTCTGGTTCAAAGCTGCCATGTTCATGGAGCACTGGAAGAGGAGACAGATGAGACTGAACTATGAGTGGGACCTGACTGGGTTTGAAGATGAGGAGGTGAGTGGCCCCAAACCACAGATAGCAAACAGCGAAAATTAAAGATTGTAAAAACATAGAAACACAATGATACTGAACTAACTAAACAATACTAAATGCATGAACCAACAGAAATAAACTGAAAATTAACTCAAATACTGTCCAAGCGAACTACTAAAGTAATAACTACAACTAAAACATCAACACATATTGGACAACCAAGGAAATTGACTTATGAACCATAATTTCAGGTCATTTTCATTTAGAAAAGTCCCACAATTGAAGCATGAGGGATCAGATGGGACATTGGTTTTGGATTTGATTTTCAGATAGCAGGGTATATCAGCTTTAACATATGATGAAGTGTTTAATGTTCGGATTAATGAATCCAGCTTCATTAATAATCATGAATCATTTTTTTCTGGGTATGGATGCTATCGCTTTTCTAAAATATGCCTTTTTACACAACTGTTCCTGTAATGTTTACATTTATTCATAGTTGAGCCGTAACAACTGTACCATGCAACATTGGATCTCCCCGAGTCTGCTTTTACTTCTACATCTGCTGCTCCCAGAATTTACTCATAAAACTGAAGTTTGCAAACATATCAGATAAGTTTTGACTAATCTGGCATTTAAGTAATGCTAATGACCAATTCAGAGCAATTCTAAATTGTCTGTTACTAGTATGTGGGAATGTAAACACAACATTATTCAATTTGGCAGATCCTAAACTGAATTATTTCACATATTACTTATTGTTCCAAAGTATAGTGGCTCCTGAGGACAAGACAAATACTTTTTACAAAGAAGAACTGTAAAAGTTACATTTATTTTTTTGCACTGTAGTGGTTTCTTTTATTAATTTATTTCCCTTTATTTTGTTTTATTTTGCATTTTTGAAATGTTCTATAATGCTATAGGGTTTATTTTTTCTGCTGTATTTTTTGTATATATATTTTTTTACATGTTCCTTTCTCTTTTTAACAATTTATAGCAGTTTTGAATTTTAAGCACATTCAGTATGTTTTTTGTCCATAGGGGACACAATACTCACAGTTTATAAAAAATTGTTACTAACTTGGGATGATGGATTTTTGTAGGCCAACCCTGAAATTAGTATCGCTCTGGTTCCCTTAACAAAATTATTTTTTATACTTGTATTACTTATATACATTATATTGTATTTACTTTAATGTTTTTTTTTAAGTCTATGTACAATCACCAGAAGTAAAAAAATATTGTTAGGCTGTACAAATTAAACTCAAAAGTTTATTTTTTTAAGAAATTAAACTAAAATATAAATAATAGACCTCAATTACACAGTTAATTAAATTATAGTAGGTCACAGTTGAACCTAAAACCCATACTTCATGTTGGAAAGAAAGCATTGGGTGTAGTATTTGCACTTTATAATAATCTGTAAAACTATAAATATGTAAAAATTTCACATTTTCCATCATGTTTTTTTAGTTGTAAAACCACATTTTCTGTCAGTCTCTTCAATCAATGTTTCAGGGTTTAAATTTGTGAAGTTTCACTTCATACAGTGAGAATTCAAATACTAAAGTGGAACTCATCCTTGTTGTTTTTATTAACCTCCCCACCCCTCTGTCCACCCCCATTCCCCCGCTCCTTCTTCTTCTCTCTCTCTCTGTCTCTGGGTTCATTTTGCACAGGAAGCACTTAAGGTTTGAATTTATTTAACTAGATAAACTTCTCTCTTTACTCTTCCTAGCCTTTCTGCTGCTGCTGCTCCAGCCAACCTCTGATTATAACACAATACACAAGCCTTACATCTGTTGCTGCAAACTACTGCAACAACACTTGCAAATGGAGTCAAGCATACAGCAAAGCATATATATTGTATAGGTCTATACACCCATAAACCATGGACAATGTTTCAAGAAGTAGTATGGGTGAGTGTGATGCACAAGCCTGTAGCCCATTCACAAATTCAAATTCACCAAAATATTAGAATCTAAATACTGAAATATTTATATTTATCTCATTTCGGGAAACACTCACACTGTTTGCATAATATCATTATACTGTATCTTAGCTTACTTTAGCTCTGCTGCTTCTCAGATGGTCATACTAAATGGTTCCTGGGATGGATGCACAGATGGATTAATATATAGCAAGAGCATCATCTTAAAAATACAGTTGAATGTAAGTTTGATATTTTGTGAGTTAAAAGAAGTAAATAACCCTTTGACAACCCTAAGAAAGAAGAGGACACAGGCCCAGGAGGGCCTGTTTTTGTTTTTTTAACTTTTGGCTTTAACCCAGTATTAAATGTTTACAGTTTGAAATGTCACAGAAATGTCAGTTTAGTAACATATAACTGCAGAGGAGCAGCAGGAAGATTTTAGCTGACACTGTATTGGTGGTGCACTTTTCACTGTGCAGCACTGATCAACAGTCAGAGAGAGTCATCAGATAGAAACTTGACCTGTAACCTCATCACAAAAGTCAGTATCTGAAGTCTTCAAAACAATATTTGGGGAAGCCAGAGTGCTTGGTAATACAAGTGCTGTGTCCCCGGATTTATACCACAATTAAAAACTTCTTTTAACTCCAAAGTCTACAAAATGTACAGAGATTTTTATGCAGGGATGCCCAAATTAAAAAAAAAAAAAAAAAAAAAAAAAATATATATATATATATATATATATATATATATATATATATATATATATATATATATATATATATATATATATATATATATATATATATATATTAGTATTATTTTTATTATTATTAGCATTATTTCTGTACAATATAACTAATACAAAACCATTCAATAGAATGGAATAAACATGCAAGAACTTAAAGAAAAGATGATTTTTACTTATTAATGTCAGAAAATGGGCACAGTCACGGTAGGAATATGAGAAGCTTCCAAATATAATCCCACACCCAGGTTCCATAAACTGTTGTAACTGCACCTTTCAACCTTTCATAGAAGTATTATTTCCTGACTTTTCACCTGAAGCTTTTTCCCCCATCTTTTCACTTTCTCTCTAGCTCTGAGTGTTTAAATGTCATTTCTACTGGGAAATACTTTTAATACTTATATTAATATTTAAGGTTTTAATATTCAGGTGGTGAGTATGGCAGGGAGGGGTGAATGGGGCTGGGAGCTGATTTGTGTCTATTTGGGTTTATTTTAAATGTCTTTCAAACAATAAAATTCAGACAGATTCTCATCCCCAAACTGAGCTACACAGTTACATTTTTTTCATATACACTTCAATTCAGAGCTTACAGTACACATGACACTCACACAATGTACTTTCCATCAGTTGAAATCTTCTGATTTCCCAACATTTTTAGTATAAATGTTTCTCGTATTGACTCCTTAAGTTTAACACCCCAGTCTTTAGCAGAAATCCGTATAATAATTATGAATATCAGTCATTTGGAGGCTACATATTAGGAAATCTTTGCTGGAGAATTCAACTTGTATTACTAAAACTATTAATAAAACTAGTAATACAACTGTGAATCACTGCCTTGAACCCTAAAAAGTGTGTCATTTATTTTTAAGTCTCAAAGAGGTGATAGTGGAATTGGGGTATGCCAGAGAACAAAGCTAAACGTCCCATATAACAAAAAATTTATATCTGCTTACTTATACTGTGCTTTAAATAAAAGAAAACAAAAAGCTCTTGACTAAATTCTTCCATCCCCAGTGCCCACACATTACCTGGTGGTTTTACTTCTATTGAATGTAAATGCTCTCCTGTGTGTTTCAGTGTCATTTCTGTTATTTGTTGTCTTGTCACTATTACAGGACCACCCCAGGGCTGAATATGAATTCAGAGTTATGCAGAAATCCATGACCAAAGATTCAAAAACGCAGCACAAGGTATTGAGATGGAAGGCTTTATATATCTGCATCTTTCAAGTACTGTGAGTTACATGTTGTTCGAGCACTTTGTATAGTTTTTTAATTGTTTTTCACCATTATATATTTACTTCACAAGGTTCTTTAAAGCCTTAGGTTTGTGCAGAAGGAATGCCAAGGAATATGTCCTTTAAACTTTTAACTTTTTAACTTTCTTTTAAATTTTACATATTTATCAGCTCTCATATGCAATTTATAGTCATTGTATGAATTGTCTGAGCGTGGTCCAGCCCTAATGAAGGCCCAAACAGTTAAAGATGATGAATGGTCTGATATATTTCAAACAAACTTTTAAAACTCTAGTGGTGATTGGCATGATACCCTACATGTCCATGTGTGCTCTCTGGGTGTCTTGAGTACAGCATTAAACATTAACTTGTAAACTGGGAACATTATTTCACCTCAATTTTATCGTGCCTACCCTGGAAGCAGGTTTGGATACAGAGTTGAGTTTGAAAGTACTTGTTTTGGAAGTGATTATGTGTTGTTATCAGTATCAGTATGTACCTACAGTACCATGCAGTGTTATGTGAAAATACCTATTTCTGGTACACAATACACAAACACCAGGTTGGGGCTTAGGGAAAGATTGTAATGTGAAATAAGATAAAGAAAAAATGCTGAGTGCTATAAGGTACTATAAAAGTGCGTAAAGTGTAATGTGACTTTCTTTTCACAAATGGGATAAAGCCCCAAAAGGATTAAACAAAGTAGCCCCTTCTGTCCTAACTTACTTCACTTTTGATACACACTCCATACTGTTTGCATTCATATATAAATGATTCAAAGGGCAACTTCACCAATTTTTAACTTGCTCTCTATAGCTTTAGTTTAGGGTGTAAATGTATATCCTTTTAAATGCCCCTCTGACTCACCTATATTAAAGTATTTCTCTGCTTTTAGCTGAAAAACTCCTTCAGATGACGTCACCCAGAGGAAAGTTTCATCATTAGTTCAGATGATGTCATCTGGGGGAGCGAGTTTATCGTGATTACAAACTTCATAGTGTGAGCAACAAGATAACATAATCTGAACTGAAGGTTCCTCCAAGTTATGTCATCTGGCGGCATTTTCAGCTGGAAGTAGAGAGATATTTTGATATAGAAAAGTTCAATGGCATTAATGTACATGCACTACCCAAACTAGAACCAAAAGAAGCAAGTTCAAAATCAGTGAAGGCATCCTTTAATCTATAGGGAAGTTACTTCTTTATTATAGTAGGCAAAACAAAACAACCTTCTTGCACAGCCACAAATGTAAAAGTGTTACAGCACTGGTTGTAGTTAATTAATGTTTTACTTATTTCAGATGGAAAAGCTCACATGTCAAGACCGCCTCCCTGCCTACACAACTAACCTTGTCATGATGCTATTAATGGTAAGAAGCATCTCTCAAGATTGTAGAATTACTAGTCACTTTCCATCCCAAGCGTCCTTTTTGTAATTCTGTTTGTAATTCTGCAAACCTTTTCGTCATCAGATTGGTGTTACATTTGCTATTGTGTTCGGTGTGATTCTCTACCGGATCTCCACCAAAGCTGCTCTTCACATGAGCTCCAATCCAACCACAAGGAACCACGTTCAACTGACGGTTAAAACCACTGCAGCGATTATCAACCTGGTCGTCATTCTCATACTGGATGAAGTGTACGGAGCTGTGGCACGGTGGCTCACTGTGTTGGGTAAGTTAGGTCTGGTGCAGATTTGTGCAAATGAAAAGTACTGGGATGTGTGAATAAAAATAATTGAAAGATCAGTTGAAGACCACTATCCACAAACTCAAAGTGCTAGGTGATATATTTAAATTTCACTGTATCTGGATGTAATAAACTCACATTTAAATGCATTGTTTGACAATTAAATGCAACAATATTTTGATTGCCTTTTTTAACCAGATTCAATTAATTCTCAACATTTGTAAATAAATAGAATTACCAAAAAAAAAAAAAAAAAAAAAAACATTGGATAAGTAAATTAACCTGTTACAGGAATTGGCCAATCTTTTTCAAACACATTTTCTCCTTTTTGAGTGATTTTCCACAATTAAAGATGTATTTTATCTAATAATATTTTGTCAACACAGACCCATTGAAAACTTAGGAATAAATAAACATAAAACTACACTGTAGTTGCATTTTCTATCAATCAATTTTTATTATATAGTGTCTACTTCATATCTATATGTTAATATCAACGAGCCCCAGCCTCAGCAGCCAGTGGCACAAATCAGTGCATCAGCAAAAACTAACATAAGGGAAGTGTCAGTATTGTTTTCCTCAATCCCAATCTGAGTCCTCACACTAGATACGTACTTGTTAAGTTTGGATGTTTGGACAGTGCTATTGTCCTTAAACTGAATCTTATCTACAATGTTTCACTGTGGACATTGTCATTTAGACGTTAGACATCAACCAGCCTGAGTAGTATACCTGTAACCAGTGGTTGAATTAAAATCCCACATAATAACAATAATAAATACAACAAAAAAAATAATAATCAGAAGAGAAAAGATAACTGTAAAAGGCAGACTGTCTAAACTTCTTTCTATTTATCTAGGACACTATTGGAATGGCATTTACTTCCATAATTTAGCTTTAAAGTTAAATTAAACCCAGCTTTAGTGTTTCCCTACATTGGATTCTTTGGAAAATTCACTCATTATTCTAATTATAGTAATGGGCAAATACCATATTGATATATCACAGTCTTAATGCTATGTGTTGCTTTGTAAGATGTGTTATCCAGACTTACAGTGGCTTAGAATAACTGAACAGATAGTTCAAGTTGACTGATCTGAGCTGCATTATGGTGGAGATGATGCGTAATGACTTAACAACTTAAAGTCTGTGAAAGTCCTGTGAAAGACTGCAGGCTTACACAGTTTGGTCAAACAGACAACCCCAGAAAGAATCCTAGTTGTTTCAATCTGTCCATCACCATAAACAGTTATTGTGGAGGTCAGCCGACATTTCATCATGTCTTCCTTTTTGTCCTGACATACAGTATGAATTTGTGTGTAAGTTCTTGCATACAGCGGTACTGTAAATGCCTTTCAACACTGTCAAGTCAGTTAGTTTGCATCAGGTAGACTCAGAGCCGGCTCTAACCATTTTGCTGCCCTAGGCGAGATTATGGTTTGGCGTGCCCCTACCCCACCACTCCAAACATTAATGGACAGAACTTGAAGGTTTAATTATTGATTAAACACACCAACCCACTAAAAAGACCTTTACATGACATAAAATAATATACTTATATACTTAAATAACAATAAAAATGATTACATAAAATAACATAAATAAAACCAGAGTTCCTGTTCAGGTTTTGTGCAAATATTCAGACAGTCCTTACAGCTGTGCAATATAATATAAAAACAAAACGCAAAAGTTAGTCCCACTTAACTTAAAGTCAGTCCCACTGACAGGAATTTTTTTTTTTTCCTTTTGTTCACGTCTATTTTTCTATTTTTTTTTGTTAATTATTTTATTTTCAAGACAGAGCAAAAGAATACGGCTCCAGTCGGGGCTGAAAATTATTACTATTATTAAATTTTGCAGCAGCACACCCTCCAGCAGGTGGGACCCTAGGCGACCACCTAATTGGCCTATGCCTAGAGCCAACTCTGGGTGGACTCCTGTCAAGGTCCAGAAAAACCTCTTGAAAATTTTAAGCAGGACACACCCGACCTCGGTTTGGGGTCTGGAAAGGGTTTGAATAAATTGAGAGATTTCAGATTTTTGTAACACATTGGCTAATACTTCCAGAAATATATTTTAACTGACATTATGTGTTAGTAGGAACCAGCTGCAATTTTTTTCACTATTGAACTAGAACTAGTACAGTAAAAAAGGCAAAAAGTAAAGAGGTGTAGACAATTTCCAAAGCAACTGTTCATTACATCCTGTATTTTCCACTTGTAGAGGTCCCTAAAACAGACAAGAGTTTTGAGGAAAGACTCATCTTCAAGACCTTCATTCTCAAGTTTTTCAATGCTTTTACACCCATCATCTACATTGCTTTCTTCAGGGGAAGGTTAGAAACATCATTGCATTGTATCTGTAATTTTAGTGCATTCATTTTTTTGTCTCTGATTCTAACATTTCAATAAGTCTGAAAGGTTGTAACATATAAAATACTTTATATCTGGTCTTAACTCTTTACTTCAACTTGTCCCCTAGACTGGTAGGCAGACCAGGCAGCTACCTGTATGTGTTTGAATCGTACAGAATGGAAGAGGTGAGTGTTACTTGCTTGTACAAATTATTTAACAGATTCATTTTAATCATTTTACCATTTAGTACATTTTAGTAAAAACTAATCAAATTAGATAAAAGAGAATTAAAAATACAAGTGCAAAAATGTTAAATTGTTTTAATATCAATGTCTATATGCCAGTGAAATTTTTGTTAAATGCATTATTTACTTTACAATTACATGATTTTGACCTCTGTTTTTATGAATGCTGCAACATTGTGTAAGTGCACCACTACCTGTGTATCGGGCAGTCCCAAACATATTTCATGTCAAACCATATCCAGGACAGCAAGGGTTCACTTAGATAAAGATGCAATTAGCAAGAATACATTATCATAAATTATAGTGCTCGGGTGCTTTGCTTTAAATTGATTCCATATGTCGTTGCCTGATTTCATCATTACAGTGTGCTGATGGAGGCTGTCTGATGGAGCTTTGCATCCAGCTGAGCATCACCATGTTGGGAAAGCAGCTAATTCAGAACAACCTTTTTGAGATTGGAATACCGTAAGTAAACATTTATTGAAATGTAAACTTTTCATTACACAGTGTCGTAATGAAGTATAAAAATAGAATGAAAACTGTCATTACAAAGGGGAGAGTACAGGGAAGGATGTTGTAGGACCAACATCAGTGCACTATAAGATATTTAAGTTTAACAAAATACAATAATGCTCATTGCAGTAAATATAAAATACAATAAATATACAAGTTAAAGTAAAGAGAACAAGGAATATAATAAATGGACAAATTTAAAAGAAACAATTTTGCAAGGTGGAATTGTGGAATTGTGCAATGATAGCTTTAGAACCTTGGAGATGCACAGTGCACATTGTATTAAAGCACATAATAAGGACTCCTTGCCTTTGGTTATGTGGACATGGGGGCCCAGGGGAAAAAGCTGTTGGCTGTCTAGTGGTGTGAGACTTGATTGACCTGAAGCCCTTTCTAGAGGGCAGCAGATCAAACAGGTGGTGAGTGGCATATGAAGGGTCCCCAGTGATGCAGTGGGATCTGGATATGTCATCCAGGGAGGGCAGAGGGCAGTGTTAGTAACCCTCTGCAGAGCCTTTATGTCCTCCGCTGTGGAGCCTGTACACCACACAACCAGACCATATGTTGATATGATCTCCACAGAGGAGTGATAGAAGGCCAGAAGCAGCTTTTTGTCCAAATTAATCTTGCTGAGGACCCACAGGAAGTGAATATCTTAATGTGAAATAATCTTTCAGCAATCACTGTTAACAACAAAGGTTTTAATACTAAGCATGATGCTTTACATTCATGCTCATCTAACCTGTTGACCCATGGCACAATGCTTCTTTCTCTATTTCTGTGCAATTTTAGATATTATTACATTTCCAGTTTAATAATAATGATCAGATTCATTGTCTAAACAAAAGCATACTGTATACACTAGCATTTCATTTTCATGAGATGGAAATGGCCAATGTGTCATTTATACAGTATATGTGTTATGTTGGGCCACTGGTAACAGGTGGTTGTGTGGTGGGGAGGTCTTAGCCCGTTTTGATGTTCAATATTTGACTGTAATTAAGTAACTTTTAGAAGAGCAGCCTGCATAAATGTTCTGAGAGACAAACTCTTTATTAGGGGTGGGACGACGCACCTACATTATCAATTACAAACACACATCAATTTATGAAATGTCATGTGTTCACCACAACAAGCTTGTTGGTTAATCTAATAATAATATAATAATAATAATAATAATAATAATAATAATATAAAATTGCAAATTAATTGTTATGTTATTATATTATGTTAAAATATTAGATATTAATTGAAAAATAAAAATGTTTTTTACCTACAGACTGCATAATTCAAATTTCTTGGATACATTTTCTATGTGTGTGTGTGTGTCCCTTAAGCAAGCTGAAGAAGCTGATTCGATACATTCGGTCAGAACGCGGTGCTTATAAAGAAGAAGAGAGACAGAAGAAGCTGCAGAGATATGAAACCGACCACTTCCTGGAACCATTTGCCGGATTAACACCTGAATACATGGAAATGAGTCAGTACACAAACGTGATACTCATACACACACACATACACACACACACACACACACACCCACACACTACTACTAAATAAAAATAGAAACACAAGTCTCACTCAGTATGATTTCATGTGGTCTTTAACCTTTTGATTGTGTTTGATACATATCTTTTGTAAATAAACACCAACAGAATGAATAGAAGACCACCCAAGAGTCATTCAAGCTCCAATCAGTGTCTTTAGAAGACACCTAATTAATACAGTACACAGACGTTTGGTTAAATAGATGTATGTGACTATCCATCACTGAATACTACTGAATAACTAAACTGGGCAAATGCAGATTGATAGAAATATGTATGCACAGTCTATGTTCAACAGTTATAGAATAGTGAATACATATGTTACTATAAACACAGTCCTAATCTCTTGTGGAAGGAAACACGCACAAGTACTGGGATGTTGCATATCCTTACTTCTGCCTTCTCCAATAGTTATCGAACCTATTTTTTTTAAATAACAAAGAGGTAAAATTCTACAGGCTCTCCCCAGTATTTTAGGATTACAACTGATTGACCTGATTCTTAAATCTGCAATAAAAAACCTGTAGGAATTAAGCTTGCTGTGGCACCATCTGATAGAAGATACTATTGTGGCTTTAAGACAGAGTCCATCAGTGATATTGGAGGGAAGAGGGAACAAATTATGTTTCTAATGTAAATAAAAAAAGTACATCATCTAAAAACACCTTACTTCTTGTTGAGCTTCATAACATTGAGCTTCCTGGATAACCTGTACCACAAAGTGTTTTAGCGTGCAGTCTGTCAGGAGCAATAAAGTAACATACTGCAAAAACAAATTTTAATTATTAATGAAAGTTAAAAAATATATTGTAAATAGATGCTGGAATATTATAAGGGCTTTATTGTTTAGTATTTTTTCTATTCTGTCTAATAATAAGGAAAGTTTATTGAATGTATGAGAGATTCACAAAGAATAATAAAATGATTAGCATCAGACTGTTTATGCAAAGAGGACAGAGAGGTTTAGCTACTACAGCACCTGACATGCATTAATATCAGATACTGTCATCTTAAAATAATGGTCATTATAGGTAATTATTTGATTTTTTTGACAAAAGAGATTATTTTGCTTAATTCTTACTCTATATTTGATTCAGTTTTTTCAGTTTTTTTTTTACTTGAAAATAAAACTTGGACTATAAAAAATTGTTCTGTCTTCCTGTGTTTGCAGTTATCCAGTTTGGTTTTGTTACGTTGTTTGTGGCGTCCTTCCCTCTGGCTCCACTCTTTGCTCTGCTCAACAACATCATTGAAATAAGACTTGATGCCAAGAAATTTGTGACTGAGTTGCGAAGACCAGTGGCAGCAAGAGCCAAAGACATTGGTGGGTTTTGTTCATCATCATATAGCTCTCATGAAAAGGCATAACAAGCATCAGGAAAAGCAATACAGTGAGATATTGGAGACAAGTTGTTGCTGTAAATGCTCCTGTAAAGGTACAAGACAACATTTTCTTTTGCTGCAGAAAAAGAAAATCAGTCTTGTTTCTGAACTCTAGTAGTTGATACCTTTTGTTATGTCTGCAGGTATATGGTACAACATCCTAAGAGGTGTGGCAAAAGTGGCTGTCATCATCAATGTAAGTGATTTGAATATCAGGTGAATTCTAAACATTTTTCTGCCTTTCGCATACCTGAAATGGGTAACAAGGATATTTACCATAAATTGATGGGAATTCCCCAGAAAGCTGGAATGCCAAACTTTCATTATACTCATAGACATACAGTAAAACTTCATTAGAACTGTATAATATTTTGTAAAAAAAAAAATATATAAAATAACAGAAGAATAAATGTATTTTCATTTTGTGGCATTTGTCAGATTTTAGTAGTTTCAAGTTAGAGCTTACTGTGTAATATTATACTGTGTTTGCCCTATAAATAGCAGGACTAATATCTAGATAAATACATTATTTTCTCTAATTCCCTTATTCTTCTTAGTTGCTTGTTCCTGTCTCATTCATGCACAACCTCTTGGCTGTTGCTTCGTCTCTCGTTCTCTTAAGGTCTATGCAGTTTCCACTTTTGCTCTCAGATCTTTCTTAAACAGATTATTATAATTTTTTTTGTCATCTAGTTGTAAAGCCCACAATTAGGTAACTTGTTATTTACCAAGAATAACATTAAGTAACTTCCAATTTTCTTAAACAAATCAAAAAAAAAAAGAAAAAATTGAGATGAAAGACTGAACAATTGATCATATCTTTTAGGTGTGAAATCAGAAGGTCCCCATTATCTTTCCCAGGGCAACGTGTTTCATTTAAATGGAAAGTAGGATGTCATATTTGAGTAGACCACTGGATCATATTTCATTCAGTGCTTTTATTCATGGCCCCAATGCTTCTTGTTAAATTTAATACAGAATACATTTTCATCCATTAATGTCTATAGTGTTCATCTTTGCTTCATTTAAGTTCATGTTATTACAAAGTTATGTTTTAAGAAGTTGGACACAGTTTTTATAGAAAAGAATCACACCCCTTAGAAGTTTTTTTTTTGTAAAATATGGAATCATGGTTGATTTAAAAAGACTCTTTTATATGAAACTGAAAACTGATGTCTACACAGTAATCTAAAATATTAACACATATAAAACTAAAATATTCACCCCCTTTTATAAATATCCAAAACATGCTGCCAACCCAACAAGGACTTAATCTGAGGGACAAAGTGGAGAGTTTTAAAAAGGGCATGGTAATCACCGGACCTTAACCAAAAAAAAAATCGAATTTACATAAACTGACCGACTTAACCATATTTGAGCTGATACACCATAGATTTCCTTTATAATAAGATTCTATGATGAAAATGTCTTTTATGCTTTACAAATACTGTAATCAGACAACATTACAACTTCTGCTAATAAATTGTTGTGGGGTGTGGGACATTTTTTTATTTTTTGTTTTTAAATGTTACATTTTATGTCCCATTTACTATGTAAAACTCACATTAATCATATGTTTGACCACAGTGCATGAAATATTGCATGGCTCTAATTTGCTTCCTTCATATCATGCACAAATGCATTTTCTAAACAACCAGGTAAATAAGATTTTAATTGAAGCAACCAGACACAAATTCATGTTTACTAAAACACTGTACGGTGCCACTATCTGTCACAAAATATCTCATCTACTATACTATATTTACTATAAAGTTTTGTCAGAGCTTTCAGAACATTTCCTGGTCTTCAACAGTGAAAAGAACCAACACTTGAAGAAGAACTTTGGTTATTTTTGAAATTTTTAATTTTTCAGATTTTTCTTGCTTTTGTCAGCAGAGAGTTTTGAGTGTTGAGTAGTGTTGTAACTAGCCACACTTTTAAACCACACATTATAATTTAAACAGCGTTCTCCACACTTCATGGGATGACCCTGAAGTAAAGACTCTAAAAAGTGGCTGAAAGCTCTAAAATCTTTGACAAACACTTAGCTGGACATCTGAGTGCATGTTCAAGTCTAACAATAGTTTAATTTGTTTAACACTAATACTATTCCCTCATTTCCTTGCACCATTTTGTAACATGAGTGGTTGTCTGGTGGATGTCACATGTTAATTTTGTGAGAATCACAGGCATTACATGAAGTCTGATCTGATGGCAGTGTATTGCTTTGTACAGATGCCTGCACTTCTTTGTTTTAAAAGTAAGGACCACTGGGTTAAATGAGACAGATGACTTGTTCAGTGAAGAATAAAAGGCATGTGTAGCGACAGGAATGATGTTATAAAGGTGGAACAGGGAGATGTCTGTGGTGTAGAACCACAGTTGGAATGGGACAGCTGCTATGGTGCAATAAACATAGGTAGCATGGGCTGCCCTGATTATATGGCAATTTGGTAATGTGTTACCACGCCTGGAATAGGGAGACCGGGGCACCATTCTGTAGCCAGACCTGGGAGGGGAGCTTGTCATAGAGTGCTTGGTGGCCAGACCTTTACCCGTGGGGTCTGGTCAGGCACAGGCTGAAGAAATGACATGGAGCCAACACCCTGTGGGCCCAGGTATAGGAGTAAGTAAAGTGTACCTAATGAATTGGCCATTGTGTTTTGTCTGCCCATGCACAACTATTGTGTTTAGATTTGGTGCAGATCAGTGATTCTCAACATCTGGTCGCTGGAGTACAACACAAATAAAGCAGTGACTAATAATTTACAAAACTAATATAAAACTACGACCTCAATTGCTAAAAGGTTTCTGAATGCAATGATTTCATCAACGCATATTTTATTCTTAATAGAACATAAACAACATACTGTATCAGATGTTAAAACTGAGAAATGTTCAGGGAAAATTTCATGGAAAAGCTCCTTTTATACCTAATCATGTTACTGACTTGTTAAAGTAATTAGTTCCATCCATTTGTTTTTAATTTGTGGCAATTACTGTTGCAGCTCAGGTGTTGTTGCACCTCTTCCAACTTTTTTGAGATGTGTTGCTGCCATAAAATTCAAAATGAGCTAATATTTTCCATGAAATGATAAAATTCCTCAGTTCCAACATCTGAAGTTCTATTTAGTTCTATTGTGAATAAAAGATGGATTGATGAGATTTACACATTCGCACATTGTGTTTTTATTCATGTTTAACATCTTCCCAACTTTTTTGGAATTGGGGTTGTAGAAAAAGCTCTAAATTTTTGACCATTTATTTTAACCTTTTTATTGCTCCTTGTAAAAGAGGCAGCGAGAGAGACCGAATGTGTGTCTCTGTCCTTTACCCAAAAGAAGCCATGGCTCTGACAGGTTTTGGTGTACCATCTGTAAAACTGGCTAAAAAATAGACAAAGCTTCTGTATGATGCCAACACTTCATCTCCCTTTGAAACCATGGCTGCCACCTTGTAGTGTTGTGCTTAAAAAAACCTGAATGTAATTTTGGCCTGTTTAGTGTTCAAGCATCTGTTTTAGTTTGATGTTATTGGTTAAACAGTTTTTGGTTTGAGTGAAGTCAATTGCAGAAAAACACAGTGTCTCTCTGTATTTAGTTCCTATGTTGATATGCAATATGCCTTTATATTTATTGCAAAGTTTAAATCACACCCACTTAAGGTTCTTATGTATGAATTGAACAGAAAGGAAAGTGCTGCTCTATGTTTGCAGGTTTTCTCTCCAGTCCTATTCCACCTGTATGCATGTGGCTCTTATGACTCTCCCATTAATGCCACGTGACCATAAATCTGTCACCACTGTTTACTGTTACAGTCCTCACTGTCTTGCTTACACATAGAATATGAAAGATTTATGTACATTATTCTAACTCCCATTTTTGTCCTCACCCCCACCCTACTACCATCTCCCCAACCACAATTCCTAGGCATTTGTCATCTCCTTCACGTCTGACTTCATACCTAGGATGGTCTACCAGTATATGTACAGCCCTGATGGCTCCATGCATGGATTTGTGAACCATACGCTGTCCTATTTTAATGTCAGCCACTTCCAGGATGGCAAAGAAACCATGGATCCACTGCACCTTGGCTACCGTGTAGAGATTTGCAGGTGGGATATAATTTAAGTTGACAGTTTTATGATAAAACCATGTTTAGTGTTGCTGGTGTCCACAAATTAATTGCCTTGTCATATTTAATATTTACTAGTTGTTGAACTACAGGTCAAATGTAGCCATTGAAAGGGTCATGGTTTTTGTGTGCGGTATGTCCGTGGTACCTTACTGGTGGCGTTCCATTGGGAATGCAGTGTGTTTAATTCAGGTAAAGGGTCATTAAATCCAAACTGCAGTTGTGGCATCGCATAGTATCGTCATCATCCCCAGTCCAGTCTATGGATGCATTAACGACTTCTTTGTGAAAACTAGTTTGTCATAACCCTCTGTTTATGTTGACTTTCTCAGATGTTGTGACGAACATAAGATTTCCTATAGATTGTCTCTGTCTCTTTAATTTGGGTCATGATGAGATTAAATTACTGTTTCATGTTCAGTCTCCTAAAAGGTGCCTAAACAACTAAACTGCAAAATAATTTGAAGGGAACATGTCTTTAATGAATGAATGGATACACTTACCTACAGACATGTGAATGCTACTTTTTGCAAATGTATGTAATTTCACTACATCACTACAAGATTGAGGACTTTTTGCTTGTCCCTTCAGGGGTCGCCACAATGGAACTTGTTCCACACACTGATTTGGCATGTGTTTTTAAGCCGGATGCCCTTTCTGCCGCAACTCTCTTATTTTTGTTCGGGCTTGGGGCCGGCACCAAGGTTCCCCTTGGTGGCTGGGTGGGGCTACACATGGTGGGGAGGGATTTGAACCTTCTGCGTTCTGCATCCGAACCCAATACACTACCACTGAGCCACTAGGCCCCTCTTAGTTTCCAACCACTACAATTACTACAAAAAATTGAAATACACTTCCAATGAACGAACAGCAATGTCCATAAAAATCTTCATGACATGAAAATGTCATGAAAATGACTTTTCAGAAGATGAATTTTTTTCCAACAAATCAGAGACACATTGGTCACACCTTTCAGCTTAGTATGGAATCTCCAGCTAGAAACAGGACATGTGTCACAATTAAAAACTATATATTTTTAAATATATATTTTTATGTGTAAAGGTACAAAGACTACAGAGAGCCTCCCTGGTCAGACACTCCATATGAGATCTCCAAGGAATTCTGGGCCGTGCTGGCTGTCCGACTGGCTTTTGTCATTGTCTTCCAGGTAAGGTGATACATGCAGGAAAACAGGAAATAGATTGTTGGTGTGTGTGTGTGTGCGAACCTGCACAGCAAATGCAACTGAGTGAATTGAACTTGAATTGAAGGCTCACAGTGACCCTTTTCCATTTCTCTCCACTAGAATGTTGTGATGCTGATGAGTGACATTGTGGACTGGCTAATTCCAGACATCCCTAAAGACATCAGCCTCCAGATCCACAAGGAGAAGATTCTCTTGGTAGACGTCTTCATGAAAGAAGAGCAGGGCAAGATCCAAGTCTTTGAGAACAAGGGCTCTATGGGGGACAAGGAAAACTGCAGCAGGAGCAACAATAACAACAGCAGCACACTTGCTCACCCACGGTCTGGACTTCATACTAACAGCACCAAAAGCCTCTAATGCTCATAGTGATCATTTTTATTTAGCTCAGTCTTAGTAAGCAAGTGGAAGCTTGCTAGCTGCCTGCTTACTCAGGCAAACCTAAACTCTATGTTCTTGTTCAGAACATTCCAACAATCCGGAGAGCAGCTGTGTGAGATGTGAGGAAAGTCCAGGTGGAGCCAAATATGTTGCAATGTGTGTGTCGAGGGATTTGAGACCGTACCTCTACTGTTGGTGTATGCAGTGGACATGTACAGGAATCTAAAATAGTGCACAAACATTTAAGAATAATAATTTGATTAGTGTGTGTAAGATTTATACTCTATGTAAGTGGATTTTTTTTCGTGCAGCCTGCTTAATAAAACTGAGAGCATGTTAGATGGATCACTTCTTGTTATAAATTATAAAACAAACAGAGCAAAGCTCATCACTTCAAGCTCTGTTTTTCTGATTATGTGTTTTTAACACTTTATGTAACCAGGACAGAGAAAAGAATGTAAGAAGAAATCACTGACATTTTTAATATATCTACAGGTGGCAGATCAGGTGGATTCAAAAAAATTATAGAAACATACACAACCAAAATGCAGAACTAGTGCATTGTCAAACCCCAATGAAAGCAAAATTCACTATGTAGTTTAAAATCGTGGTCAACCTGCTTTTCCACAGTTCCTCCAGATGACATCATCTGAACTCCTAATGATGGAAAAACTCCACCGGGTGATGTCATCTGGAGGTTTTTTTTTTTTTTTAGCTAGAGGCGAAATAGAGAATAGCAAGAAGAGTAATATTTTAATATAGGTAAGTCAGAGTAAGTTTTGAAAGCATTAATGTACATTTACACACTAAAGCCATAGAAAGCAAGTTAAAAATATTAAAATCGCCTATGAATGTACATATAGTATGTAATGCTGAACACAACGATGGTCATCATGGAATCTAATTGCACATTTTTTGTAGAAAGATGAATTCAAAAGTTCCATTATTAACACAGTGCTGTGGCAGAGGAACACGTCAATGCGTCTTTTAATTTCTTTGTGTCTCTGTGTATGTTGGAGGATGCATACCTCAATGTAGTCCATGAGCCCAAATGCACAATTTCCTAATAGGGGCATCTTTCTTTTATTTTTGTGGGTTAAAAAAAAAATGCTGACCCAATATGAATGAACTTACTGTACTGGTATTTCTATATTTTTGGTACAAATGGAGACTGCATGGGTATGTACTGCATCCAGGAAATAGCAGTATGCTGCAAGTCCAACATGGCAAATGTTCAAGCTCCCTTCAGCAAACCTGGCTTTTCTGTGTTACCAAATTAATGCCTGCTGTAAATGGAAGCACTTAGGGTTTTTGTAAAATGAATTTTTGCAAAACTGAGTTTTTACAAATTGAAGTACACACATGGTTAAAGAAACACTCCACACACACAACTTGTTCAGCTTCATATCTGGCTCCATGCTACTGTTCAGAGAATACATGCTGGTGATGTCACAGCAGGGACACATATTGATGAAGAAACTAAGCAGAATGTGCTACAGAGCTGTTTAGTGTGATTTAAACAAGGCAGTTTCCTTTTTTCATGTAATAAATAATTAAAACTGTATTTCATTATTGCAAGTGTAATGCCATTTGCTATTTTCTAATACACTGCCTTATCGAGCTGTAAACTAAAGCTTTGTATTAGTACTGAAGTACTGATACTACATGATTTGCCTGCCAGCAGCCTGCCTACCTGTAGCAGAGGTTTTTTTTTTTAAATCTGAAACTGTAACCATTTCTTAACTCCGTAGTAATGCCTCAAGCTATACAGCATTTTCATTGATTTTAATTATGATATTGCCTATACTTCATCATCATTATTATCTTTCAGTCGCAATAAAGGGGTAATTTATAAACTTATAAAAGGTAAATTATTATTTAACATTTGTATGTTACAGACTATTGTGACAAAGGTTTAGGATTTCTGAAGTGTTTACAGCAGCCACAGAAGTTGGACATATCACATTAAGGGTTGATGAATATGTGTGAAAGTAGGATTGTCACAGTATTTCTGAATTAAACTTTTTGCTTTAAAAACTCTACTCTGTGAACATGTGAAAGAATTATTCCAAGGTTTTGGAAATTTCTTGGGTTGCTGGGTGGAGAAAATGCAGTGTGACAACTATTTGACCTACCATTGTTATCATCATCATGAAAATGTCTTAAGTATTTCATGAAAATAGAATCCTATTAAAGATTCTCAGTTACATCATTTATTTTAGAATGACAGAGACCAAAATATTAAAAATAGTCAGTTTAATGTGCTTGTATGAAAATTAAGTCAATCAGTCATATTTAAACTAATTATATATATTACAAAAGGGAGTTTTCAAGCTGTGGGAAAAGTGTGCTGGATTTTGGAAGTTGCAGCTCTTTGGTCTTCTGCCAATGAGTACATATGTGTGCAGTCTGTCAAGCTTTGGTTGGATGACATGGGGGAATTATGGAATATGTTCTTACATATTTGACTGATCACAGAATATTACATCTTAACTCGATTAGATTACTGAGTAAGTAACAGTCTTTTCAGTTATAACAGTTCTCATCTGTAAGTGCAAATTTGAGTAAACCTGCAAACCTTAATGAAATTTTTGGTAAATAATTTTTTGTGTATAAATAATGTTTGAACATTGTGTATTTAGATGTCAAAACACCTTGTGACACCCTGTGTACTGTACCATTTTTTTTTTTTTTTTTTTTTTTTTGTGATAGAAAACAATCTTGGCAATACTTTAGTCATAATTTCCAGCATCATTCTACATATTTGATGTTTGTACCCCACAGGTCTGTATAAAAAATATTCTTGACACAATACTGCCCACACAGACGTTTAAACAAAACTGCCATGATAAAATACGGCAGCACTTTTAGATCAGCCCAAAACAACTAGTGACACCACTACTCATAAGTCTGGCATTACCTTTATCAGGTTCAAAGCTCTTACTTACATTCAGACACTCACTGACATAGAGGTCAACTCTGCACCTCCCTACCTGAATACTTTAATCTAGGTTAACAAGCTACTGTGCTCTGACTGGTACCTAATGATCACTACACAACAAAGCAAAGCGAGAGCTTTCTTCTTCATTCTCAGAGTATGTGTGCAGGTCCTTCTGTGCCCACAAACTGCTACTTGCGTGGAAGACCTATATTAAGCAACCAGAATTTAGCACATTCCTGTTTGTGTTTTCATATTTTAAACAGACTCTAAATTCTATTTCAGATATTGGGGTTTGATCTTGATAAATTCCCCACTTGTTGTGACAGAATGTCAGTTGGAGTTAGGGTAGAGCAAGACTCTTCTCAATATTTACCCATTCTAGAAACACATCCCAATCCTCCCAGTGGTATACCTTGGATACTTAAAAAAAAAAAAGATAAAGTTACTTAAGTCAATCCTAAATTTGTGTATGCATTCTTCTTTGTCATTTTAAGCCTAAGACTTTTTACACTCCCATGGAAATGTATTTTTGATTGATTTATCATATTGTCTAAAAAACATTGTTTGGTATGTTCAAAGGAAGCATCATATAACGATAATAAAATTGTGATTTGTTATTGTCTAACATTCATGAAACAAAAAAAAAAAAAACGCTGAAAAATTCCAACAGCTGTGTTTTATTTTTGGTATTTCAATAATTCATACACACACATGATTTACTTGATATAAACGGTAAGACATAATATAAAGAGAATGTAAACAGAAGACTGGCCTCTTGATCACTTATATCCACTGATTATATTAACACGATAAATGCTTATGGCTCTTCTAATCCTACACCAGCATTTCAGTTCCACTGTATCATCTGCAGTACAGGGACCTACTTCTTGAATAGGGTGTGGATTGTTCTTGTGCTCGTAGCCGTGGTCAGGCTGACGGATTCCTGATTAACAAAGGACACTCTTAGTAAAAAAGTAATGTACATCTAAAAGCTTTACAATAGTATTTTACATTGAGTACAATCCAGCTGCTCTTACTTGTGTTTGTGATTTTTCAGAATCAGTTTACCGAATGGCGACTGAGGATTTACACATTTTTCCTTATCTGTAGTTGTTGTAACACTGGGGGAGAAGAAGGAGTCATGTTAGACAGACGCATAAGAATTCAGAATGATATTTTTGGTGAAGTTGGGTTAATGCAGCTCATTTACTCACATGATTTCTGTATGTGGACAGAAGGTACTTGGGAGGTGTATGACTGGATTTCCCTTGATTTGCTGTCGGCTCACCCTTCCGATATAACTGTTCAAACACTTGCACTTACTTGACCCGCTGGCTGGCAATCCTGTGGAGAGAAAAGACCCAGTCTTATTTCATCCTCATCATATTTAAAGGCAGTGTTTTTTCTTGGTAGTGCTACACAATGTTTATCAGTTTACATTATGTCATTATGTTTTTCACAACACAAAAAACAGGATATGGTATGGGACACAAGCGATACAAGACAGGGCACAGTCGTGTGTGGTTGTGGTTTGTATAGGTGTGTGTCTGTCTGTGTGTGTGTGTGTGGGTGTGTGTATGATACTGAATGTTGCTGTGCACTCGGTGGAAGAGAGAGGAAGTGGAGTGAGAGGTGTGAGAGGTGAGTTAAAGAGCAGGTAGTGATGAGTAGAATGAAAAGAAAGGAAGAACAAGATACAGGGAGTTAAATGTAAAATTTCTTATGCAGCAGCATAGATTCTGGCTCCATTGTGGAGCTCCAGGCCTGACCAATTGTGTAAGGTGTGCTCAGCTCTCCATTCACAACCTCAAATGAAATAAAACAGATCACGATCACAAAGAAGTTGCTAAGTTTTCACTTTACCTTGTGCACAGAGGACAAGCAGGCAGGTGAGAAAGGTAATGACTGGAACTGTCTTCATGATTGTTGCTGTAGGTTCTTGCAGGTTCTTGCTTAAGTCAGGCTGAATCTTCCTACAGGTTCAGCTCCTTATGGGTTTCTCTCTTTTATACACTCAGCAACACCCACACAAGTCTACTGCACAACATGACACAGTGGTTTCACTTGCCAGTATGACTTTTACTTTCTCTGACACTTCTTCTTTCTTCCAATAAGCATGTTTCTCAGAAAAGGACCTGTCCAAGAAGCTTTGGCTTAGAGACTCATTTCAGATTTTATAATACATAAAGTAAAAAAAAAAGTCTGAAACAACACATTCAAATAAAACTTGTGTATCATCGAGGAACAGAGCATTAAGCCTCCAGTAATATGATGTAACTGTAGTCTAGGATGTTTTTATCAATGGTGGCAAACATAATGTTCAATGTCTATTTTGGTAGTTTCTTTTGGAAGTTTGCTCTGTTAAGGTTCCTTAAATAATAAACAGGGAATCTGAATATTTATGTTCAGTGTTACTGATCTGGTCAGCCAGTTGTCAAAGTCAAGGTAAACTTAATCATCCCCATGGGCAACCAGATAACCACACACATATCAATACGGTCCAAAATTAAAACATTATAAAAATATCCCAAACAGGGTGAGGTTCAAGGAGTCATAATGCTTTTCAGAAAGGGCATTCAAAGCTCTTTCAAACCTTCAAGTTCATAAAGGTCAGTGCCAGCAATTTTACTGAACAACCTAATTTTTTTATTTTTCTGACTATATAAAACACAAATAAAAAAATTTAATAACAGTAGTATCCATTTTAAAACTATTTCATTCTTAAAAATACATACACTGGTAAGCCTTTGAACACACAGACTCAATGATACTATAAAATGTAAGTTTTTCATCAATTATTGTCCCTAAATATTTACAGTTGCACCACCTTAACAGCTCGACCATAGATGCTAACAGGAGAAGCAGGTGGAGGTGAAATTTTTGACAAATTTATGTTGAGAAATGAACGTCTGTACCATTCCCTAAAATCATCCACCACTGGGCCAAAATCACTAGTGATGTCACCAAGAAGCGACACTATTACTAAATGATCTGCAAACTTAATTATGTCTGACCTCATAGTGAGACTGACAGTCATTAGTGTATAACACGAACAAAATTATTGAGAGGACACATTCCTGAAGGGAGCCAGTGGAATGCGTTATAGTGCCCCGCTCCCACACATTTGAGACGAAATGTACTTTATGACCAGGAGGAATTCACAAAGTCAAGGTTAAGGTAGACTTTAATATCTCTATAGCGTAATTTGTCTGGCAGTCAGCAGTAAGCAATTATGCAACTGCATTATTCACACACATTAATAATGCAATCCAATACAGTTATAATAAATACATCACTAAATCCCTGCAGATCTTAAAAAGGTTTATAGTTTATTATATTTTTTCAAAAACAGAAAACAACCATCAGGACAGCATATGTTCAACACAACACACCTCTAGAACCAAGTTTAAAACATGCTGTCTATTGATTTATCAAACACAAGAAATTTTTCTCTACCTATAGCGCTATTATTGTGCATGGACTCTGTAACATTAAACCCTTATCATCCTGCCAGAAAGGTCTCATCAAAAAATGGCAGCTATGTAATGTGTGTTCTGAAGAAACTTCCTTTAAATAGCAATTTTACTGGCATCCACCACCTTATTTAAACATATTTCAAAAATTGCTGTAAATATAAATCGTGATTTGGGGAAAATATCCTCATCTCATGTGTGTACATCCTTTTAAATAGGGAACCCATCTGTTATAAAGTGGTTTCACTTTTCAGCCTTTTACTTTCTCTGTGTCTCTTCCTTTTACTTCCAACAAGTGTGTTTCCCAGAATAAGAGACACTTTGTATACAAAAGTTTTGATTTAGAAAATTATTTTTTTCTACACAATGGAAGCTACTATGAAAACTAAAACGATTCCATAATGTTGCACACGTGAAAAAGGGAGGTCTCAAGAAGAATAAATGTAATACATTTAACACTTGTCTACGACTCTACCGGAGTGGAAAACTTGTGAAGTGCAACACTTTAGTGCCAGAGGTGAGTTTCTTTCCAAGATTGTTCCATGAAAGAACTATAACCAGTCATCAATCAGATTTAAAGTATTTTGTGGTTGCGCACTGTAACAGATTCTGTTTAAATATTGTTAAATGTTACATGAATTATTGGATTAGTTTTTATTCATCATGGTCTGCGTCATGTTTTACTGTGGTTTTGACATTAGATCATTTTGAGCAGCTCCTCCTTTCTCATCTCAACATGTACTTTAACATTTGTCAGGATTTATAAAGCCTGACAAATGATTTATAAAAAATACTTATGTGGTTATTTTCCTTATAGTTTAATATTAGAATTTTCTTTAAAGCATCTCTCCTCCTGAAGTGATCAAGGTTCACATGTATGCCTCTAAAACTGCAGGTCTAATCTGAACATGCACTAAATTTGAGTAAACCAGTTAATCCAATCTGACCCGACTGTCTGGGGACTTTAATCACCCAGTGCGTGAAATGCCAGATCAGGGCGAACAGAACACTGTATACTAATATCAAAGACTCATTCGCCTCTGTCCCCCTCCTCACACTTGGCCATTCTGATCACAACCTGGTGCATTTGCTCCCTGAATACACACCCAGTGTAAAGAAGAGAGCCTGCACAGAAAAAAGTCTGTGAAAGTGTGGATTGATGAAGCCAGTGAGAGACTTGGTGACTGTTTCCAGACCACAGACTGGGAGACACTGTGCAGCTCTCATGGAGATGACATCAACAGCCTGACCCACAGGGATTATATTAACTTCTGTGTGGAGAACACTGTGCTAACCTGGAGAGTACGGTGTTTCTCCAATAACAAACCCTGGGTGACCCCTGAGCTTAAAGCCCTACTGAACAACAAGAATAGGGCTTTCACTTCCACACTCCACAGGAAACTCATTTTGGCCGCTTGTAATCACAATCATGTAATAACCCAAAGTTCATGACCATAGGTAAATGTTGGAACATAGATTGACTGGTAAATTGTGGTTGGGTATAACCTTCGCACATTACTTGTTTGTTCACAAATGCTGTACCTTAAAAACATTATTGTACATGAACCATGTATGTACTACCATGTAAAATGCTAAAAATGATTTAGCTACTATAAATTTAGAAACTAATTAATTGGTTTATTGAAACATGTAATTGTAGCATTTCATGAAGGCTCAAATCCCAAATTGTATCATTATAATTGTTTTGGGTGCTTGCAGGCAAATCTGTGATCATGGGGCTGCATATGCACTGCTGATCTACAAATGTTTTCACTGAGGCATAATAAAGTGATATATTTGTCATTTGTAAATATGACATGTTTGTCATATTTAGTAAATGTTTGCACACCTGGGCACATTTAGTAAAAAAAGTGAAACAAGTCTGTGTTTTTCTATATTGAAATACTTATGTTTATTTAGGTTTCTGTATATTCTATATCACCATATCTCTGATATGCACCGTAAGTAGTATATATCTTAAGTGCACATCATTCGGTACTAATATTCAAATCAGTGTGGAAAACACCCTCCTCCTCCGTTAATCCACGCCTCCCATCACAGTTTTGATAAGTTTTAGGACACTTTTTGTTAAGGTATATATTCTGCTTAAACCTTCTGGTCAAAATATCCTGTTTTTCTTCCTGGAAAAGCACTATCCTAGCCATTGCTGCTGCTGCTACTCATTTTTATTTCCTTACTTTAGCAAAAAACTTTGGAGAAATTGCATTTATTGCAGGTTAGTGTTTTTATTTTCTGCCTCTAGCTGAAGAAGTTATAGACAGATGTGCTGTGCCGAGTTTCGCCGACACATCATGGCATGGATACCATTGTCTTTTAGTGCATACACAATGAATACACGTCTTAAATAAACGTCATTCTTTTTTATCAGGTCAATAATGTGGTGCTGACTAAGCATATGTTATGAGACAGATAATTAGTAGTCTAAACAATTTCTTTTTAAAACTGCTTTTATTGTAAACCATCAGCAGGCCTCTTGTGGTGCATTGCCCCATGCTAAATGGAGCAGACACATTGTGGGTATGTGCAGATGTTTTCAATGCATAATTTCAATGCTCAAAAATGTCTTTACATTTTTCACAAAATGATTAACATGAATTATTAAAATGCACATTGTCTTTCATCCTATTTAGAGCTTCATGGAGAGGTCACTTTAGCCGATGCTGTGACGTAATTTTCCCCCAGAACCCTGCAGAAAGACAAATTTCCAACAATCAACTGCAGCAATCTAGACAATGACACAGCGTTCACTTTTGCAGAGCTCAGTGATCTAGGAACAAACCACATTGATCCCCAGAACCCGACTCCAGGCTCTTTGTGATTAGAGCCATAGAGGTCATGGTGACACATGCGTTGACCTGTTAAATATTTTAGATACAATAAATATGCCTGTTGAAAACCTCAGTAAAAATCTAAACTCTGACATCCATACTATGGTTAATTCTATTTTCATGCTAGCGAGATCCCTGGCACAATTCTGAGGAGTGAATTCACATGCAATTAGTAATTCACATGGTCAATTAGTAAATACGGTGAACCAGTTCAATCAGGAGCAGGGTGAAATAAAGAGTTGTTAAATGCGAGGTGTTAAATGCTAACTCCACGAGTAGTAGCAGGGATGTGTCAGACAGCCAGATGCTCGAGATTGTGAGACAGCAAGAAAGAGACAGGGTCGACATGGATACAGAGCATGATCAAAGTAGTGATGTGAAAGTGAGGCAGTGGGAACAGAGAGACAAATGGTTAGACATATCAGATAGAGACAAAGATTTATGATGCATGTGAGAAATTGAGCAGCGGGGAGAGTCATCATTGCAGGGATCTAACAGAAAGCCAATAGTGTAACAGTATGTCAGGTCAGTCAAGCCCTTTACAAGCGTTACAAGTTTATACCCTACTGTGCAGGCCCAAAAGCCATATCATGCAGCCTACCCTCAGATTATATGAATTATGAGTTTATTAAATATTTTGGGTTTGTGAAATGCACAGTTCTCTCACCACATTGTTTGTATCACCCTTTCCTCTCTTACAAAGCCCACAAGAAGCTGATTCCCCTTTGTAGGATGTGTGCAGTGACAGTGATAGACGGCTGTCAGGAGTTAAGGAAAGGGCTGCTGAAAAAGACTGCTGAAAAAGGCCACCATGTGATAAAGATTGACGAGGTTTCTTACTTTCCTCAGCAGAAATACACCCTGTTTAGGGAATATGTCAAGACTTTTTTGTAACATAAAGGCATACGGCTCAACCCATCGGTGTATGAGTGTGTGGAAAATAAAACGGATACATTTTTAATTATGTGAAGATATTTTTATTGATTGATTTATTTGTATCATTATTTGATTATTTGTATTTCTACCATAATGTCTCTTTTTTCCACATTGTTTATTGTGACCTTGCTCAGTGTCAACACAAACCTCCCACCCTATGGTCAGTAGGCGGACACTCTGCCAATTAAGCCACTGCCGCCCCTTAGGTAGAATTCCAGAGATCCACTGGATGTGATTGCAAAATGTAGGGATTTTGATGAATGTGGATTTTTCAATACTTGTCTGCGTGTAGTGGATGGCAAAAAGGTGTAACTCACACAATGAATCATCGCCATTGCATATTTTAAAAGAGTTGTCGGTACTTGTCAGCCTGGAGCTATGAGCGATCCTGCCTCTTTTGCGCTCAGCCTTCTTCTTAACAGTCTTTGGTGTTTTACTTGATTTTTTACGAATTTTGGATTCAGTGACACCACGCCTATATCCCTTAGGATGCCTTTTTATTGGTCTTTACAGTACACAGCTAGCGACCACATTGTCCACAATACCAGATGCCACTTTTTCAGGTGAGGGGCTTATACTCAATCCCCATTTAGGTAGGAGTATGGCCATCCTGAAAAGACTACGAAATGTCCCCCCATGACCATTTCCATATTGGGTACTGGTACAAATGAATACGTGTAACTCTCCACCTGATTTGTAATATTATTTTACTACATAGATACACTGACCGTAGACGGGTTCTAAATAACACAGGGATTAAATTCTTTCATTATTTTCTGATGGTCTCGTAAAAAATCTACAGACAATGTAATCATGTACACACCCCGTGTCTTGGTATTGTATATATTTATAACCGCATCCCTTTGTGAAATAGTGTTCCAGACCCAAGGGAAGTGTGCCTTGATAAGCCCAACCTTTTGAGGTCCCTTGAGAACTATGGGTCTCACAAGCTTTGTTCTGTAATTCCATATTTTATTTTTGGGGTATATTTGTGATGATCCTTTGCTGGGGAGCGTGATGTAAAATAGTTTTTTTGTCCGTAATAATTAAGAGCACTTTATCAACATTTAATTTTCATGTTTACATTATACACTGGAATTGCCAATATGCCAGGAACAACTGCTTCTTCATCTTTAGCAAAACCATTTCGTGCCATCTCCTCATCGTTGAATAATAAAGGATAAACGCAAGAAGGAACAGTAATTTTTTCAATAAATCAAACAGCGTATTTTACAGTAAAACACATTTAATTACCATTTCATTTGGTAATCCATTCATCAATGGTAATTCATCATTCATTCATCAAATCATTTGGCAGAGACAGACACTGGAGGTAAGGAAACCCAGGTTGCACGGCACTCGTGTTATTAGAGAGAAACGCTGCACGCTAACTAATTTCTATAAAATGTAACTTTATATAGGATTTAAAGTGTCAGGTGATTGATGCATGTTTCCACTGTTTCCAGTAGCATAATTTTTCTTTCATATTGTGTCCCCTGTATATGCTCATCTCTTACATCTCTTAAAATAAAGCAGAGTTTCTCCTGTGAGATGGTTCAGACTCGACCAATCTCTGCTTGTGTGTTACATGTGTAAAACAAAAACTGGTTTATATGCAAAATGGCTTTGGATCTTGCTGCAGGGTTTGTTTATGTTGAAAGAGGATGTGGAAGTCACAATCTAGGTGCATCCCAGTATCAATTCTCTAATCCGAATGACTTATTCACCTAATTTACTATAAATATCAGTCACAAGAGGAGAAGGAACTTAATGTCTTTCATATATACACATTTTATTTATTCAGTCAAAAGATGATAAGTCCCTAAAAAAATGTATCAGGCTATACTTTGCATTGTTAGGTGGTATCCAATGTGCAAGGCAAGTGGTTTCACTTCCCTGTATGCCTTTCGATTGCTTGGTCCCTTTATTTTTCTATAAACAGACAAGTTTCCCAAAGTTGGAGATATTTGAGATCCAAAAGCTTTGGCTCTGAAAAGTGAAAGCAACTTACAATACTAGCTATAATTTTATCCATGCAATTCATGAAGTCATTGCTGCTCAGAGTTAAGGGAATAGTAGGCTCAACAGAACTATGGCTCTTAGTCAGCCTGGCTACAGTGCTGAAAAGAAACCGGGGGTTGTTCTTGTTTTCCTCTATTCATGATGAATAATATGTTGTTCTGGCATCACAGAGAGAGAGCTTTTTTGTACATTTTGAAACTATTTTTCCAGGCTAAATGAAATTCTTCTAAATTTCTGGAACGCCACTTCCTTTCTAACTTTCGTGTTGCCTGTTTTAAGTTGCGTGTTTGTGAACTATACCATGGAGATCACCTCTGCTGGTTTACTGCCTTCTTTTTCAGAGGGGCAACACTATCGAGTATTGTACGTAGTGAGGCTGCAGAAATGTCAACAAGATAATCAACTTGTGCAGGAGTAACATTAGGGTGGCTACTTTCCATTGTATTAACATATGGTGAAGCAAATAATGAAAAAATAGTGTCTTTAAATTTAATTACAGCTTTTTCACTTAAGCATCTGCTATAGTGGAATTGTTTCCTAACTGCTGTTTGGTTAGTTATTGTAAATTCAAATATTATTAGAAAATGGTCAGACAGAATAGAGTTGTGAGGAAATTAAATTAGTTAAATTATCTGCAGTTCTACATGTCATCACTGGTCAGATTTGGCAGGGGTCCAGAGAAAACTACGAAGTCCGACATTGTTTTGGCAAAGTTACACACCGATTCAACATTCATTTTAGTGATCTCCAATTTGCCTAATCGGGCGTCATTAACTCCCACGTGAATAATAATCTTACTGTATTTACGTTTATATTTAGTCAGGAGTTTCAAACATTATTTAGCGTCACCCGCTCTGGCCACAGGAAGACATTTGACTATGGCCGCTGGAGTCTCTAACTTTACATTTCTGATTATAGAGCTGCCAATTAACATAGTTGCTTTCTCAGCGGTTGTGTCGCTGAGTGGGGAAAATTTATTTGAAACGTGAACCAACTAGTGGTGAACCTCTGTTTTGCATTAGATCTCTTACGAACCATCACTCAGCCGGACTGGCTTCTCGGCTGCTCAGACACACTGAGCAAGTGAGAAAAGGAGAGACAGAGGGAGACAGAGAAGCCACTGCTAACAGATAAGTGCTAAGCCAGCAAAGCTAAGATAGGTAAAGTTTGGAATTATGAAAACATAACATTAGCAAGCTGTAGGTGTGACAGAGGAGTTCAAGGTGGAGGTGGGTCTGCATCAAGGATCAGCTCTGAGCCCCTTCTTGTTTGCTCTGGTGATGGACAGGCTGACAGATGAGGTTAGACAGGAATCTCTGTGGACTATGATGTTTGCAGATGACATTGTGATTTGTAGTGAGAGCAGGGAGCAGGTGGAGGAAAATCTAGAGAGGTGGAGGTCTGCTCTGGAAAACAGAGGAATGAAGCTTAGCCGCAGCAAGACAGAATACATGTGTGTCAATGAGAGGGACCTAAGTGGAACGGTGAGGTTACAGGGAGCAGAGGTGAAGAAGGTGCAGGACTTTAAGTACTTAGGGTCAATGGTTCAGAGCAACGGAAAGTGTGGAAAAGAGGTGAAGAGGCGAGTGCAAATAGGATGGAATGGGTGGAATAAAGTGTCAGGTGTGTTATGTGATAATAGTATCAGCGAGAATGAAAGGAAAGGTGTTCAAGACGGTGGTGAGACCAGCGATGTTGTTCGGCTTAGAGACAGTGGCACTGAAGAAAAGACAGGAGGCAGAGCTGGAGGTAGCAGAGCTTAAGATGTTGAGGTTCTCTTTGGGAGTGACGAGGATGGACAGGATTAGATGGAGGCACATGATTTGCTGTGGCAACCCTGAAAGGGAACAGCTAAAATTAAAATAAGAACTAGTTATATTTTAGAAGAGCAGGTGCTTGTGTAATACAAATGTATGTAAATGGTAAATGGTCTGCACTTATACAGCACTTTTCTACCTACTGGCACTCAAAGCACACTGTTTCTCATTCACCCATTCGCACTCACAATCACACACACACACTCATACACAGATGGGGGAGCTGCTATGCAGTTCAGTGTCTTGCTCAAGGATACTTCAACATGTGACCGGAGGAGCCGGGGATTGAACCAACAACTGTGAGATTGGTGGACAACCGCTCTACCTTCCTGCGCCATAGTCATGTCTCAAGTACTAATTCTTGTGTAGAAAAATCATTTTTTAAGTTAAATAAGAGCTAAAATTGCGAGAACCACTGATAGTTCGCACAACATCGGAGGAAAACATAAATATCACAAGAACATTGCATGCCCTGGGTGAAGAAGTGCTGAAAAGGAAGGTTAGGGACAGTGAAAGTGTACTTCCCTTCAGCTGCTTGTAATGAAGAACAGGAAGGTAGCATCTTCAATGTTTGCCTTCACTGACATAGCCACTGTTGTCACCTATTGGCCCAAGAAAGGGAAAAATGTCCTGCTTATGAGCACCAAGCAATAAGATGCTGTCCTAAGCACCAAAGAAGACAGAAAACCTCAAATGGTCTTGGACTCCAACGAGACAAAGGGAGGGGTTGATAACCTGGACAAGGTTATAGCCACATTCAGCTGCTAATGCATGACTGCCTATTGTCCTATTGTAATTTTTTTTAACATCATTGATGTGAGCGCCTACAATGCCTTTGTATTATGAAGTGAAATAAACAAGGACTGGAACAGTGCAAAACTGAGCCGAACACTAATTTTCCTGGAGCACCTGGGTTACGTGTTGGCAAAACCCCATATAGCAAGAGGGTGCCTTGCAAGAGCAACAACGGCTGCTGCAACTGTTGTGAAGGATATCACACACCCCAACTTCTCCAGTGGTTCAAACTGCACGCAGGAAATGGGGCAGGTTCCAGGTTTGGCCTGAGAAAAATGACTCCAAGAGCAGCACAGCCTGTGTGAAACGCTAGAAATGAGTCTGCAAGGAACATACATGCACTCTCTGCACATCATGTTTACAGTAGTGCAGACAAAAGCCTGGAATGTACCTTCTGATGGCCTGAAAGAAAAATAATATGCAGTTCATATTCTGTCAGTTAATATTCTGTCAAACTTTGTTTTTTACTATCTCACACAAACATATTTAGATACATACAAAAATATGTACTTATAAATAATATAAAGCCACTAAATGTCACAGCCCTGTCCCCGTGTTTAAGTTATCGAGCTTTATTTCCCATTTTGGCATTATTTTGTTGATCGTCTTGTGTCTCTTCCTGGAGTCTGTTTGCTGTCTTTACCTTCCTCGTTTTGTCTTGATTTGTTTCACCTGTCCCCCTTTTATACCCTGCTCACCCCAGTGTTCTCTGCTGGTTCGTATTATGTGTTAGTACGCTGTTTGCATTCGTCACAAGTTGTATCCTGCCTGATCCCTGTCTGGATTCTGTCAAGGTTTTTGGTCTATGGTTTGGTCACTCCTTGTTACGTGGTTTTGTTATTCCTCGTTATGTATTTTGGTTATTTCTTGTTATAGTGGTTTGGTTCTCCTTTGTTAGGTTTGCATTAGTTTATTAGTTTAATTATTTGCTTTACCCTGTTCCCTGAATTAGTTACCCCTTTTAATTTCCCCATTGCCTCTAGTTTAGTTTGTTTAGGTTCTACTCCCTTCTGTCTATTTCTGTTTAGTTCATTTGTCCGTGTTAATTTACCCTCTTACCTGTGTATTAGAATTAGTTAAGGTCTAGTCTGGTCCCTGAGTGTACCCTACCTTGTGTTAGTCATGTATGTGTGTACCCCGTTGTTTGAATAGCTGCTTTAGTCTGTCGATTACCCTGTATGTGTTTAGTTTCTCGTTTTGTTACCTTTAGTTCAGTAAGTGCTTTACCCGCCTGCTGTGTAGTGATTTTTAGTTGTGTTAACCCTCCTTTTTCTTTATATATAAATACCCTTTTCTTTATACCTCCTCTTGCCGTCTCCTTACTTGGGTCCTTGCTAAAATACTTGTACTAACCGTAACAATAAAACACCAAAAAGATATCTCTTAACAATTTTAGGTCAATCAGTGAGCTTTTATGGTGATCTGCAAATTTCCGCATAGTTGCATAACGGGTATTCCAGATGTATAAGGGGGTTGGGGGGTTTGTTTTATTTAAAGGGATATTAAGTTGGTCAACAAAGTACCTCACAATAACTTGGATAACAATTTTAATTCTACTTATTATGTGCAGGTGTAAATTGCTGGGGTCAAATTGACCCCAAGGCTAAAATATGTTAGTAAATTTAAAAGTAACAGGAAGGTTAACAAAATGTAGTACACTGCTTCATTTTTTTTTTCCATTTTCCAGCACACATTTAACTTTCTCTATTCCTTCCTTTTTCTTCCAACAAGTGTGTTTACTACAACATGCTTTGGGTCAAAGAATCATTTTAGTCTACAGAAAGGATGGTAGACTAAATGATTATATAATATTCTACAATGTGTAAACATACTGTGCTTGTATACACTGGCAAGAAAAAAATTTGGAAAACTACATTATGTTTGAGGGTTGATCGTTACCCTGGCACTGCAGTCTAGGTCAGCCTTCACATTAAAGTGGTCTATACCAGTCTACCTCGGGGTAAACAGAACAGGTTTCTGATTTAGGCTGAAGCGAAGGAATTCATCTAGCTGCACACTACCTTCTTCACTAGCTCCTACACAGGCCTGAAACTACAGATACTAATGGAGTCCCACTGGTTTATGGTAGCTTCCTTCAAATTGTAACAGTTGGTTTGGTTGCTTGAAAATGTTTAAGCTGTAAATACATTTTTACTGCTTATGAAATTAATTTCAGGGTCTGGATTAAACTAACTAGAGCCTCTATATAGTAAACCTGGCTTAGCTGGGCACAATCCATCGCTTAGATTATTGAGGAGTCTACAAACACTCCTGAGAAAGACTTTATAAAGTTTATAATTAAAATTAAGAAACAATTACTTTATTTGCAGATGTTATACTTTATTTAGCAAATTTAAAAACTAACAGCATATAATAAGAGTATTTAAAATAATACAATCAAAAAGCAACAATCAATCAAATAGAATTATTCTTGCGCAATTGTAGCTATTAAACACCTCAAAACTCTGTTGGTGTTGGAAGATTGAGGGTGGTTGAAGAATTGGGGGGGGGGGGGGGGGACCCTCTAGTTGATGCATGCTAAAATTCCTTGTTGCCTACTTCTTATTGGAATAGCATCTACAGGCCTGGAGGCCTAACTGCCCGTAACAGTCTTGCAAGGTCAGGGAGATCAACAGATTTATGAATAACAAAAACCTAGTGTTTTTTAATACTCTTTCCTGCATTAGGTAATGCTTACTTTACATGTTGAGAATCTAAATATACACTTCCACAATGTGATCAGTTACCATGCAGAACCAACATCACAGATGGCGTGATCAGTTCATGGCATAAAGCTGCTACCAACATATCTATAGCTTTATCCCATCATGGAAACATGTCATATCTCGCAATGCACTTTTTATACACAACAGATTTGTTATTTCTATGATCCCATTTTCTATTTTAATCAAGGTACTTCCTTTTTTTTTTTTCCAGCTGTCTTTGTCTGTCTTGGTACTTCCTCATTACAACATGATGCACTTACAGTACAGCATTAGGTCAAAGACTGATTAGAATTTGAAAATCCTCTAAACCACTTCCTTAATTCTCAGCATGTGATTAATTTTATTTGACTTTATAAAACTGCACAATATAATAATTTTAACTTCCATAAAATCAACTGTAATGTAACTTTGCTTTCAGCAGTAATCTCACATGAGCCGTTAACCATGCTCATATATAGTTCTTTTAATCATCATTTTCAAAATCAACCTCCATCTCCTCTTATGTTCAGATCCACAGTGTTGCTCCTCTGCTTCCTGGGTCTTGTATAAAAATATAAAGCTTGTATCCTGGTATTTGTCACACTTCTGTGTATATTTAATTTTAGTAGGACCCAAAAGAGGAGAAGGAGAGAGGAGGAGTTATGGTTTATTAAAAAAAAAGGCAAACAACAGAAATTGCTTCATGAGGAGGGTGGGAAAACATACGTAAGTACAAACAACATAAACCTGGTTAAACAGACCGAGAACTTAAACACGCTGGAGAGGGGGGATAAACTAAATTCTAACCATACCGGGAAAGCAAGGGAACTTACTAAGAAACTAGGGAGAGGAAGACAGGGGAAAAAACAGAACACAAAACCTGGACCCTAACAAGTGGAGAAAACAAAAACCTAAACAGTGAAACGGAAAGAAACGAATAGAAAACCAAACCTCAGGCCAAAACGTAAGGGGAGAGAGTCCAAACTGAGCAATGAAGGAACACACAACAGAGAGAGAGATGTCCAAACATATTGCCTGTCCGTAGAAGGTTGTAGGGTTTAGTAAAGGAGAGAAGATCTGGCGGGGAACAGTGAGGAGAGCTGGGTATAAGTACACGGGGGCACAGGTGAAAACAATCTGGGTTAATGATAAACAAGAAGCTAAAAGAAACTAACAAGGAAGTCGTGCAGAGGGACTACGAAAAAAATTCCAGGAGCAGGAAGTAAAACTAAAGAGTGACAACATTAGAGAAACACAGCTGATGTAGTCAATCAATTCAGGCTATCTTGGCTGGTTTGGGTTTGATTCCTCTGCTTTTACGATAGCGGTTATTACGTATACTTTTATTGTGAGGCCTAAAAGGATTTCTCAGGTTACCATTGATGTTGTTTTACTGGTCTCTTTGACAAAATGAATTATTTTGTGTAGAGTGGTGTACGTATAAATTGCTGGATTCAGGTTGGACAAATAACTTTGCTTCTCCCTGTTAGGGTCAGGGTTGATGGGTTTGCGCACATTATTCCAACCATCATCCAATCATGTCAAACCAATCATATCAGGCCATGTCTTTTCAAGTCATCTGTCTTAAGTCAAAATCAAGTCAAGTCTTTTATGAGTGTTAGCCAAGTAAGTCTCAAGTCCTCAAAATTACAACGTCATTTTAACTCAAATCATGTAACTCAAGTCTCCCACCTTAAGTATTCATTGTGCTCGCAGTGTGGGAATTTACAAAGCCTCACTTTTCCTGGATGATGAGAAATGACAATAAAGATGCAAAACTAAGGCCCTAATCAGAAAGAACATATTTAAATTCACATAACCTAAGGTGCCTTTTATTGTTGGAAAACACAAACAATTAGTAAAAAGTATTTAAGATGTGTTTTTAAGCTCACGATAGGACACATTTGTGTATGTCTATGATGTGTTTTGTTTACTTCATTGTGTTGCAGTGTCCCCTGTGTGAAAGTTTTAATATTACACTATATGCTGAACTTGACTGGCTCGTACAGATGCAAACACAAACTCACTGAAGAGAAATTCCACACAGTCCATGAGCGAATACAGCATGAATTCTGATTTAGGTACTGTGAACAGAGAGTCAAGTAGAAATGTTAATTACCATCAATTTGGTCCTCATTCAGTAGATTGCATGTAGTAACTCTCTGGTAGTCACAGGGATAATAGCATTTTAAGGTGAATATTTTAACATAGGCATTATATTTTATCATTTTTAACCCTCATTTTAATGTTTGCTGCTTTAAAAAAAACAACAAAACATATTTGGTTTGATTCATATATATTATATCTGATATTGCTTTGCTTTACAGAGGAAACAGTCACGCACAATTCAGTATGTCAATATAAAATGGACGAATTTATTTTTTAAATTTAATGCATTTGCAAATGCTACACCCACATGTGCTTACATGACGCCATTACAAAAAACATCCAGATCCTTTAGATAGAAGTTTGCCAAACACCCAAATTGAACCATTTATATAATTTGAGGTTTCTGCTTCAACTTGTAGCAAAATCTGGTTGAAAATATTTGTTTAAGTCTGGGAAACTAAAGCAGGAACAGAGACACATGGCTGTGAAGTGTATGCACATTGGTGTACAGGATGTGTGAAACTGTTTTTGTGAACAAAGCACCATCTAATGGTGGCCTCTTGCAAATTAAATACCGGTGCTTGTTTGCTGTGTTTACAGTGGATTTTAGCATTGGTGGTAACTAAATAATTACATTTACTGAAGCACTGTATTTTAGACCAAGTCTCAGGGACTCATACTCATTGTATTTAAATTTTAAGTTGCTTTTACATTTAGGAGAACATTGTATTTCTACCTATTACTTTTATTTCACGACTTTTTTTACTTGTTACTTTGCAGATTCAAATTCTTTATACATAATCAAACAGTAAAATATATATATATATATATATATATATATATATATATATATATATATATATATATATATATAAAAAATACTGATTAACCACGTTACACAGAGTATGCAGACCTTTTAGAATTGCTTTGCTTTTAGCAGCTCTACTGTTTATGTTGAACACAAGTCTCTTTAGTAACAAAGATTTACATAATTTTTCTATTATTCTGTGCTTGTTAGTCATATTCACCACTGAGAGTGTGTCAAACAAATCTGGACTACATTTCCTCATTTACATTTTAATAACCTTTAAATTCTGTATTCAAAATGCAGTGTTTTCATAGACAATTATTTGTACTTTTATACAAGAAGTACATTTAAGACCATTTAAAATTGCATTGGAGTATTGTTTAAGGAAATACTTGCACTTCTTTTTTTTTTTTTACTTCTGTTACCTATGGAATTTAAACATCTTTTATCAGGGAAGGAAAGAAGAAGGGGGTGTCTGGAACAGGTTGTGTTTTGGCTTCCAATCGCTTTCAGTTGAAAGCACCAATTGTGAGTGCCTTAGACTGTTTTGGTACTCATATTAACTCATAATACTGAGTTATTATGATTTATTCAAATATAGTCAGTAGAAAGCAAATGTACAGTATTATGACATTACCATGTGTAGCACAGGCAATTTCAAACCCCCTCAGTGCTTTTTACTACAGCCATTTTTCTGGACTGACCTTTGTCGGTGAAGGGAAAGTTTTTATTAAAAACTTTGGCAGCTTTAGACATTTACCCAAACAAAACCTTATATGAAACCATATATGTGTCACAGTACGCATGTAGCATCTGGTCCACAGGGCTGTAATTAAGGGAAAAAATATTGGGAGACATTTTGTGGATGTAGATGCCAATGTTGAACCTCTCTAACCCTGTCGCAGTATCAAATGAGTAGAAGATCTCCTCCAGATCTCTGCTGATGTAACGTGTCACGTAGAGCACGCCACAAGCCATGAAACTGTTGGTCACCCCCTGCTTGTAGACGGAGGTGCGCCAGGTTTGGCCAAGTGTCACCGGTTCACCATCCGTCACCTTGGAAAGCACCAGGTTACCAAAGTCCTGTTTGGTGGTGTAGATCACCCAGACACCAGACTCATCTGTTGCCAGGTCCAAGTCGGTGAATGGGTAGCATTCTTCAAGGTGACAGAAGTTACCCTTTGAGTTATACCTAAAGGACAAAGGTGAGAACTCATGATGTTGGATGGCTAATGCTTTATGATTTGGTTCAAAATGGTAAAGTTAAGGTGATAATAATACATTATTGCAAATTTTTTTTCATTATTTCATTTTCATTTTTGTTCAACAATTTTGCAAGCGATGCGTTGTTTGGGCTACTCATCTTTAGTTTCGGCCTGTGTGTTAGCTGTTTTTAAAATGTGATGTGGACAGCAGTGTTCAAGCAAATAAAGAAAAACTTGTAATAGGCCAAGGATTAATATTCAATTGAAGGTGTGTAGAGTGTTAGATTAGATTATACACAGCTTTTGTTGTGTTCAACTGCATACATATTTATTTATCACACTGGATGTTTCCCTTGTCTTTGATCCATTCTTGCAAATAACAACATATGTGACATCAATTCAAGAATTTAGATGGACACAGGTACATCAGAGATTCATAATTTTGCAACTATCATCTGGGAACAGATGTTTTGCTTTTGTCTGTAATTAACTACACTAAAAGCTTAGAGCGTCGATCACCGATTCAAACTGGTATCTTCAGCGTCAGTGTGTAAGGCAGAAGTTCTTGACTGATCATCTTTATATGTGTGCGCACCCTAAGTATTTGTTTATATTTGTTTATATTCCCGATCCCCTCTGGTTATGTGCACACTTACATTGTTTGTATCTATTCTGAGCCACTTGATCACATATTTTTATATTTACGGTGGCCCTGAAAGCTTAAAGCACTGCAATTTGAGAAGAAACATGCAAATAGACAAAACACAAACATACAAAAGCTTCTTCTTCTTTTCCTTTCAGCTGTTCCCTTACAGGGGTCACCACAGCGAATCATTCCATATGCTCTGCATCCTCTTTTCTCACACCAACTAACTTCATGTCCTCCCTCACTACATCCATAAATCTCCTCTTTGGTCTTCCTCTAGACCTCTTGCCTGGCAGCTCCAACCTCAGCATCCTTCTACAAATATATTCATAGTCTCTCCTCTGAACATATCCAAACCACATCAATCTGGCCTCTCTGACTTTATCTCCAAAACATCTAACATGAGCTGTCCCTCTGATGTCCTCATTCCTGATCCTGTCCATCCTCGTCACTCCCAAAGAGAACCTCAACATCTTAAGCTCTGCTACCTCCAGCTCTGCCTCTTGTCTTTTCTTCAGTGCCACTGTCTCTAAGCCGAACAACATCTCTGGTCTCACCACCATCTTGAACATCTTTCCTTTCATTCTCGCTGATACTATTATCACACAACACACCTGACACTTTTCTCCACCCGTTCCAACCTGCTTGCACTCGCCTCTTCACCTCTTTTCCACACTCTTCATTGCTCTGAACAGTTGACCCTAAGTACTTAAAGTCCTGCACCTTCTTCAACTCTGCTACCTGTAACCTCACCATTCCTCCTGGGTCCCTTTCATTGACACACATGTAGAGCAGACCTCCACCTCTCTAGATTTTCCTCCATCTGCTCCCTGCTCTCACTACAAATCACAATGTCATCTCATCTGTCAGCCTGTCCATCACCAGAGCAAACAAGAAGGGGCTCAGAGCTGAGCCTTGATGCAGACCCACCTCCATCTTGAACTCCTCTGTCACACCTACAGCACACCTCACCACTGTCTTACAGCTCTCATACATGTCCTGCACCACTCTAACATACTTCTCTGCCACTCCAGATTCCTCATACAATACCACAGCTCCTCTCTCGGCACCCTGTCATACGCTTTCTGTAAATCTACGAAGACCTTCTCTGTACTTCTCCATCAGCATCCTCAAAGCAAATACTGCATCTGTTGTACTCTTTCTAGGCATGAAACCATATTGCTGCTCACAAATGCTCACCTCTGCCCTTAGCCAAGCTTCCACTACTCTTTCCTCCAACTTCATTGTTTGTCTCATCAGCTTTATTCCTCTGTAGTTGCCACAGCTCTGCACATCTCCCTTGTTCTTAAAAATGGGCACCAGTACACTTCTCCTCCATTCCTTAGGCATCCTCTCACTTCCATACCTCCACAGGTATGTCATCAGGACCAACTGCCTTTCCACTCTTCATCCTCTTCAACACCATCCTCACTTCACTCTTCACTCTTTAATCTTTGCTACTTCCTGCTCTACACCAGTCACCTCTTCTACTCTTCGTTCCCTTTCATTTTCCTTGTTCATCAACTCTTCAAAGTTCTCCTTCCATCTTCCCATCACACTCCTGACACCTGTCAATACATTTCCATCCTTATCCTTAATCACCCTAACCTGCTGCACATCCTTTCCATCTCTATCTCTTTGTCTGGCCAACCTGTACAAATCCACCTCTCCCTCTTTAGTATCCAACCTAGCATACAAGTCCTCATATGCTCTTTGTTTGGCCTTTGCCACCTCTATCTTCACCTTACGCTGTATCTCCCTTTACTCCTGTCTACTGTCTTCAGTCCTCTCAGTGTCCCACTTCTTCTTAGCTATCCTCTTTCTCTGTATACACTCCTGAACTTCCTCGTTCCACCACCAAGTCTCCTTGTCCACTTTCCTCTTTCCCGATGACACACCAAGTACCCTCCTACCATTATCCCTGATCACATTAGCTGTAGTGGTCCAGTCATCTGGAAGCACTTCCTGACCACCCAGAGTCTGTCTCAGCTCCCCCCTGAAAACTAGACAACATTCTTCCTTTTTCAACTTCCACCACTTCGTCCTTTTCTCTGCCTTTGTCCTCTTCATCTACCTCACCACCAGAGTCATTTTACACACCACCATCCTGTGTTGTCTTGCTACACTCTTCCCTACCAATACTTTGCAGTCACTGATCTATTTCAGATTACGTTGGCATAAGATGTAGTCCACCTGAGTGCTTCTACCTCCACTCTTATATGTCACCCTGTGTTCCTGCCTCTTCTGGAAGAAAGTGTTCACTAGACCCATTTCCATCCTGTTTGCGAAGTCTACCACCATCTGTCCTTCTGCTTTCCTGTCCTGAAGACCAAACCTGCCCATCACATTCTCATCACCTCTGTTCCCTTCACCTACACGTCCATTGAAATCTGCACCAATTACCTCTCTCACCACTGGGGATGCTCTGAATCACTTCATCTAACTCACTCCAGAATTTCTCCTTCTCTTTTAACTCACATCCTACCTGTGGGGCATAACCACTAACAACATTGAACATTACCCCTTCAATTTCCAGCTTCAGACTCATCAACCTGTCTGATACTCTTTTCACCTCTAGAACATTCCTCACAAACTCCTCTTTCAGGATAACTCCTACTCCATTTCTCTTCCTATCTGATCCATGCTAGAACAACGTGAACCCTGCTCCTAAGCTTCTAGCCTTGCTACTTTTCCACCTGGTCTCCTGGAGACACAGTATATCCACCTTCCTTCTCTGCCTCATGTCAATCAACTCTCTAGCCTTCCCTGTCATAGTCCCATCATGGACTGACAGTCCCTACTGTCAGTCCTACATTCTTAGCTTTCCTCTTCTCTCTCTGCCTACGAACACGCCTTCCTCCTCTCATACCAACAGTAGTCCAATTTCCACCGGTATCCTGTAGGTCAACAGCACCAGTCGTGGTCAGTGTTAACCCGGCCCTGACCGGTCTGGTATGGAAGTCATTGTCACGATGTGCATTTTTAATTTGGCATGTGTTTTTACGTTGGATGCCCTTCCTGACACAACCCTCTGCATTTATCCAGACTTGGGACTGGCACAAGAAGACACTGGCTTGTGCCCCTTTCCAATGGCATTAAACAAATATACAAAAACAAGTTCAACAATTTGACAACACAGTTTAAATCAATTTAAACATAAATATTAGGGCTTTAATTAGCATTACTTTTGCTCATTTCAATTATAAATGAATTGAAAGAGAAAGTCGAGCAATGAACCTGGTGCCTTTAGGTAGTTGCACAGTGGTAACAGTTTTGCTGGTGAGGTTGAATCGACAAACAGCATCCTGGTTGTAGCAGTTGTAGTATAAGGCCTCTCCATACATGACAACATTGGGACCCTGGATGGTGTTGGTAGTTGGGTTGGAGGAGTGAATCTGGACATTGCCTTGAAAAACAAGAAGATTGAGAAGGAGCAGATGGAGTGGACTGAAAAAAGGTCTATTTGGACAAAAATGCACTGTTATCTTTTCCTTTTAAATAATATTCGCTTTAATCTGCCATTTCCAGGTGCTTTACGAAATTACTGCTTTGTTTAAATACATATTGTGAAGGTTTTAACGATGCTTAGGAATGCATACTTAGATACTTATTATTATTATTATTCTACTAGCTAGTGTATATTGGTTTGGAGCCAGTCAAATGTTTGTGTTGAGACTGGATCTGAAAACACATCATTCCTCAGTTTTAGGACTTGCAGAAATCTTTTTTAACCCATGAACAATTAATAAAACGAGTAATGTTGAAATTCTGATTTGGTAATAACCTGCAGTTCCTTTTTCTCCAGGCTTTGTGCATATTCAATCAAATGAACAGAAAATCCAATGAACTAATGCCAACACTCGTAATTAAAATACAGCAGTACTGTACCTGGAGTGCACTGCCCAACAATGAGAGCACTGAGGCTCGAATAGCGACGGACATAGTTGGAGTATCTGTTGCTGGAGGTCATCAAGACAAGCCAATACCACCTCTCCTTCCCTGCCTCTGGTTTAGGATCCTGACCCCAGGCTCCATACGGGTAAGAGCCAGGATACTCTCCGGCTGTGTACACAATGGGTCCAGTGATGTTGAGAAACTGGCCGTGGGCACACCTCCCTGAGGGGGAAACATGAACTGAATCAGAGAAGGAAACAAAATGCAACAAAGTGCAAATGTAGGGACACTAAGTGCAGCAGCTTGAGGGAGTCATCGACTGGTTGATAGTCAACCCTAATGCTTAGACATTGTTTTCAGTTAATTTACACATAAGCTTGTAGTGAGAAGAGCCTTTCACAACTCAGCGACCTCATTTGAAGGGGACCTATATGGTGCAAAGCACTAGAGTAGCCGCTAGGTGTCATATAGGAGGAGGAAGAACAAATCAGTTTCTGTCAGTTTACAAGGTAAAATGTAACTCTACAAAGAAGAAGCAATTGCTACAGCTTGTTCTTATTTTCCAATTTTCTTCAGTGAAAGTGACAGAACAAAGGTCACCAAGAGTTGGTATGTACAGTGGTTTTTAGGACTTTACCATGTGGAGCCTGAGTGGGTGGGATGGTGGCGTTGTTTCGTTTTCTGCACTGCTCCAGATCTTTCATCAGATGCTGGTTAGCTTGTCTGCTCTTTATCACATGCATGGTATCGTGCTTTTCCAGCTCCTCCATCTCTGCTTTTAAGTCGTCCAGCTGAGCAACAACAGCACAGCAGAGATCAGAACTTGTTGTCAAATCCTACTGTAAATTAGTGATAATGACTGAGAACATTCGTAGAACGAGAATAGTTTTTTTTTCTACACAAGAATACAGAATTTCTTGTCATTACAAAATTTCCATTATGCATTAATGGAGAAAGAAGGTTAGCATTATATATGTTTTCAAAATATAAGATTTAGGCCCCAGCAATTTGTTAGTTATTGTTAAAGTAGAAGAGTTGTGAGCTGTAATTGATTTGTTTTTATTTATTTTTTGCCTTTTAGCATAGAAACTTATTTTAAGTATGTCTATCTAAAATTTATAACAAGGATATAAAAAAACACAATAACTATTTTAACTATTAACTATTATGACCTTTCCACAGGTGGAGGCTGGTGTACAAAGAGATAATGAATGATATTATACATACTATATATAAAATATTTCTTCATAATCCTTGACAAATATTATACATAAAAAACACAACTGTGTGATTTTAGGTTGTATGCATCATGCATCACTCTGTCAAGGACACGCTTGATGCATTCTTTGAAATATGCAGTTTCCTTATTTCTTTACATTGTGAAAATACATTTTTATAATAATAAAATGTGTGCGTAGCATAACAGCTAACAAAATAGTGAGTAGTAGTGGGAATATGTGTATAATTATTGAAATTATGGCATTTTTAGTTTTGGCAATTTATGCTAAATCCATGCTAGACAAACAAGAGTTTCTGTGATTCCTCATGACAATTATTTTCAAATAATTTCGTTCATGTCAGCCTAATGTTGATACACACTCCAGAGTGTCTAGTAGTGATTATAGCCTGACTATTGAGATTCTCAGTAACTCTAGACAAATTGATTTCTACTATATGTAGATCGTAAACCCTTGAATATGGATTGAAAAAAGTTTAAGAAATCATATAGTGCTTTTTATTCAGAAATCTGCCCTGTTTGCTTGTATGTGTTTGCAGTCTAGTCTTTTCCAGTGTAATTTGGGGGCAACATTCACATACAATCCAATGGCCAGTGCATGAGCTGAAACATATTAATCAATCTCTGTAGAGCTGAGGGGAACTGCAGAGATGGGTAATAATTCCCAGCAGCCATGTCAAGCAGATTGCTTCACATTACACAATTTATAAATCTATGTGTTATTGAAATAACAATAAACTGACTAAAAAGACAATTGGCAGGAAGCTTAGCAGAAAACATAGGCATATCATGAAGATTTTAGAAAACAGTGTAATTTTAGTGCTGTTTTAAACAGAATAGCACAAATAAGTGAACACTTTAATCTGACCTTCACACTGGCTCTTTCTTCTTGAAAAGGACCTGGTTAGAGCAACATGTGCATGTGAATGTACCTGTTTACTGATGTTAGTAGTGAGGCGCTGGTTTTCCAGGGTGGTCTTGTTGAGCTTGTCAATGAGCTGCTTGATATCCGTCATTTCGTTTTCTATCACCTGCAGGCTGAGAACTCCGTAAAGATCTCCATCGTCCTCCCGTTCCAGCATTGACACATCTTTTTGGAGCTGAGGAAGACGTTTCTCCAAGCCCAGCAGCAAACTCTCCATCTCAAGAGTCTGCATGGAGAGCAGGTGGACATTTTAATCACACAGCGTAATATGAGTGCACAGAAGGAGTTTGAGGTGAGAATGAAGAGTTTTATTCTTCACAGTGTAGCTTAGAAAACAACATGAATTGTTACCTTCTGTGGGGTGATGTCGCTGTTGCATTTTGATGCACTGTCTTGCACAGTGCTGAGTTTGTCATGAGGGAACAACTGGTCTGCATCAGCCAGCTTACACACACATTTGTCACCGAGAGTTGCCTGGAATCAATATTACTAAACATGAACACATGAAAAATAAAATCTAATTGCCACATATATTGTGAGTATATCATTTGACCTTTTGACATAAAAAAAATATATATATATATATATATATATATATATATATATATATATATAAACAATAATCAGAGTTTTTACAGTGTTTACTCACTTGTTTAGTGAAAGTGATGAGAGCACAGAGTAGAACGATCACACACTGTTTCATGTTGGAGCAGAGAGCAGAGCTGAATGAGACTGTCACTAGACACACTTTGAATGTGACTGTGTTTCGCTGTAGCATCACCTTCTTACTTGAATGTGTGTGAGTGTGTGATGTGTCATGCTTCCTTCAGAATAAAATCACTTCCTCCTTGTGTTTGGGGTTACAGCAAAACTTAGACTTCTGTACCTGATAAAGTGCATATTCTGTGTACAGTAAGTGATTAAAACAAACAAATTAAACCTTTGAAATAACCTGGATTTACAGTGTATATAGAAATACTGCATGTCCTGATTTGCAAAGCAATAATAAATAATAAATCTAGTGGTGACATTTACAACTGGGTAAAATAAAATAACAGTATCCTACATTAAAATGTTCTTATCCTATTTTCTTTAAGTGCAACGACATAAACCCTGCCTTGAGGTAGCAGTCTTAATATATATTGCATACATCTCCACTGCCAGCACATACGTGTTCAGTTCCACATGGGTGTAACATGTTGATCAGAATTAAATCTCCATGAGGAAGGAAAATGGTGACTAATTTACTAAGATGCAAATACAACATCTTTGTCAAAAATGTGGTAACATTTTAGGAACAGAAAGTCATATCTCTGTGCTGAGCACACAAAATACCCCCTGAAGAAATTCCACAAACAATTGTTTAATGTAATGGTTAATTCTGTGGTTTATGACACACATGCAATGTGTTACTGTATTTAATATATGCAGCAATTTCTGTGCATAGTAAGTTCATTGACTTCTAATCCATGTCTTAGCTAAAATTTTAAGTATATATAACTATATATAACTATATATATATATATATATATATATATATATATAACTATATAACTATATATATATATATATATATATATATATATATATATATATATATATATATATATATATATATATATATATATATATATATATATATATATATATATATATATATATATTTATGTGTGTGTGTGTCTGTGTGTGTATATATATATTTTTTTATATTAATTTGATTAGTATTGATTGCTACAGGGAGCTGTGTTGTACTTCACAAACATCTTTATAAATTTGAACAGCAGACAAAAAAATAAGACATGCAAAAGAAAAGGAGAAGCACACTGTTGACAGTTCTGTAGCCCAGACTTTATCCCAAAAGAGGAATAAAAAATAATATTTGAGCTCCAGAACCATTCATGTGCCGACATGTTCTTGTCCTACAGCATCAATAAAATGGCACTTCCCAAAGCATCAAATATTGCCTAAAAATGTGTGTAACATTGTGGAACAATGATTATTAAAGTGCACAATGTCTTTGGGGACCACCCCAACCACCTCCGTCTGAGGACTTTTAGCTTTAAAAACTACACAGACTATGACAACCCAGGGTTGACTGCCCTGTGAGTCTCGTAACTACACAAACAGGTACCTGTAGTTTAAATATGTGTCGCCAAAGAACTGGACAAAGCGGCCGTTTTGACACTTTGGGGATGAGTTTGTGTGCCATGTGCTTCTGCTTTTTTTGCACATTTCATTTTTGACCACTGTTAAGATTCATTTGTTTCAACATTTGGACAAATGATCCGCTGTGGTGACCTTGAACAAAAAAAGTTTAAGTTTAAATATTTTTGAAAAATACTTACAAATATTAGATCTTCTAATTTTATATTCAGAATAAATATTTTTATACCACAAATGACACCGCAAATGACATTACAAAGGAGAAATAATAATCATTGCATAATAAATGAGGAAATAGGAATTTTTCTGATTGACCACATGGGTTCTGAAACTTGACAGTGTCACAATTTTAGAGTTTGTTGAGGTCAGCAAAAGGCAAGTTTGTTGTGATGGCACATTTTAGCGAAAGGAGGAGGTGTGTGGTTTCAACAGTAAAAAGTTCTGTACAGTCCACTGATGATTTCTCCAGCTTTAAACATGCTGCTGCTGCTGCTGTTGGTCCTGCTGTCATTTACAGTGAGTTACTAAACATTTCCTAAGTTTAAAAAGAAGATAGATAAAAGAAGAAAGACTAAAGCTAAATGTATGATTTTTTTTTTAATCTCCTGTCCTTCAACGACCTTAAATCTCTTAAACATCAGTGTTATTTTATACCATGTGATTGCAGTATGATAGCCAAGCACAGCGTGTCTCTGGACGGCGAAGCAATGGCTCGTGTGTGTGCGAGATGAGCTCCAATACATTGTCGTTCCCTGTTGTGAAGTATGAGGCTGTGCTAGAGCAGGTTCAGTCCTGTGAAGGGTCTCTGAACAACCTGCAGGATCAGGTAAGCACTGAGGGTGACCAGTATCATATTACAACACCGAGTGTTTTCTTTGATTCAGACTTCTGTTTATTTCTACCTCTGATTTGATGGAATAAATGGATGCAGTAGTACTGAATCATATTATTCTGATTAGATGTGATATTTTGTCAGGGTTTAACAATTGTGATTATTATGAATCATATTGGAAGTTTTGAATGCACAGTGTAGTACACTTACAATTTAGTTTACCTAAGTAAATACAGTGTAAAGAACTAGAATATATGTACTAGAAAGTAATGTGTTTAAGTTATATTTTCAATTAATCAATAAAGAGTACTCAGTGTTTCTATTTCAAACAACAAGTTAGAGTGTACAGTACAGTGCAATATATTTCTAACCACAGACTTATTTAAGGGACATCTCCTGCAACTTTGAATGTCTGAGCTGTAGTTAGTTGAACAGCATCTGATTTACTTGTTAAAACCATGAAAACCGATGCCTTTAAAAACCAACAAATGGTTGTGTAACTTTAGTAACATCTGTTATTCTTGACTTTCTATTTTGTTCACATTGTTGCATCAATGTTAAACATATATTTTACTTGCAGCAGTGCACTTTCAAATAATTTAATCCTCTGTCCTTAGAAAATGCCAGCTGAGGATACCTCAAGTGCAGGAAAAGCTCACCTTTTTTGAATTACAGCCTCCTGCTGGTGCAGTAATGTCATTGCCTCATTTGCTGCTATGGGACTAAGTTTGCTTACCCTGCAATTATCTCCAACTTGGTGAACCCTGAGACGTTCATAATAAAGTTAACTAAATAATGTAAGATTGGGCAGATATTGGAATTTACAGAGTGGGTTTGAATGACCATTCTACAGCCGTTATTTTCTTGTTATCATTTGGCACAGTAGCTACCTGTTCCACAGACGAGCAGGCTTAGTTTCATTATTATGTAAAATTAGGCACCACTATGTTGTTTAGTTTTGCCACAGAAGGAAGAAAAATTACCGGTGGTTAGTGTTAGGGAAAGGGAACACTGACAATGGTCTAAATGGAAAAATAAACTGATGTGTCTCATTTCAAAGTCCTGTGCTTAGACACCCACTCAACCACTTTGACCTCCACCATACATATAAGTATGGCTGCGACTCTTGCTCATGCTACTAGATTTTTGCCAATTTTCAACACAGCTCGCTGATAGTAGTTACACTGGCTGATATTGGCAACCTACGAAACCATAACTATGGGTTAATACTGACTGATAACTCATTGTTCAATGGAATGATAACCGCCAAACTAACTGAATGTACAGTTTCCAAACAAAAAGAGCGAAAAAAAATTAAAGATTATATGAACTTTGGTTCTTTAAAGTAAACTCAGTGATTGAGAAATTGTGCTGTGTGCAGGTGATGTTTTCCATCCAGCGTCTCCCTCAGATCCAGGCTGTGGTTGAGAATGTGACAGCACAGCTGGAGCCGTTCCAGTATCTACACTACAAGGGCCTTTACACTGCATTGTCTCTTCGCCTTCTGGGCGAAGACCTCACCCAACTGGAGGCGGATATCATCTCCCTGCACAGCCAGTCTAACAACGCTCAAACACAGGAGCTCTCCAAAGAGGTGCTGCAAAAATGGCACTTAGCAATAAAATACTGAAATGTTTTAATATATCAGCTATTATATTGATGTGTGTGTTTGTGTGTGTGTTTTAGGTGGGTAAACTGCGTAAAGATGTAGAAAGGATGAAAACGTCAAACACAGTCAACATGAAGGCTGTCAAAGAGAAACTACGCTACCTGAAGAACACAGCTGAGTCTTGCAAGTCAATCCCCAAAGACTTCAGAGGTAGGTCAGAGTGTATTACTCATGCTGTGGGGGCATACATTTGTTTAAGCAGTTAGACTGTAAGGACACTCAGGGGTGGGGGGGGTTGGGATGCAGAAGGATACAAAATTCCTGCTTGCTGGTTGGCTGGGCAGCAAGCAGGAATACTGGATCTTTGTAATCAGAGGTGCAAACAAAAAATAAGCAGTGCACAGCACAAAGACTTCTTAGAGAGATGCTGTCTTGTCAAACAGAGCTCTATGGTGACATTTACTTTTGTGCCACTAGTGTCCATAAATATAACAAATGAGTCACACTATTAATCTAACTTGAATCCTGTATTGATTTTGCATATTTAATCTGAGTTTATTTACCTGCAGGTCCAATGTGAAATGTTAGTGCCAAGAATGCTCATAATAACTGTTAATACAAATGCTACATATACAGGAGCAAAACACTTTGATTATATTGTGTATTTACACATAAAAACATTAACAACATACTGACTTTGGCACTGACCTTATTTTCCGGTGGATATCTGATTTCAACACAGATAGTCCTGATTCAGAACTAAAACTATATCCTTAAATAATTCACTTGATAAGAACTACAGAAACACTCATGCCACTCAGAGGTGTTACCAAGTGGTGCCCCTCTTTTCTAAACCAATTTAATTAGTTTAACAGTTGTGTTAAAGTCTACTGTCCACTGATGGCACACAAACCCAACTCCGCAATTTATTTAGCCTTAAAAACCATTTCAATATGCAGGAAATTATTGTAAATCTGTGAATTTAATATAACAAACATGACTGTGTTTGTGTGTCAGGGTGTGTACAAGAGAGCACTCACTATAAAGAATCAAGAGAACTTCTTCAGAATAGTTAGCATCACCCCCATCAAAATAAAGTACAAGCCATTGTCCATATACCTGCCTTGTGGAGTCATTCTCAAACCCCGGCCTGACATCAAGCCAATTGGGATTCATGTTTTGAGGTTGTCTGTAAATGTGACAGTTTCAGTCTCAGTTTCTACTGTTCATCACTTGCTCTTCAGACCCTTGTTATCCCTCTGTTTCCAGGCCGAGACAGGTACTGCCTCAAGGGCCTGATCACCAACATCAGTAATCCTATCATTACAAAGGTAGGTCCCCTTGGTAAGACATACATCTCTGGTTCGTGGGGCAAACAGGCCCAGGTGGACAGCCATGGACAGAAATCAAGCTACTGGGTTCAGACTTTGTTGAGCAGCCACATCTATGGAAACACGTTGCGCGTCTACCAAAACTATGAAGACTTTATGGCTTCTGTCAACTACAAGGACTTTACTTTTGCTTCATCCTATTCTGATTCCAAAACCATTGAGGGCCCTAGTGCCGTCCTGTACGGTGAAGCACTGTACTATCATTGCTACCGCTCTGCAGATATCTGCCGCTTCGACCTCAACACCAATGACGTCAAACGGGTGACGCTTCCAGGCACTGGAGTGGGTTTCAACAACAAGTTTCCGTATTGTTACTATGACTGCCGCATCAACAGCGACGTGGATGTGGAGGCAGATGAGACAGGACTGTGGGCCATCTATGCTACCATGGGGAACCATGGCAATCTAGTGGTGAGCCGGCTACTTTGGGACAGCGACGCTAAGATGCTCAATGTGTCTCAGATGTGGGAGACAAGGCTGTTCAAGAAGGCAGTAAGCAATGCTTTCATGGTCTGCGGCGTGCTGTATGCCACTCGCTATGTGGATGAATACCGTGAAGAGGTGTTCTACGCTTTCGACACAGCAACAGGCAAAGAGGACAACTCACTAGCACTGCCTCTGGAGAAGGTAGCCAAAGGAGTCGCCAGCCTGAGCTACAACCCCACCAACAGGCAGATCTACATGTACAATGATGGATATCTACTAGCTTATCAGGCTTTTTTCTAATAAAACAATTGTTTCTATTTTAATGTTATCCATGTATCCAGGTCCAGTTTACAGACTAATCTAAGCAAGACCATGATAGATTGACCAATTTTAGCAACAGGACAATAACGCTGCTGCAGGCATTACTACATATGTTACGTAGGTATTTTAAAATACCTATGTAACATATGTTACATAGGTATTTTAATATAATAATGGCTTAAAGCTGTAAAATCAATAAAAACTAAATGATTGCTCGTTTACTTTATCGTAATACTTTATCCTTTTTATATGCTGAAGAAGTGTACAGTAAGTATTCTGAGAAAAACACAAGGTGATTATTGATTTGTAATGAGCCAGAATATATAAGCATGGCACAAGAAAAGAAACCTGTGATAGATAAAATATCAATTCTAATACCTTTAATGGATTATTGAGGAATACGTTTTTTATCCTTGTGCTTGTGTGGGTGTTTGTTTGTTTGTAACCACAGAATATCCACAGAATATGCAGAATATTCATATTTACATTATAGAATGGTGTCCAGAGTGTTCATATCACAAAGTCTAAGATTCACTGGCTATGCTAAATACATAAATCATACTTCATGACAGTATGCACATTTACTTAAGAAAGAGACAAAGCCAGCAATTATGATTTTCTCCACAAGAGTGTGCTGTAGCAAAGTTACGAGAAACAGCTGTCAGTCCATCCAAGTATCCTATTAATACAGTTGCTGAAAGATTAATAAATAATTAATGTAGTTGCTAAAACAACCCACATCAAATTAAAAGCATGTTGTTGTGTCACTAAAGAGAAAAAGCAGAAGGTAACAACTTCTTTTTTTGTTAAATGAAACATAGAGGTAATTGATTTTAATAATGACAGCCATACCTGCGATCTGGAAACATGGTGACATCACTAAAAGCTGAACATTTTAGCTTCTGTCTTGTTAAGACCCCCCCATCCAAACACCACTCTCCTGACTGGCTGGCTTGGCTGGTCCGAGCAGTATGGGCCGAGCTGGAAACTCCCGCAATTTTTGTGATTTCTCCTATGAAAGTTCGACTCTGATGTTGTTTGATGCAGACTCCCATTATAAAATCACTTAAGTTGCAACTACAAATATGAAGAAGCTGATTTCGTCCTTTTTAAAAATCTGTGACTGTTGGGCCATTCTGTTGGTGAGTTACAGTGCTTCTAGGATTTCTTTGGACAGCTAATAAAAATGTGCCTACAGTACCAAGTGTGTATTTATGGAGGAGAATTAATGAAATATCTTCAGACAGCCCACATGTGGTTCTTTATGTTCATCTTGTTATGTTTGAATATTTAGTGGGTGATTTTTCACTTTGACCAGATGGATGTAATAACAACTGTCTTGTCTTGGCCTACTACAGAACCTTTTTTCTCCTTCTTCTGTCTACCTTGCTGTCTTCCCTCTTTATCGCCCGCATTACCTGTCTTCTTGTTTTTTGGGGGAAACACTTGGGCACTTAGCAAGGCGACGTGTAGGAACCATCATTGTTATTCAATACCTTTTCATAACCGCCAAGCACTTACACAATAACATACAAAAGAAACACCACCAAAATTGCATCCTTGCTTTGCTGACCTTAGCTCCAGTGTTTAGATGAGAAGTGGTGACTGATTCATTTGCACATCATTTGTGCACGCACAACGAGGTTTTCTGCTCCATTAGCTCTCAAGTAATAACCAAATATATTGTGATAACATTAGACATAATGAAAAAGTGAAATTTGGTTTGTGTGTATGTGCAAATGATGAACACATGGACGAGAGCACTTCATAAGGGTCTTTAATGAGTGCTGGCATCAAGTGGTTTCATTTGTTTTCTGCAGGTTGTGCTCAGAAAGGCAGCGTATTATGGCAGCGTGTAAAACAGGATGCACAGTGGGGTGTCATTATCTAGTGATGTTAAACAAAGCAGAGCTTGATACGATTATTTAGGTTTTATCAGCAAAGGGGAAAAAGTCATCATTTTGCAAATCTTAACTAAGTCTTAAGTGTTAAAACAAAATTTCTCAGTAAACACGCACAAAGCCTTTGTCAAGTCCAATAAATAAATTACTATTAATTACTACTTTAATATTTTGCCACAATAAAAGTTAAAGGGCTCGCATTGTAAAGGTGGTTATCCACTAATTGCTGGGTCATTGGTTAGAACCCAGATTACTCTGTCAAAATGTCTATTAAATGCTGAATCTCAATTTTCTCCTGGTGGTTCAGGCACTTTAACTCATAACACTGAAAAGTGCTATAAGTCTATTTGAAGTAAAAATAGTAACTAAAATTAAGATTTTATTGCATTTTATGAAGTTTTTATCTGCTTTTAAATTATTTAATGAATTTGTTCCTCGATGTGACCATTTGTATCATAAGTTAAAGAAAGAACACACCCAATTTTGCATCTGGATTTTGTTCTTGAGTGAGAAAACACAGATATTACAGTATCACAGTGTGTTATGGTCCTAAACAACCATGGCTCAAAAAAACACATAACATAATAAAGGCCACCATGCTGATGAAATTCCAACATATTTAATCCATCTATACATCATCTAATACAACAGAAAAGGAAGGGTAAACAGGAGCCCTGCGCAAAAATCATAATTACTGATCACAAACTGAACCTAAAATTGGAAAATGATAAACAGTAGAAAAAAAAAGAAAAACAAATGCTGATGTAATGTAAATGTAAAACTGACACAGGGAATTTACGGAGGCAATGAAAACATGAAAATAAATTATATCTTGCTTAAAATAATCAGTAAATAGCAAACTGTCCTTTATTTGACACACCAACAGCTGCAGAGATACTGTACCTGGAGTTAGCACCTCTGTTTTGGATGATTATTCATACTGAAATAGCCAACTTCATAGTAAAAGTTTAACTGTCACAAAACGTTCAAACGACTGGTAAAAATGGTAATATCCCTGACTTTATGGATGCTCTTTTTGAACTTTTAAAAGGGTTTCTTCAGGTACTGTTTCCTCCCACAGTCCAAGGACATGCATGTTAGATTAACTGGTGTATCTATATTGCCCGTAGGTGTGAATGTGAGTGTCAAAGCTTGTCTATCAGTGTATTTCTGTCTGTGTTGGCCCTGAGACAGACTGGCAACCTGTCCAGGGTGTACTCCGCCTCTCGGACAATGACAGCTACAAAAGTCAGACAACAGTAGAAGACACAGATACCGATAAGGTGGCACACAGAGGTGGCATATAGTTTTTACGCTGTTTATCATTAAATTCTATTATTTTCTAAGTCCTAAATTCTTCCAAAACCACCATTGCCTGTGTTTTCAATCACAATTACAAAAACAATTACTGACTTAGAATTTCTAAGGAAATGTCTGAACTATGTGTATCAGATACAAAAGAAGCCCAGACTTTTTTTTTTAAAGCAAGCATCTATGACCTTCAGTTCTATGACCGAAGTTTTGTTCATTGGAATTTCATTGTAATTGTTAATGAACCATGTGAAATAATTAAATCAGTGTTGGTGAGATAACTAATACACACGAATGACAGCAGCGATAACCAGTTATTATCATCAACCCAAGATGTAAAAATCAGAAGTTTTCCTAACCCAGGCTAATAATTTCAAAGCTGTTATTTACTGTATAAGATGTTTTGTGGTCAACATGTAGTATGCTTCTTGTTTTAGAAACAGTTCCCAAGATCAGTAGCTCCAGAAACTGCAAGCAAAGGTGCTGTCTTCAGGGTTTCCGATGACTAGCTTGCAGTTTTATAAAATACAATGTTTAAATCTTGGTTGTGCTGCTATAGGAACTGTATCTTAAGTATCTGAAGGTTGTGTATTGACTTTCTGTGGTGATTTTGAAAAGTGTCACCTCTGTAGGTCAGTCAGGGTCTCTGTTCTTTCTCTTCATCTCTTCCCAAGTCCTTTTTACTTGTAGCTTGCCAAAATAAACAGCCATAGATCACATGGGCATAGATCATAACATAACACCCACATCCTCCTACAGTTAACACAGTGTGACGTATCTTCACATTCTCTATGATAGATGTACAGGTTTCAGGCTTCGATCTTCCTATCTTATTGCCTCTTCACTAACAAAGAACGAAGATCAGCTATACAGTTTGTGTTTTGATCAATATTTGAATGAACAGCTGTTCATATGTGAAAAAATACAAAGTTATTAAAATGTGTTAATTACAGTCGTAAAGACACAAGTCCTTCGTTACAGTCCTATGCTATGGGAGTTTCAATACCAATACAGAAGGTATACTGGCAGAATTGAAACTGTTTCATTGAATTTGTTTTCATATTGAACATACACTGCTCCTGTACAAAGGTTACCTTTGTAACAATACCATCTGTACACAGTAGGAGGCGATGTAATCTCATGTTGTCAGAGAAGAACAGATGTTTCTGCTCCTGTGGCCTGGTTTCCAGTTTTTGGCTGGCTGCCTCTCAGACACACCCAAAGCTCTGCCTGCTCACATAATGACAGACCTGCTGCCCTGCATATTTAAAGAAGTCAAACAGCAGCCGGCTGACTCAGGGCAAAACTATATGGTCTCCACTTGGCCATGTATGTGGTGAGACTGATTTCATGTTGCTGTACAGGGAAAACAGGCCGGGGAGGAGCGACATGTTGGGTAATGAAATGTTGGGATACTGTAACATTTTGGTAACCTTTGGTCACAATTTTTCACTTCACTCTTTTACTGCTGTTTCTCAGTGGCTTCCAATTAAAATGAACCTAACAGAAATTGGTCAAACAGAAACAGAGAGAAAATATCAGAATAGGTGTAGAAGTGCAACAACAGCTTATATTGTCCATCTATTATAACATTTTGTGAAGCTAGAAATCACAGTCTTCCTCATGCCTGTTTCGAACCATTTAGTGAACCACTGTTCTGCCACTGATTACAGATAAATTAAATCAGAGACTTATGTCTTTATCACTGTTGTAGCTTGATGCCCTGGTGTTTCTTTGGCTTGTAAACGTGGGTCCTGAATCCTCAAAGATCAATAATGAAAAGTTGCACTCTTCTGGAATAAATTGAAGAAATTGCCTTTTCTTAGCATTTCAAACTAGAAGTACTGTTACATTCAGACCAAGGTGAACTACGTAATGAAGAGAAACAATACGGCGACTCATATCCCTCATACTGTAACAAAGAAAGGGCTTGAAACTACAGAAAAAACACAGACGATACAGTCTGCAACATTTAAATTTTAATTATTTTAAAACGAAAAAATAAATATATAAAATACATCCACGTGGCTCACTGACTGCTGGTTCAGCCCTAGGTTATAGCCTACGTACCGACAGAGCGTCTTTGCATTGGAGATAAGAACATGTTTTAGTTTATGTCTTCTTTTCCCAGCGGTGATGCTTCTGCTTTTCTGTTTGCCATTGTCTGCACTTTACTGCAGGTCTCCCAATCTTTGCAGCTGTGTGTTTCTGTGTGCACAACCAACCTGCATATGGGTTTTGTCCGTTGTCCTTTATTGCGCTTCCTTTGTTTTCTCTTGCCAGTTTCTAGACAAACAGGTGATGCAGATGGCTTCCCACCCTGAGCTTAGTTCTGTCAGAGGTTTCTTCCATTAAGGGTTTTCTTTTTCTCCAATAACAACCTAGTGCCTCCTCAACTGGGACTTTTTCATTATTCTGTATGATTTGACCTTACTATGCCAAGAACCATAAGATGATATTTCTGACACTACTGAATCTAAAAATGAATTTAAAATGCACTGAAACATTATTTTTAAGAGACCATCTTCATAATGAGAGTGGGCTTGTTATAATAGTAGTTAGGTGAAGTATTTAAGTACTTAAGTACCACCACTGATAAAATTGTTATGCTTTTGAGTGACATGCGTATTGTGGGGCTTTTGCATGGACTGCCTTAAAATGTGAACTTGGTTTTTAGTCCTAATTACTACATGTAAGCAAGTTAACGTACATCAACACCGTGCTTTAAAGGGAATTTTCGAATTGCTTTCTATGGTTTTAGCTAATGTGTAAATGTACGTGAATACTTTTAAACTTCCCACTAAATTCCCTATATTAAAATATTTCTCTGCTTCTAGATTGACCATGATTTCAAACTCCATAGTGTGAGCAACAAGATAACACAATCCAAACTGAAGGTTCCTTTCACATGATTTCATATGGAAGCATATTTCAGCTAGAAGTAGACAGATATTTTAATATATGAAAGTCAGAAGGAAGTGTAATGGCATTTATGTACAACCCAAACTAGAACTAAAAGAAGTAAGTCCTTTAGCCTCACCCAATAGCTGATGTGGCTTTAGCTTGTGACCTGCAGAATTACATTCAAAGCCAGGCAGAAACAACCGTGATAGGCTACATAACAACTACTTCAACCCCACTAACAATTTAACCTTTTTTTATAGCACTTCAACATCCCTCTTTATAATGTTTCATCTCCAAAAGGGCAACTGTGGTTTCAAACTGCTGAAAAAAAGCATCTGGATCCATACAGAAATGTTTCATTTGCAGGAAGTCCATCCTGTTTGTCTCCAAGGAAGGATTGTAGCATGCTAAAAGCTTGACAGCTTCACCTTTACTCGCTATCATACCATCATTACCCATAAATATGTAATGCTCACAATGAAGAGTCCATCTGGTACACAAAGCCATTATCACTCGCTGCCGGTATTGAGTACAGATGATTACCAGTAATAATGGACATCAGGTGACCCTACAATGATCTGTCACCCCACCTTTTTTAAACCTTCATAAGTATCTTCACAGGTTGAAAAGTTCCACACAGAAAAACACATCATAGCCAATATTAAGCCGTAAATCTTCTAGGGGTGTGCTTGCATTTTAACAGAGGTGTAATGGTTCTAAATTGAAGGTACTGGACATTTTTAATTGCAGAACTAAGCATGGATGTGGAGAATTATTATAGCCCATACACATAATGGCAGTAGCCATGGCAATATTGGAAGAGGTTATTGTTGAGATGACAGCAATGGTGACAGGCATGGCTTAGAAGGTTGAGAAGTATATACAAAAAGTACAGACCATTTAGCATTTACGACCCAATTCCAAAGAAGTTTATTTGCAAATCTCATCAACGGATATTTTATTCACAATAGAAAATAAACAACATATCAGATGTTGAAACAGACATTTTACCATTTCATGGAAAATATTAGCTCATTTTGAATTTGACGGCAGCAACACATCTCAAAACTTTTGGCACAGGGGCGACAAAAGGCTGGAAAAGTTCTTGCTGCAAATCAAAAACAAATGGAGGAGCATTTAAAAACTATTTAGGTTAATTGGCAACAGGTCAGCAACATGATTGGGTATAAAAGGAGCATTTTATTATTATATAAAAACAGGTCAGATGGTCTACTGGGCATCACTGCATGGGCTCAGGAAACTGAAACTGTGTCTGTGTAAGTTGTGTAAGCTGTGTAAGTCGAATGTAAGTTAAAGCTGTATCATGCAAAAAGGAGAAACCATATGTTGGACTAAACACTGTGGACTAAAGTGGTGGACCAAAAGACCAACATGACAATCAGTTTTTTCAAATTGTTAACTTGACTAATAAGCAGCATGTTATTCTGTGTACACCATGGTATTGTCTATCAACATTTCTTAGGTCACATAGATCACTAATGCAGCTTTAATAGTCCAGTTGCTGTTGAAGAATTTTTAATGTACAGATACCTTATGGGACCTACTGTACACATACTAAATGCTTTGCAGTCTAATAGGTCGACCAATTTGATTCCAGCATGTACATTACAGTGCATATATAATAATTCAGGAGCATCCCTCCTCCTGTGACAGCATTAGAGCCATGGTTCTACCTGTGTTGTGTAATCTGAACATTCTGAAGGCATTACTATTAGTGTCTGATGATTATTATAAACACTGGGTGCCCTGTAATACAGTAACTTGTAAAAAAACAACAACTTGTAAATACAATTATTTAAACAAAGTATGTATATATACCACTGGAGTGTGGATATCTATAGTAAATAAGATTATTTTATTAACACTACACTGGATTAACAAGTGTGAGTGGAAGAGGTTTATGGCATGTGGGAGTGTATGCATTTGCCTGTCTTTCTACAGTTGACTTAGACTAAGTAATTTTTTTCTACCATCATTGTCAGAACTTTCTGGACAATCACCACAACATCAAAGAGCTGGTTTGGTTTAAGAGTTCAGGTTAGAAATACGTTTAGATCAGGTTTAGGGTAATCGTTAGTCTTAGGCACTTAGCTGTGCTGGTTGAGTTTAGGTTGAAGGGCTAGGAAATGCCTTGTGGGCTGCCTCATAACTATAAAATGACAACCATTTCCGGAAGTGTGAGGGATGGTTGAAGTTTTAAATCATGGGAGAGATTTGGGGAAAGTAAGGAGATTTGGGGAAAGTAAGGACAGTCCTCACTCTGTAACACCCCTTTAAAGAGCTGTTTGAAGGGTAAGACTTGGTTTTAGGGTTCAGTTTAACACCCCTTAAGGATTAGGATAAGGTATTTAGTTGTGGTTATGGGTTAGGGAATGTATTTTGGCAATGACAGATACCTGTACTATTTGTGCATTTCATCTCATAGCACTTAGCTTTAAAGTTATCCCCTTGACTTAGATTTGTTTGTACCTTATACTTGTAAGTCACTAAGGATAAAATTATTTGCCAAACAACTAAATGTAAATGTTAATGTGTTTCTTCCCAAACCTACATCCCAAGTACTGATCTGACAAGTACTGAAAACAGATTTTGATGCAGTTGTGTTGTATTGTGTATGTTTTCTGAAGCACTTATCTCTGTGGTTGAGGATACAATTCACAAAGATAATTGTTGATAATTGATTTTTGCTGTATGAAGGTCATGATGGAAGTTCAAGTGATGGACCATTCTGTGAGATTTCGTTTTATTTTCAAGTCAGGAGGTTTTTTTTTTTATTATTATATGCAATTGTTAAGTCTTTACGGTGTCCAAGAACTTTTGTAAAAACATGAAATTGTCACCACGTTTTTTGATGTCTAGTTAGTTTGGTCTATTTCTTTTCTTTACTTCATTACTTCGTCTGGGCCATGCATGCTATGATTGGAGAGAGAAAAAGCAAAGGCTAGTTAGTGCTCCATTTTTACTCAGACATTTTTGTGACACACTCATGCTCTAAGTGAACAAACTTACAGAAAATACTAAGATTTCCTTTAGTACACACACACACACACAAACTTCTTTTTCCCTGTTGCATTTCACAATTAGCTTCATTCAAATAGTTACTCTCCAAATACAACCTGAGGTATGTTGCCTCTGTTAATTAACCAGTACAATATTTCTACTGTGGAGCTTTTTGGGGGGGGCTGAGCAGAGGAGTGAAAACAGAGCAGCACATGCTGTACCCATTTAGGATAATATAAATGGGTTTCCCCTAAAATATGATGAGAAATTTAAAATCTCATCAAGTGATGTCTCAGGGAACAAACTCATCAAGATCTAATGTTTACTACGCAACCTGCATATTTATTTGTATCTATATTAAATACTTACTTGATTAGAATTGAAATTGCTGGTTTGAAACAGGAAGGGCTCACTAGGAATAAGGCAATAACGCAGTCCACAACATTCAGTAGTGTGGATGCGAGATGAGAGTATGTGAGGAAAAGGACACTGAAATGTGAGGAGGTGTGAAAAAAGTAAAGGACAAACAATGGGGGGAATAAATAGAAATGTACTGCTTTAATATTTTGTACAAAAAGGAGTGAATCACCCCAGGCTAGTGCTTTTGTGCAGCTTTGCTGTGAATTCAGTATGTATGCCCACCCAGAGACTGGTATGTACTGTTTTTAGGAAATAAAAAAAGAGTGTCCTTCTGCCTATTCAGATTTTGTCTATCAGCAACCCTCAGGCAGGAAGAATTACAACTTTAAAGCTCCACTAATTTTATATTAACAGTGTATTCAATGTGTAACATGAAAGGTGCTGCTGCTTCTAGTGACAAACCCAAGTAGAATTTATCAGCTGGCTGAGCAGTCTCACCACTCTCATTAACCACAATTTAGTCATAGAAGCACTGACCTGACACAAAAAATGGAATGATACACTTGTGTCACATTACCTGTCCAATGTCAAACAGCAGACACTGGTGAACACAGTGAAGCATATTGCTCTTACAGTCACCAAAATCTACACTACGAAGACAAGAACACTCCAAACAACTCACCCAAAAGGTTAGAGTCAGGGAATGGATACAAGGACACTTAAGTCTGAGAAAATCTCTTGGAGTACAGTCATATCCATCGTTAAGAATATAAGATGAATAAGCCACCAAGAAACCTGTGGAACAGCAGATGAGATGGGAATTTTAACATTTGAAGCTTAATGCGAACTACTTAAGAGAGAAAAACTTGAGTTTGCCAAAGGCATATGTATAAAGGCACTACAACGTAAACTGATCAGCCACAACTTTAACACCAGGTAAGAACAAATGCTGATGTGTTGTTATGAATTAACCACCTCAACTCCACCTTTTTCAACAGTCAAATTTGACCCTTATTTTTTAATACTGTACATAATTTGACATTTTTACTATTTTGTTCTGAATTTGTGTACTTCTACCATGTCTGCTCATAGTGTATCACATTTTGCTATGCATGGGGATGTGTAGCTGCAGCAGCTTAGAGTGGCCATGTTGACCTTTGTCCTCAATGAGATTATTAACACCCCCAAGACTAATGCTGCAACTGATTGTTGTATGTTTAGTGTAAACTCAACACTGCACATTAAAATAAATAAACCATCCCCACTGTGAATATTTTTTAATATTGCACATAACCAGTGCAGGTGGTGATGTTTAGATTTTTCTATACTGTTTGCAAAGTTTCATTTGTTTGAGATGCAAATGTCAAACCCTCACACCACTTTATCTCATAGCCAAGTTGAGGAAAATGACTCTTGTGTAACCCTAAAAGGATCTTTAGCACTTTATAAATGGAAATGATGGTCAAAATTCCCACAGCATTAAGTTTGGCTCAAAGACATCTCTGTCATGCTCTGGAGAGAGGAGAAATGAAAGGGAAATCAGTGGAGGAAGAGATCGTGCAGACATTGTGCACCAGCAGGAGGTTGGCAACACCATCCCCTCTAATTTAAGAGTGAGTAATTACACACCAATTTTACCTCTACCTCCTTCTTTAAACTATTGCAACTCCTCCCAGCCTCCCTCCTTCTCCCCCCTCTTTACCTCAACCAGTTCCTGTCCTCCTCCTATTGCCTTAACCACACTCCACTTTCCTCCATGTTTTGTAACCTTGCATGTACTGTGATTTTGTTGTGAATCTGCTCTGGTTAAACAGAATTGCCTACTGTAAATCATCAGTGGATCCCTTATACATTCATCATTTCAAAGGTTCTTTCAGTTCAGCCAAAGTCAGACCAGAACCTCTAGGTTCTGCTCCAGAAAGAAACCCACATTCAAAACCCTAATGACATGTGCCAATAACTAAACTCCAACTTTAGAACGGGCTTTAACCTGGTCAATATTATGTTATAGAGTAAACCATGGAAACACACAAACTCCAGAAATAGGGTTTAGTAGAATGACAGATGAAATGAAGGCTAAATAAGAAGCTGAAATAGTTCATTTGGATGTAAGACTTTAACTCTTTCACTAGGTGTTACTCACCGACAAATTGTTATCCAGGACTGACATTTATAGTTGGAAATTAAGCAGGGTAGAGGGCCTTGAAGACATTTACAAATATATTCTTAAGTTGTTGAACTACACATCTGCCAACACAGACCTTTATGTATTGCTGAATGTTAACTCATTCCTGTTTCTGACAGATTTTCTGGAATACTGTATATACTACCGTATATACTTAATTATTAACCTAATTTTTTTAAGCAATAAACACTTTTCCAGTCTGTTGTCCCTGTCTTGACCATGAAACAGGTTGACGTCAATTCAAATTAGCGTATATTTCTTAATAACGATTTTTTTTTTCTTTTATTCTTACGCTCCACATTTGATATACTGTTGTATACTGTTGTACAGAAGTATACTATATTGTTCTACTTTTTTCTTTTAAAGATGTTCTCGATGATATATGACTATATGGGTCATTTGTTGCAGCAGCCAAAAATGATGAAAATGTGACCTTAAGCATCCTAAGATACACAATCAAAATTAAATACACAAGCCAGGCACAGAGGCTTCAATAAAGAGGCCACAACAGTCAGTGTGGGTTAACTGCCATAACGGCTATTTAATAAAAACAAAACAATATTAAAATCCTAAAATTAAAAGGAAAAGAATAAAACAAAATCATACTACGGCCGGGAGACGAGCCACCCACTGGCAGGGGACGGGGAGTATCCCAAATGTGAAGTAACCACACAACAAGCCGAAACCATATTAAATAAAAAGACAACAAGCCATGCAAACACAGGACATGCAATATAATAGTAAGTGAACTCCCAATATGCCACCCATACCCATAGGCGGAGGACCCACCCCGCCGTAGTACTAGAAACAGAAGAAAAGTCAAAACTCAACCAAATCCAAAAACAACATAACAAATTGAAACCACAACCTACAGCAATGCTAAAATAAACGGCAGTCAGTGCAATGCCTGCAAACAAACAAAGCACTGTTACAAAATGTGTAAGGAAACAAACATACATTTTATATTTTTATATAAACACCATACCTTACACCAGGTGATAAGACTGCTCCACTTGTTAACCTATAAAAGTTATGGCAGACCCACTTAAATTATAAAACAATACCTCAGGGCATTTAAGTACCTGCTTCCACTAGATACATCAAAATACAAAACACACAAATATAAATGTAACTTACTAAAACCATGAGCAGGAACATCTCAACAGTCACAACAGAATGAGCAGCAGCCAACTTCCCACACCTGCTTCACATTTCTCTCTTAATCAATTTGCCGTTTCTCTCATTGGCTGCTGTTCCTCTATTGCCACCCCCCCTACCCGAGTCCTAGTGTCTACCTGCCACAAAAAGATATGTACTACCATTTGTTGACATGTAGTGGCATTACTTTAATTTTTAATTTCGTTTCACCAATATTGTGCCAAATCATCACTGAGTCATCTTAAGGGACTTTAGAGGAGCCCAACAAATCCCTCTTGAAATCACCAGATGACAGTGGAGAGGAAAAATTCTCTTCAACAGAAGAAACCTTCAACACTACCAGGCCAATAGTTGGCAGCTGTCTGCCTTGAATAGTTGGAGTGAGTGGAAAGAAAAAAAGAAGAGTAACAAGAAGCAAAAAAAATAAATAAAGATGATGAGCAACTTCCAGGGGCCACCACCAGATATTACATGGAAAAGCCATCACCACCTGAATTCACCATTAAGCAGTTCCATAAAGGAAGAGAAAAATGAGGAGCTGACTCTGTACCTAAAATCAGTTTTAATGCAAAAGTTAAGAAAATCTTGAGCTATACAGGGAAAGGATTAAAGAAATGTGTTCTTTTGAGTAAGACTTTAGTGAATATCATCATCTTTTATTTAGCTCTAAAGCATTTCAAAGGATGAGGATGTTACTCACAAAACACTGGACATTTCCAGAGGAGATGAGTTTAAGTCAAGTAGGAAACTACTTCTATTGCTGTTGTTGTAAACAGCCATGTTATGCACATCATGTGTCAAACCTAAACCTGATGTTTTTGTGTCTAAGCACAACCAAACTGCTATGTTTGCACAGTTTTAATGCAACATTTTTGACTATTTAGAGCAAAAGAACTGTGTTCCACCAGATGCCATTTTGGCACCATTGTAAGAGATGGCAGGCACCATTTTACTGCCTGGTACCATTCGGTTTCAACAGCCTGCCTTCCTACATGGGGATGTTATTTCAACAGACGCTCCTGTTTTCACATAAGAGAGTGAGGAAAACCAACCTACAGTATATGAGTGTAAAGATTACAGGAACTGTTGATCCTAAATGATTTGTAAATTATCACATTCAGTTTTTTTTTATTTACACTTTACACAAGAACGTGGATAATTACAAGTAACCTTTAACATACACAGTTACCCACATGCCCTACACATTTGGGGGCTAAATTTCATGTCTCAACAGAAGAGTCTGTGTATGAGATGGGGGGGGGTCACAGCTGGCTGTGACGTCGGTTATAATATGGCACTGTTTAGACAAAACCACCAAGGTGTTGGCCTTGATGAGAGAGGGACATGTAGAGGAAAAGCGCTGTGGGAGTGCAGTTGTGATGGGTGGAACCACCCCCGTCTCTGTACCAAGTAGTCTAATGACAAGGCATCTTGGAGTTTGAAGATATACATAGTTTCTTTTTTTTTTTTTAAATTGTTCCAAGCTAAATCTGGAAAGAGTCCACTACCCTGCTTAAAATGACAGGGTGGTTGGAAAGGGAGTGTGGGTGGGGTGTGTGTGTGTGTGTGTGAGGGAGAGGGAGCTAATTCACAAGCTGAGTAGACAGTTTTACTGTTTTAACTTGTTCTTTCTTCCCCAGTGTGCTACTGTGTCACAGATGTTTCACATGTTCAACACCCAGTAAACACACATGCCATCCTCTGCTGTGTAATTGTGATGGATTTATGTTCCAAATGTGTTGTCTCACGTCTTGTAATGAGTTGCTGTAGTCTCAACCATTGACTTTAGCTCATAATTCATAATGTTGTTTGTGCTGACGGACTACTGACAGAGAGGTTTTGCCTTCTGTTGACACAAGACGGGGGAAACTAAATGGAGTAAATGGACAAATAAACAAGAACCAAATTCAGACAGAGGAGGTTTTCAGTGAGACACATTTTCATTTTCTTATGATTGGGTCACCAAATCTACTTCAGCAAGCAAAATGTTTTCTTATTGTTCTACTTTTAAAGATGTATTAACAGATTTAAATTCATATGTTGAAATTTCCTTGGGCAAGACACTGAACCCCAACTTAGCTGCCTCCGATGAGCGTTGGCCAGCTGCAGCACCTGCCCCATCGCTGTGTGAAGGTGTGTGTGATTGTGAGTGTGAATGGGTGAATAAGAAGCAGTGTAAAGTGCCAATAGGTAGAAAAGCGCAATATAAGTGAAAACCATTTACCATTTAGGCTACATCTAACCTTGCCCCCTGGAAAAAGAAACATGCCCTGTTCCAGTATATTCCAGACTTTATTTCTGCAAGAGCAATGTTTTTTCTTTTTTTCACACTTTTAAATGGGAGGTTGTTTCAGGATTCCTGCTCATTTTCTGCATAGAAAGATGTAGGTTAGTAGGTTTGGGTGGCTATGAGAGTTGGCAAATGACAAAAAAAAACAACTAGTCAGCTCATCAGATTTAGAACCTGAAATGTTTGTCCTTCCATGGTCTTATTTAAAAGACTTATTTGACATATTAGCAGTACTCAAAGTGAGCAGGTATGCAGTAATTGTACTTTTGTCTTCCAAATGTGAACTTGGTGTTGCCTAACTTTTCATCTTACTTGATATGAGTAGTTTAGAAATAAAAGTGAAAAAAACCATTAGATCTTTGACCAATCATTTATGTCTACTAACATGATTTAGTTAATGTCTCCCCAAACATGAGGCAGCACCAGTCCACAGAAAAGGACAGAGGAAAAAAAATGGTCAAGTGCTTTTAATTTAATACTTCACACCTTCACTGATTTTGAAGTTGTATCTTTTTGGTCTAGTTTGAATAGTAAATATAAATGAACCCCATTAAACCTCCCTCTGACTTCCCTTCATTAAAAAAATCTCTCTGCCCTCACTTGTTGTCGTCTTGCTGCTCACGCTATAGAGTTTGTAATCATGGTCAACCTGCTTTTCCAGAGCTTCCACAAATGATATCATTTGAACTCATTTGAATGATGGAAAAGCTCCTTAAGGTGATACCATCTCAATGAAAACTGCAGCTAGAAGAAGAGGAATATTTTCATATAGAGAAGTCAGAAGGAAGTTTAAATGCTTTAATGTACCTTTATACCCTAAAACTGAAACCATAGAAAGCAAGTTTAAAATTGGTGACGTTGCCTTTCACTAAAACATAAATCATGTACTTACTTGCTTTTAGAAATTTCAGCAGGTACTTATACTTTTAAAATAATTAATTCTTGTTTATTTGTATTTTTACTTAAGTACAGTTTTTGAATACTTCAACCACCAGTGGTTAGCTTCTGGTGTGATATTGCCAGGGGGAAAGTTTTCTCAGTACCATTGTCCTTTAGCTATGATGTCACAGGATAGCATTAGCCACATTAGCTTGCCTGCTATTTTATTATTATAGTTTTCAATTTTCAGTTGCCTTTCATTTGAAAGCAGTGGCACCTAAAAGTAAATCAGTTCACTACTACAGTGCAATCTACTCACTCTCTGTCCACAATGCTACTTTAACCCAATTTGATGTAAAAAGTTATATGAATGAGAAAAACAAATTTGCAAATGTAAATATAATGTAAAATGCAAACCGCTGTGCTGCTTACTGTACTCTTCAGTCCAGTTCCAATTGCATGAGTTGTTTATCATCACAAGTAACTATGGAAGTAAGTTTATACTCAATTGTGTTGGAAAAATCTAAACAACTTTTTCCTCTGCTTCTTTCCCTGGTGGGGGTAGAAACCTCTTTTCTTCCATACCTGCTGGAATCAAGACGATCCCAATTGGCACTTGCCCAGGTGTCCCTGACTTCCATTACAGCTTATCTCAGAAGAAAGTTCAGTTTTCTTCAACTTTTCCCAGTTGTGACACTTTTTCTCACTGGAATGTAATTGTAAAAAAGTTAAGTGACTTAACTTGGTTTTCTTTGCAAATAAATAGCAGCTGCTCTGGGATTCAACTCCAAATGTGTAAATGCTCCATAAGGTGAAAAGCAATGGTTCTGTAGCTGTGATTAAGTTCACTAGGATGACACAAGTTGCAGCAATGTTTAAACGTGCTTTGACAATGTGTCAATGTGTAATGTGTTGTGATGCCTGTCAAGCAGCTCTTCCCATGGTGCAAGGGTTTCCACCTGTGGTGTCCGGGCCTCTTTCCTGCCGCGTGACATTTCTTTTCACCACAACGGCCTATCTCCCATGTAAAGGGCAGCAATGCAACATTAAACGAATCCTGTTACCTTGGGTTTTGTTTCCTTTCACACACAGCTAAATGTGTGAACAGTTAAAACAGTTCAGATGACAACAGCCTTGTCTGTTTATTTGGTCGTTAGCGCTGCTGCTTTACAGCTCGAAGGTTGCAGGTTTGTGTCCAGGCTGGCTGTGGCCTTTCTGTGTGGGCACTGCATCTTCCTCCCGTGCTTGCACGTGTCTACTCCAGGTACACCGGATTCCTCCCACTGTCCAAAAACATGCATGTTGGATTAATGAGTGACTCTAAAAAATTGCATGTGAATGGACGTCTATCTGTGTATGTTTCTCTATGTTGACCCTGAAAAACACTGGCGACCTGTTCAGGTTGGACCCCACCTCTCACCCTATGACAGCTAGGATAGGCAAAAGTCCACTTGGCCCCAATTAGGATAAGCAGTTACAGATAATAGATGTATAGATCTGGGGTGGGAACAAGAAAGAAAGACAGGAAGAAGATATGGTCTCGGTCCAATTAGATTGGTCCACACCCAGGCGTGAGACCTGCACAAACAAAACCGCAGCAAGAGTGGAAATGAACTTGAATTTGATTAAAGACTTAACAAGACTTACCAAGGTAGGTTTGAAAATGCTCTCGCAGTGTATGGTATAGATATATAGTAGCATGGTGCATCTTGTATCCCCTTATACTGTACTCTATTATACTTTATCTTCTATATTATGCTATAGAATCATATTGCACTATACTGAATAGAACAGTAATGTACAGAATGTCACTATAGAATATCATATAAAGTTCAGAAGAATTAGGCAGGAGATTAACTATATACATTTGTACTAATTATAGAGTACAGTCAGCACCAAATTACTGTTGACACAGCTTTCCTTGCAGTGAGGGTCAGTTATGGGTGATAAGCTGTCGCATAAACAGAAGAGTGTAAGCACTTGGGGAGTGGATGAGCTCAAAGCCTCTTTAATCTCATAATCTTTAATATAGTAGCTCTCGTTAGTTGGGTTTGGCCCTAGAAGCAAACTGCATGCTGCCCAAGCTCCACTGTTCCTGTCTATTAGCATTATATCAACACTCACAGGCAGTGTATTGACAGCAACGTACGTATGCACACACCCACACACACATTTACACTTTACATGTACTAATGCTGGAAGCTAATAAAGTCAGACAATTACCAGCTAAACTCCAATTGCATACTTGATTTTAAATTATAATTGAGTTGATTAAATCATCTAAGCAGCTATAACAGACAACATGTTTCTGTCTTTTTTGTCTGGTTACTGTCAGTTACTATTAGTGACTTTCTATTATAAAGTAAGTAAGTAAGTAAGCTTTATTTATGTAGCACTTTTCACAAATAAATTGACAAAGCACTTTACAAGGTGCAGTGATACAGAATAAAATAAACACAGAGAAACAATATCAAATAGTTAAAACTCAAAAGCTCTGTCAACTAAAAGCCTATCTAAATAAGAGTGTCTTCAGCTGCTTATCGAAACTATCAAAAGATTCAGCCATACGCAGTGACAGGGGCAAGGCGTTCCAGAGTCTGGGGGCTAAAGCCTGAAAAGGCCAGTCCCCCTGAGTTTTCAAACGGGTTTTCCAACCATCAGGGCGGTTTGACTCAGAAACAGAGAGCAAGCTTTGAAGTACGTTGTCAAGAGGTCTGTGATGTGCTGAGAAGCCTGTCTGTGTAGTGCTCTAAATGTTAGCACTAAAAATTTTAAATCATTTCTCGACTTGACTGGCAGCCAGTGAAGTGAAAATAAGACCGGCATAATATGGGCTGTTCTAGAGGTTTTTGTTAAAAGCCTGATGTAAAATCAAGTAAAACCAGGAAGGTATAGCGGCCAGATGCTGCAGCCATCATTATCTCACTTGAGTCCTTAAGTACAGCAGTTTCAGTGAAATGCATTTTGCAAAAACCTCACAACTGAAATTTCTGAAACAGTGTATTCTAGTAGCTAGTTGTCCCGCTACTACTTTTTAAAATATTTTTGACATAAAAGGAAACTTTGAATTTGGCCTGTAATTTTTAGGCTCAGAATGGTCAAGATTTGACTTTTTGAGAATGGGGTTAACAATAGCATGTTTAAAATAGCTGGGAATTCAAGTGAGAGGTTCATTAATTTCATAATCCAGGGACCAATCAAATCAAAGACATTTAAAACTGAAGATTGAGGTGAAATATCATCAGGGCTAGTAGATGCTGTAATCTTACTTATTAAAACCTTCACATCCTGAAGAGTAAGAGGGGTAAAGGAAGATCCAGATGATCCAGATGATTTATTATTATTTAGGCTTTCTGAGCTTGGGTTAATATACTAACCCTGATGTCTTGCACTTTACTGCTATCACTGCCATCAGAAAAATGCTGCGGGCAAAAGAAGCAGAAAACCCTTCAAGTGCAGCTTGATTTATGATGGCTTTGAGCCAACATCTCATGAGTAGAAGGCAACATATTTCCAGACGAATTAAATAAATCACAACAGTGGTCAATCATTTGAATGTCCTAATAATCAGGCCAATAGAGAAAACTAGGTCCAAAGTATGGGCCTTTTTATTGGTTGGACCAGAGACATGCGGTTTAAAATTAAAAGATTCAGTAATGGTTAAAAACTCTGCTGCCATGCAACAGGAATGGTCAACATTAAAACACTAAAATTTATAGTTGATAAAAAGTCAGAGAACTCATATAGAACGAAATGAGCAGAGCCAGGAGGATGGTAAATCAAAATACATTCAAATTCGTCCGTGTTTCCAACCTTACTCATTTGATGCTCAATGGAGTTGAAAGAGTAGGTGTCCGCATAAATCAGTTTATTCCTGTTTCCGCTGTCAGGTCTCTATCGGGAACAGTGTTCCTGATGTTCAGTAATAAAGATGTAATTAAGGATGAATGTGACGTACATTTTATAATATCAAATGTATGATTTGTAGTCATTAGGGTGAGGTTTTTGAAACTCAAAAATAGAAGATTGAACTTTTTGCCATAACGAGCCAAAATACAAGGGGTGCGTGCCCATGGCCCCCAAATTGAGCAGCCATGATTTAGAGAAATATTCAGACATTTATTTATTGATTGATTTGTTCATTTACGCATTTTTAGTCTTGATTTAAACAAGAGATGGGACCTATGACTCTTTGAAGAGAACTAGCTCTTATTGATCTATTCCTTTTGATAAAGCCATTCAAAACAATGGCTCATTTATTTCATGTTTTGTTTTTCGGGTTACTAGCTTTATCAAAATAATCACTAATCAATCAATATGTTAGGGTAAGATTTATATCAGATTTAAAGTTAGACATCCCACAGTGTAATTTATTTTTGCATATGCATTGACTTGGTTTAGTAGTAGTAATAGTATTCACCTGTTACTAGTGCACTGCAATGCAAACGTTCCATGCATCCAACAAGTCCTCTGACAGTAACGACCAGTCATTGTTTGAACAGTTCCTACCCTCTTATACAGATTATTGAACTGTTCTTGAAATAGCAACATGGGTGGCAGGAATCTGTTGAACTTTCACCTCTTTTAATGGAGCCAAAATGGCACCAGTTTCACATTGATTGATTGTTTTAAATATTTAAATAGGTGATGTTGGTTGGTTTTGTTGGCCTTTTTTTTATATGTGTTTACCTTGTTTAAGTAACAGCAGAGAAACAGTCGGAAAAAGTTTTATTTGCCTGTTTTCTTTCCTTGCCACTGCTGCTCTCTCTGTTCAGTCACCCACTATCTTGCTCAACTGCCACTGCCTTTGCTCTTGCTAAGCCATGAAACACAGGGCAAGTGAATGGTGCACTAAGGGACAGCAACAGACAGATTTTAATTCTACAACATACATACAACATACATTAGGTGACTGACTGTTCTAATTTAATTTAATTTAAGGTGAGTAGAATGGATGTAGAACAGGCAGTGAAATTTACCACTCTACAGGTGTGCCGCAGGGTTCATTTCTTGGTCCTCTTCTTTTTTCTGTCTATACTACATCACTTGGTTCTATCATTCGCCAAAGTCCTTGTCTTCCCAGCTAGACTTTCGACGCAACACAACATCAATATCAGCATTTGATCTACAGTGCTTGTCCCCACTAAGTCGGCCAAAATTCTGGGGGTCATCATCGACGACAAACTGAGCTTTAAGAACCACATCTCCTCATTCTCTAGGGCATGCAGATTTGGCCTCTACAACATCAGGAATATCAGACCCTGGTGGTCCCAGCGCCACACAGAAGACACCAAGCAAATCTCTTCAGCGCAATGATCCCACGATGCTGGAACGAGCTACAAAATTCTCCACGCTCAGCAAACTCACTCCCAATATTCAAAAAACAGAACTCTTCCGCATCTTCCTATGCTCTTAAATTTATTATTAAAAAAACCAAACTTGCATCTCTTGAAATATAAACACTTTTCTGATAAGACTTTGCTTTAATGTTTTCTCCATGGCTTTTTTTAAATTTTTGCTTGCCTTGTACCTCACTTGTAAGTCGCTTTGGATAAAAGCATCTGCTAAATGACTAAATGCAAATCTAAATTTAACGACAGCCTTTCAAAGAAAACCTTTTAGGTAGGACTTTGATTCCTATGTTTCTACCAAAGAGCTGTTGAAAGCGACCAGATCATTTGTAAAAGCAGCATCATTTTCACTGCTGTTTACTCATCCTTCTGGCCACTGGCGTCATTCATGTCCCCTGGACTCTGCAAGTTGCTGAATAGTGTTTATAGGTGTAGTTGAGGTTGTGTTTGTGAGGCCTCATTAAGGAGAGAAACCAGCAGCCAGGCACTGACAGCAGCTTTGTGGACTAAATGACTGCCTGAAGAGATAAGAGCACATCAGGTCTGCAGGCTTCACCTCAATAAGGCCTGTGTAACAGCAGCAGGCAACACACCCTGCTTTCTTTACAGCACAGTGCGTTCTGCACTGGTTCTTCCAACAGAATTAAAGGTATAGGGTACACAATGTCGTCTACTCCTGACATTGAACTGTTGTCTGCATCCCTACAGCCCTATTATGTAATAAAAAAATGGGATGTGTTTTTTGTTTTGTTGAATTTGTCTAGACAAATAGTATTTGTTAACAGATTAAAGTTTAATAAATACCTTCAGAACTTTGATTTTTTTGTCAAGTGGCTCTATTCATTTAATCTATTCATTTCTATTCATTCAAAATTGTGAAAAGTGACTCAAGCTGAGGCTAATTAAGTGTGTTTGTTTTGAAATTGAACACTTTCCTCAATAGCCAGTCAAAGCTTACTTTATACATATGAATCAAGGTCAGAAGGAAGGAAAGAATAAGGGAAAGAGGGAGTGACAGTGTAAAGAATAATGTGTGAGTGAAGGAGGTCCACATAAGATCCAGGGCAGATCAAACAAAAGGATGCAGAGGAGTCAGTGTTACTAGTAATTAGAAATGAAGTGAAACAGATAATATAGTAAGTGTTGTGTGGGCTCCAGGCAGCTTCCTACATCAAATAGGACAACCCAACTATCAGCTATGGATACCAGATGAGACAAGACAATAAGTGAATATGTGTATGTTATTCATGAGGACGTCTTTGTGTTTGTCTCTAGCAGCAATGTTATGGAGGTGGAGACGAACACTGAATGAACACAAAGGCGTAATGATAGTCTAAAAGTGAGTGGCAGAGCTTATCAGACAAGACTTTTCTTTTTTAACTGTTGTCTCTGTGTAATTTTTTATTGGATATGAAAGTCTGCAGGATATGAGATAGAGTCCAGATATCCATGTTTGAAAGCACAGACTGATGCCATCTATCACTATACTGTAGCTTAAATAGTGTTAGGGTTTGGAGTGGTGTTCTCAGCTTTCAGTCCTGCTGCATGGTTCAGATTCTGGCATTCATGATCTCACACTTGCAAAATTTGCAATATTGTCATGTACACAGACACTGAAAAGTCTTTTTTGATTCATTGTTCTGTGGCTCACAAATCTGTATGACTTATGAAGACATCACATAGTATTTTTTAAGAAAAGAGAACAAGATGGCAAGAGCTGGGAAAAGTGACATGCAGCCACTGTGAAAGTTTAAATAATGAGACATTTTGCTTTCATCATCTTCAATCATCTTCTTTCATCGCATGGCTGTGGGTTCGCTGCAGATCTGTCCATGGTATCCAACACAAATAGCACATCCATACATGTGTAGTAAAACTAAATTCTGACACAGCTTCAGAAAGGATAGCGTCAACTGAACATGTGGAGTCTGGGAGAAAGGCAAAAAGAAATAGATAAACAGAACATATGAGATGTATATAGTTTGCATAGTTTGAATAGAAATAATCTGTTGAGTGTGACATTTATTTTATTGACCATTTTGTAAAATTAGGATGGAATAAAGTAACGTCACATGCGACTCTTTAATAAAAATAATATTTCATGTACAAGTTATCATGTCTTTTTTAGCAGGTGATGATGATTGGCAAAATATCAGCAGTCTCATACGTCAGCTGACTCCATTTATGAGGTTTTCCTTACCTTGCTGCTACATAACCAGGGACACACCAGCACAGCCACATAGAGTGCACTTAGTGACATGCTGAAGAACTACTGGCCTAGATTGCATAAAATTTACAGTGAATATTCATGATTCCCAAAGTGAATAGGAAAAGCCTGCAGCTAAAGTCAAGAATTTTACTCTGTTCCATTGCCTCAATCATCAGAAATCCTTTTTACCACAATGTTCTGTTTTTGGACAAACCATTTACATTACAGCTATGTGCTTTAGCTGTCTGTGCACGACTGCATCTTCAACTGAAAGCTATGCTGACACTTCCACCCTGCAACTACAGTTATTCATAGAACATTTCAAAGACCCACCTCCTAGTAATGGGAAATCCAGTTCTGTCAAATCATTCGTCTTGGCTCAGCAAGTTAGAACATATTTTTCTGTTCCCAAAAGGCTCTTCGTTAAGTAAAACTTTAGCTTTTATATTTTAGAGATATATAGCTATGATTTTACTTTTATTGTTATATGTTAATGTATGCAACTTATACTATTATTCAATATATTTGGGATGAATACAATTCTTAACACTCAAAGGTAGATTTGGAAATTCTCCACCTCAACAGTGAAATGATAAGCTATATTTCATAAAAAATGATTCCAGGAGAAGTAGATAGTTAAAATAATCCCCGGAGTACCTCAATAAAAAGGGAAGCAACAAAATATGAATGGCCTAACAATATTTACTGAAAAGCTCCTGTCAGTTGGATAAGACTTGAACCATCTCAGAGCTGTTTCCGAGCCTCATCCACTGGTGGAACTGAGAGATGAGGATCTGACGGTTTTTTGTAAGGTCTAAAGGCACCAAAAGGGCTGAGTCAGCAGGAAGTTATTTCATTTGTTTGACACTAACTGGAAAAATTAAATTGCAATAAGCAATGGTATTTGGAAAAATTAAAAACTATAAATAAAGAGTTTCCATGTATATGTTGACTTCACATTGGCTGCTTCAGCCCATTGCTGCAGTATAGTAACGTGTACTAAAAACTTGTTTTGTCCACATGGCTGAGAATCTCAATAGTGAGGCTGCTAGAGGCTGGAGAGGTATGTGTATCAACAGAAGTGAATAACATACAGTGAAAAATAATTGTCATAAGGATTCATAAAAATCCACATTTGACTTATTCACATTTGTAGAATGAGAAGAAAGTTTTTTATAGTATAGCAGCATTGCTATTTGTTGACCATGACTGAAGAAATTATCTAGTAGCAAACACAAGTCAAATGATGAAGCAATGACAAAAAAAACTAATAATAATAATAATAATAATAATAATAATAATAATAATAATGCATTTTTACTTAAAAACTGAATCACTAAAATCAAACAACTTCCAAGATGGCAGCAGGGCTTTCTCTGTGTGTTTATTTTAATGCTTGTGTTTTGGCTAGTTGTAATGGTAAATTGTACTTATTGTACTTATGAATGATATTTTAAAGTGCTTAACAAACTTTGTTTCATACACAAGTGTTTGCAGAACTGCTCCAAGGTCAGCTATTGTCTAACAGCAGACTATCCCTCACTGTAGTGACCCAGACTCACTCCATACTCACGTGTGTTTATCAAATGCTGAAAAGGGAAAAGGTTACCATAAAAGGGTAAAGGGGCTAGTAGCCTGAGGGTGGAGAATGTTCTGCTCAGCAACAGAAGCATATAAAACAAATGTGTAACGTATGAAGTTTAGAACTGCACTGGATGGAGGCTTGAAACTCTGTTGGTGTACTTCTGTCTTGCAATAAAATGAAAAAATAAAATTACCTCCCCTATGTTGAAGTTTCTTTGTTGATTGAAGGTGTCTGTGACCAGAGGTTTTGCCACAACAATCAACATTATTGTTTATTCCAAACTAGGCTCAGCTGCAGCCAAATTGTTGGACTGTATGCGATAAAAAGGGTCCAACTGTTATGGAAATGGCTCCCTCAGCACTTGTGGTCATTTTATTTTAACAATGCACTACTGAAAGTAGTTATATTAAATCATCTCAATTTAAAGAAATGATCATTGTTCTTCAAATGATACAACGGATGAATCGTGGTTAACTTTGCTCAACAATGTTGGAGGAATCGGTCTGTGTACTCACCGGAAGAGGAGACCTTAGATCATGGCTGGATGGCAAATGTGTCACTTGTTTTGATGAGCCTGGCTCTTTATGTTAAAAATTAAAGGTCTTCTGTCCTTGTTGGTTGTAGTTGTCTTCTTCTTCTTCTGTGAGCAATAACCACTCCACCACTGTCTATGCTAATCCCGCCCAGCCCAAGCTCTTAATTTGAAAATAGAGAAATGCGTTAAATTTAAGTTTCCTTGGGGTGTTTAATTTGACAAATCTTTAAAACATATTAAATATTATTTGACAGTTGTAGCTTCCTAATGGTGTATTTTCTGTTGAAGGAGTTGTAATTTCCTCATAGTGGCTTTTTAAACTGATTTTAAACTCAATATTTTTTCACTTAGTTATTTTTTCATTGTCATTATTCTTCTTTATTGAAGAAATTCATTTAATTAAAAATGAATCATGTTTTCTTCTCTTGCATCAGCCACAGCAGCTTTGTAATGACTACGACTAAGTCCATTACATCTGACCTAATGTCATCTGACCTCACTTGTAAGTCGCTTCGGATAAAAGCGTCTGCTAAATGACTAAATGTAAAATCTAAATGTAATGTAATTATATGATGCTTTCAAACACAGAGGAAACTGCTCACAAGATCTACTTAATAGCAGTGGAGGCACCTTTGGTAGCATCTGGGGAAGCCCTGATGGGCAGCAAAGTCACTGGAGCTGCTTCTCAGTTTGGGGTGGAACCTTTCAGTGTGGAGGAGGCTTGCACATATATCTTTACTGCAAATGGAGGAGAAAATATCTCAACATGAAAGCCTGCTTTTTGCTTTCCCTGTCTTCTCTCTTATCTTCAACTCAAAGATGAGATACATACGATGCAAGACCCCAGAGAAAACCTGGGTTGTGTTCCCAGTGACTTAAAGGGTATGTCAGGAGTTTTTTTTTTTTCTTTTAGGCTGCCATTGGGAAAAAAAAAGTTAAATTATTTTTATGACTCAAATATGCATATTTGAGTCAGGGTAGACTAGACAAAATTATTTTCAGATGACATCACATCATGAGTTAGATCCCATTGTGATATCGCATCATTTAATAGGGGGGGGGTCATGCCATGAACACAGCAATATACCCCAGTCCCCTAAAGTTATGTTAAGTTGTAGAGAACTTATGTTCTCCACAAAACAACTTGTGTTTGCAGCAAATTTGCAAAAACCAGAACAACCGGAGACTGAATATCACATTGCAGTAACAGAGACAGGATAAGCTTTTATGTTTGAATGCAACAAGATGAGAATTTGTTGCGAGTCTGAATGGTTGAACTGAAAGTGTCAGTGCCTTTACTGAGCAATTAAAAACTGAACTTCTTTCCTACACTGAAGCTGTTCATTTAGCCCAAACAGGAACTTATCAGGTTAAATTTGTTACGTTGTTATGTTATGTAACACCAATTATTAAAGGTTCTGCTGCACTTGATCGACAAATGATAAATATCTTGATTCTAAACTGACAAAGAAGTCACAACATATTTCATTCTATTTTCAGGATATGCTCACATAATCTTGCAACACTGAACAGTTTTCTACTGCGTCAGTCGACCTTGAAAAGACGAAAAGCTCAAAAGAAGTGTATATAAATATTTAATAAATGCTCCACAAAACAAACACAGGTTTTTTTTTTTGTCTATGTCGCACTTGCTTTGAAGTATTTTGTTTTACAGCTGTATTCTATTGTATTCTTTATTTAAAATAATTATTTTAACTTCTTGCTTGATTCTAGTTTGAAAGTCCAGGACATGAAGGTGTTAAAGCCAATTTTTAAGGATTTGCAGATACGGGGGTTTTGAGTGTCTAACCTAAAGATACTTTGACTTAAAGAAGGATGAGCTGGGGATTTATTCAACAATCTTGCAGTTAGTGAACATCTCCTACCAAAATTCATTGAGCAGAGTTAAGCTGGCATTGGGACTGTTGTTCATGTGGTATAAAAGACCTAATGAGCAAAAATTGTTGTACCAACTAAGAGTTTAGACATTCATCATTTTAGTTTCACAAAGTCCCAGCTGAGGTGACTCCATTCTGTGTTTCATGTTCTTATACTGTACTTTTGTAGTATACTTTTAAGTAGGCAGGTTTAAACTCTGTTGGACAAAAATCTAATAAAATTGAGGACAACATAAACTATGATGTATGCAGACTGCACATTAATGATACCTCCTAGGTAAGCTAAGTCAACACATATCGTCAAGCATGGGTCATCCATCTGCTCAGCTAGTTGTAAAACAATTAAGATAATTAAACTAATGAGTAAAAGTGTTTCTGTGTATAGACGAACAATCCAAGGAGGAGGAGAATGTGGAGTCATAGTTAAGGAAAAGAGGGCAACAACCTAGGATGACAATTCTGCAAAGAAACCTTAAATTTAGTATGATCAGTGTGTCACTCATCCTGCAATCTTATTTAGTAGACAAGTAGAATTATGTTGTGGCAGCAGTTCTAACTTTCTCATGCTGCCAGAAATCTGTCTCTTTGTCTCACAATGTGCCTAAAGACCACTGTTTTCATTTTGCAGAGTCTATACCCACCTTAACACAGTCAATGGAAAACAGTGTGCTCCATGCATGCGCTAGGCAATGTGTCATTACACCACAGGAATGTATGGATTGTGAGTTTTTACCTAGCAGTGCTGCACACATTTAACTGCCAGCTCTTTGTTACTTTGCTGACTCAAGATTTTCTGCTGCATCCTATTTTCCTCTTAGCGTGAAGCCCAGCAAGAGAAGGATCTATATTTTATTTCTAAAAGCAAGTGACAGATACTTCACTCGTATTGTGTAATTTACTGTTACGTTTTTTCACTGCAGTAAATCCTGAGCTGTGACACAGTCTCTGTATTTAAAATCATTTGCCATTAAACCCTCTAAATCCACTTACATAAAGAGACTATATTTGAGGAGCAAAGTGGAGCAGCATCTTATGACTGACAAGATGTTTATGCATCTTTGCAATTTGTTTGAAAAACAACTATTTTTGCACACAGAAAATTGAATGTTTGCTGTCTAAGGGCAAGATGGATCTGTTGAAGTATCTGTTTTAAGATTGAATGGATCACTTAGATGAGTCATCATCAGTTTGGAACTGCTCTTCTTTAAAACAGTCAAACTACACCAGGGGAGTTTGGTAACACTAAACAGGCGCTCCAAGTGATTTCTAAACTTCAGAACCTGCATCTGAATACCAATATTTGCTTAGGGTGTTCAATGTTTAGATGTAGAGTTTCAACTCTTCAGGGTACAAGGAACATGAAGGCTGAAGCTCCACTGATGGACTCTTATTAGGTTAGTGGAGCCAAATGATTCAATTTAGACTCAAACACACTTGCAACTTCCTACCTAACAGCTATTTAAACCTGCAGCTCAGAGCACACATATTTTAAAACATCTTTGCTCAAGTTTTGAGATATCTGTGTATTCAGGGCCAATCTAAAGTTCTTCATTGGGGTGGCCAGATGAGGGCACATGTGCAAATGATTTCAAATGTTTTAAACTCAAATTTAAAAGCCTTTTTGGAAATAATCAAGTGTATATTAACAACATATTAATAGTGTTTATAGTTCCTATTCAGTGTCATAAACAGTGTCAAAATAATCATAAACAAATACTACTAAACAGTAGGGGGTGAGGTAAATTGCATCCTTTACAGGAATAAACTGCCTGGTTGTAACTGTGACAAATTTCTAATGTTACTAAATATATATAACCACTGTTGGGCAAATTTGAAACTGAAAGTAGATAATTATTATAACATAATATAAATAAACAATGTGCTGTGAATTGGTGTTTCTCAAATAGGGGAAAACAATCCAAGGGGTACGCTTACCCCTTGGATTGTTTTATAAATCAGTTTAAAAACATGATGTATGCTTAATTCATAAAAATTAGATCTAATTTAATAAAACATAAATGTAAATTCAATAAACCACATTTTAAATTCAATGTGCCCATTTTCAATGCAGTCGTAATCACTGTAATCTCAAAATCACGACCACTGGACCATTGGGGAGTGAGTGTGAAGCTAGTTTACATACTGAATTACAGATGAAATCAAAATGGATTCATGGTTAAAAAGTAGCAGCAATGCAGCTGAAAACTGCAGCAATGCAAAAAAAAATAATTACCTGTATAAAGATACAGGTATTTTTTTTTTTTACAAAAAATGTTTTGCGCTGTCAAGAGGAACTTTGGGGAAAAAATATTTTATAGGAGGTACATTATTAAAAAAGTTTGAGAACAACTGCTGTAAATTATGCAAATATGATGTGGTCTCATATCAAGAAATCGGATCAAATAGTCCTCCATTAATACTCTTAATTTATGGCCCAATGGAGTTAAAATCTACTTTTTATTATTTTTTAACATATGTACAGTTGCCCATTTGAGACATATCAACTATAAACACGTTATATGGAGTATATCATGTTCGAAAGGCTATTAAAAATGTGACATGTGAAAGCAAAAAAGTTGTTGTTTTTGTAGTTTTCATTTTGTAATAATGAGAAATACAATTAATCAAAAACAGAAATCCTAAATGGGAAAATATATTTTGCTAGGTTTGAACAAACAGTTGAACTGCATGTATTATAACTGTATTATATTATAATATTATAATATATAATATTATAACTATATCAACTGCACCTCACTAGTTTTAAACCTCTTTTCATATAATGCTTCACACTGTGGAACATCTCAGATTTTTCATTTTGTAAAGCAAGAACTGTGCATTACTACAGCAGATACAAGGAAAACACCTGCTCCTTTTGAAAGTGTCTCGAAACAAAAGAAGTCTTGTAGAAAGTCTTGTACAAACAAAACACCTGCTCATTATTGTAGCATCTGAACCAAATGAAGTCTGCTTCTGAAATCCAGTCCCAAGATGTATCCAGCTCCATTCTGATTATTTGCATGACACACACCCTTTAGGTGTTTTTCAGGTCAAGGCCAGCTTCCTCTCCTCTATGGACATCACTTTAATAATGATGTAATGTACACATTATAAAGCAATTATATGAAATTGTGTTTCATTGATGACATCAAACCCATTCAAACAAATAGTCTGTGTGAAGGTAGAGTCTGATGGCTTGAGTTGGGGACACACAGAGGAAAGTAGGTGGTTGGATGGAGAGATCTGGACTGTCTCTGGCAGAAATAGTGGCAGAACAAAATTGCTAAATATTCAATAGTGAATACCTCTGTGGTATTCTCTTCCTTTTTGTGGCTTTTGAAATGTTTGTGATTATTTGAACATGGCAATGACTCATTTAAAGAAATTTCCCCTGTTGTTACTTGGTAAACCAAGTGGAAATGCAGTGAAATTTAATTTAATTTAATTTGTGTTACTTTTCAGAATACAATAAACTAGGCAAATTTAAAGATGGCCGTATTACAGTATTATAGCCTTACAGTAAGTTGGAATATGTCTGAAATATGGGTTTAGAATTATCTACAATACTACTACATAGTGCTAACAATCCCACAATGCACTGTAATTCATACTTTAGCAATAAGTAATCCTGCAAATGATGAGGATTCATTTATGTCCATCTCATGCTCACCACAGAGGGATCAATGTTGAATAATGACAACTGAGAAAAGTCAATCTGATCACAGACTGACACAGTTTGAAACTGCTGAACTGGATATTACCCGCGTATTAACTCAGTGACCCTGTTACTTTGAAGAAATCTCTGACTTCACTGTCAAGATCACATTAAAACAGCCACAATAACTGACTATACCATACATTTTACTGACAAAGCGTCTCCTACAGTACATTCACCTCTTCAACAACCATGACGCTACAGTAACCACAGGTGTGTTGCAGAGCTGGAATGAGGCTTTGTTTCTGTTGGTCTTGGGTCAAAATCAGCACATGAGATGTGTTGCTGCCATCAAATTCAAGATGAGCTAATATTTTCCATGAAGTGGTAAAATGCCTCAGTTTCAACATCTGATATATTGTTTATGTTTTATTGTGAATAAAATATGGGATTGCAAATCATTGCATTCTGTTTTAATTTACGTTTTACACAACATCCTAACTTTTTTCGAATTGGGGTTGTACTTCTCTAACAAAAGTACTTCATTACAAGCAGAAGTACCACTTTAAATGTTTTGCTCAAGTTGGAGTTCAAGTTGAAGTGTGTACTCTAAACTTTATGTACAGCACTAAAAGACCATTACTACATTAAGAGGCAATTTAAACACTATTGATGCTGTTCATAACTGATAAGTCTAGTCCAGCTTTGTTCCACATGAGCCTTATGAGTCAGGTTTCTGAAGAATGAAAATCATCCAACATTCATTTTATTTCCTCTTCTTCACATATGTATATTTAAAAAAGCTGAATGTAGATTTATATTTATCTAATGTTACATTTATATTATATTTATATTTTCAAAATAAGATGACTTCACCGTCAGAACTTATAAAAAAATATTTGTTTTTTTTTACTTAAAGTTGTTTTTATTTATATAGCACCAAATCATAACCCAGTCATCTTAAAGCACTTACAATGTAGGGTCAAGACCTTAGAGATTATTAAATTGAGTAGGAGCTAGAGGAAAAACTCCCTTTAACAGAAACAACCTCCAACAGAAGCAGGGTGGTCGACCGTCTGCCTCGGCTAGTTGCCTTGAGTGGAAGGTAGAGAGAAAAGAAAAGAAGAGCGAAAAGAGGCAACAAACTAAATATAATCAGGGACGCAGTGAACTTTTAGGTGCTACGACCAGATATTACATGGAAAAGGGGCAAAGAGAGAGGAGATGGCTCATGGCCTGAACAATCATGAACCAATAAGATAAAACATAAATAGAAGATGTAGTGATCTTCAGTAAGAGTCAATAATCTTGTCTCATCAGCAGGATATGGACTACACATTACTGTACATACTGGGTTTACTGATTAAATTAATTCATTGAGAATGAAACCGACTAGTGCCGGTGTCAATTTACTCAGCTGATTTTTAATTTTCCATGGATTAAAAGTCTTCAAGGGCTTTTCTCTTTGTATTTTGAAACGTTGGCACTGTATTTTACAACATGAACAAAGTGTGTATTTTTAGTATATTCAGTTGTTTATTCGATTCAATGTATTTCCTCCCCCCCACTAGGAATATTAACGGTGATAAAGGTTAGAGTTAAATTCAGTGCAGAGCTTCGGACACTTGGACTGGACACTAGTAGGAGCAGTGTCGGGTCGTTGTCTTTGTACTGATTTTGGCAAAAAGTCTCCAAACACTGTGGCTGTAAGATCTTTACGTGGAACAAAGCAGCAGACTCTTTACACTGTGAAATGTGAAAGTAAAAGAAATCTGTTGGTTCTGAGTAAAGAGTAACTTGATTTATCTACCGCATCCAACAAAGGTTTTATGTTAATACCACTTTATGTGTCACGTAACTCCAGACTGCAAAAAACGAGTAAAAATTTACTTATTACCAATTGGGAATGAAGTGGTTTCGCAGATACTTCCTTTATAAAAAAAAACTCCAAGTCCAAACCCGAACCCGCATGCTGGTGCTTCCAGTTTGGAGTAATACTAGAGAAACGACCATCCAGTCAAACGAGAAACTGGTCTTTGTTTTCCTTCTTGCTCGCACTCCGGAGGCGGTCGCTCTGGAAGTGGGCGGGGCGTGGCGGACAGTAAGTGACGTCAGCGGGAGCTGTTCAAAGCGGTGTGGTGCTGATGAGTCGATCTCCTGTCTCTCCCCGTCCCTGCGCTCAGTCAGACAGCCCCGCTGCTTGCTCGCCCGCTCGCTCCCAGCAGACACCAGCTGGTCCGCGAACGCTGGATTTCACCGCCTGGAAGCTCGTGGACGGTGTTCGGCGCAGGAGGATACAGAAGAAAGAAAGAGAAAAAGAAAAAAAAAACTATCCGCACCGTTTACACATCGCCTGAAGCCCATGTGGGAGAAATTTTCACCAAGTAAGCCTCTTCTTTTCTTTCCTGTTGTCTGTCTAACGTGGCGGAAAGGAGCAGGGCTGGATGCACAGTAACTGGGTTAGACAGGTTAATACATCATACGTGATCTCCGTCCTAGTGAGACCATCTCGGTTGTGGTTGTGTAATAGGCACAGGAGAAATTCTACCCTGTGGTTGCCTAGGGTTAAACATTTGACTCATATTTGCATGATTCAATGGTCAGAGATGCTCTCTCTCTCTGCCTCTCTCACTCTCTCTTACACACACACTCACACACACACACACACACACACACAAACACACACACACACACACACACACACACACACACACTCTCTCTCTCTCTTTGCATGAATGCCACACAGTGCAAATGCATGGAAATACAAATAAAAAGCATAGTAATAGTGTACCTCGCTGTTTGAATCCTCCTGTAAACCTCCATCTGTGTGTGTTTTGTGATACTGCTAATTTGAGGCTGACTCAAGGAACCCTACTATTCTATAACTGCAACTTAAGTGAATTCTATTCTGTAACATCTAGTCTAGTCAGTCAGAGTGGAATTTTCCAGTTTGCTGACTCGTGGCCCACATGCACAGTAATGGTTTTACTGGTTTCCACAGAAAATGTGCTGGCTGATGCAGCTTCTCAGGTTTAGGGAGAAAAGTACAGGAGCTGGTGAATCTGCTGGGAGACGTTGCCTTTTTGGATCCTCAGTCACATTTAGGTGTGGCCCGACTGGCCTCACCTCTTTTCTCTTCCTCTTCTCTTCTTCTCTCTCTGGCTGATGTGCTGAAAGTGAGTCAAGTGGGTGCTATAAAACTGTCTTTGCTTCACTGACACAGTGATGTACACTGAAAGGGAAGCGGCTGACAATCAGTTTTACTGTCTCTTTGTTCTTATAATACACCAGAAATCATTATTATTGATCCTTCTTTTTCTACTTTTCTTGTCAGAGACTTCTTTTCCCATGAATTTGCTATCTTTTTATATCACACCATACCATAAAGTGTCACATATGTTGTTATTTTACAGACATTAAAGGGGCAGTGTTGCCATTTGTAATGACTCATCCACATGACTGAAATCATTCTTCACGAGCCAAATCAAAGCAGAACTAGCCTAGATGTTTGACTTTTAGTTTATAATATGAATCAGCCTCTCAACAGGCTGGCTCCTACATTTCCCACAATGCACCTCAGCAGTGTCCTTCATCAGGTCAGCAGAATGGGGAATAGTTCCCATAGAAACAACTCAAGAGCAATAATACAGCAGTCCAACATGTTTTTTGTTCGTTATGTTGTTGCTACTGAAGTAGCAACTTGCAATTAATGAACTTAGCCATCTAGCTTAGCTTAACGGCTAACTTAAACTATTTTTGCATTAGCTCCCTATTTCTAGTTAGAAACAAGTGAAATAGGAGTAAACATATAGCGTGTATATTTTATTAGTTAATAGTTAGAATTTTTTTTTTTATCTCATGCTGATGTTGGTCTACCAAGTGAGAGATTTTGTAATGAGCAAAAATTAAAAATTCAATTCAGAGTTGAAGTGGGAATGTTTTTCCCTAATTGGTTTAAACATAGTGTGAAGGCAGCATTTGACACCCCCTGCCCTCCATGTCCGCTTATTTTAACACCTGCCCTTAAATGCCCTCTAATTTAATCTTCAATTAAAACATTTTATTCTCAAATCTAACTTTAGTGACATCACTGTGACATCTTTAGGATTGTTTTTTAAACTTTAGAAAGCATCCTATCAGACCACATATGAAATCATACAGCTGTATCAAAAGGCAGTCTGGTGCTCCTCATGGTGAGTCAACTGAACTCAACAGACAAATCCCACCTTTAAATGTCAAAAATTTTAATTTCTCCCCCAGTGTGAACATTCCTATTATAAAATGCCTGCAACCATCTAAAACAACTACAGTACAAACAGCAAGATTCAACATGATGTGGTTGCACAAGCCACAAGGTTCCCACCACAAAAAGATGGAGTTGCTGAGGCTGAATAAATGCAGTATTTGTGAAGTTCAACATCAAATCTTTTTGAGGTTTCTTCATGAGCTTCTGCAAAAGGTGCACATGTGCCATCTGGGAGCTCACAGGGTGCAGCTCAAGCTCCCTGTGCCTCCTGACATGAACACATCTTGACATTTTAGCACACAGGCAGATATGTGAAAGGTGCCACTGCTGACAACAAGACAGGGCTGCAAAAGTCTTCACAGTGGATCTAAACATGGATGATGGGGAGCAGTGCTGCTCTGTTGTTTCCTCGAATCCAAAGTGAATTTAATTCCCATTTGTGTGGATTTAGATCTGGGCCTGTAGCCCAAATCTTCTCAAATTTATCCAATTACCCCTGCATTAGAGTAATCCTGTTTCTTTCATGAATACACTTTTAATTCTGTGATTTATTTAACATTGTTCTTCACTTGAGACCAGTTTGTTCTCAATATGTTCACATGTTTAAGAAATCCAGATCAACCTTTTTATTCTGGCTTTGGTGGCAAGTCAATCATCACCTTCTGTTTAATATTTCCAAATCAAAGCAGTGTAAGTCACAATGGTCTTCGATGAGTTCCTATGAATGTTAGAGCATGTTTGTTGTGAGTGAGAGTTTTAGCTGTTCTCACACACAAGGTCCAAAGTCTTTATTAAACACACTGGATCTGGGGAGCTTTGGCTTTCAGTATCTCAGAACAAGCACATAAATGTTTTAATTCAAGCATAGAATATGTTATGCTTCACCCTGCACGATGGGTGGCTTCTTTTGAAGTCCGTTTTTTCAAAAAGAGAATTGTTATACTTTCCCATCCAAACATTTGTATTTGAAACTTCAACATCCAATGGCCTTTCTCTTAATTGAAAAAGGTCAGTGAGGGGGAAAAGATCAACTTCTTGCCCTCTTCTCTAACGACATGTACCAAACAGGCTCCTGGGTTTCTGTTCATGCCAGAGCAGGCAAGTGGTTGAGTTGAGCTGGCTGCTCGACGCGGCAGGCAGGTAGGGGGTTGGGTGGGGCTCGGATGGGTCTTGAAGTCCAGTGATATCTGATAGTGCAGGATCGGGTTTCTCTACCTGTGCATAGAAATAGAGTCTCAGTAATACTTGTCGCTACTTAAATGTGTACAGTATTGGATAGGATGGAGCACCAGTGGCTAATACTATTACAGTATTACTGTTGAATATGTTTAAAGTTTGTAGATTTGTCTTTTAGCAGCACATGGCTTTATTTTCCTTATTGTATTCATTTCTAAAAGAGCTTTTTCTGTCTCTCCTCCTCTGCCCAGGGAGGTCACAGATCAGAGAGATGATTTACTGGAGCTGTCAACGCACTACACTGCCCATCAAGTGATAACAAGTGCAGTCTTTTGGTTTTATGTCAAAGAACCCCACATTTTACAATCAGTTAAAAACCCTGTGGTAGTTTCTGTGAGAACACCAGAGGCTGGGAAGCTATGCGTTTCTATACCAGGCTGTACGAAGACATTTGCATTAAAACCTATGAAGGCAGGGTATTAAAAGTGAGTGGATTACCACAGTCAGTTACATCAATCCCACCTGCACTATGAATGTTTGTACATGATGTTGTCATTCAGCTTTAGAGATAGTTCCGTCTTGACTAAAGCAATAAACCGCCTTATTAAGCAACATGGCGCCCTTAAAGTCATGCTGCTGGAATGGCTTTAACCTGCTGCTCTGCTATCATTGCTATGCTTTATCTAAATGGTTCAAATTCAAACTTCCAATTCAAATTTCTACTGGCTGGGATATTTTCCAAAGCATCTCAACTACTTTTTGCTGATTTCAACAGGATCCTGCTTTATACTGTATGTGTGTTGGGATTTTACCCTCTCTTTTTTACACTCAGCTCTGTTATTTCCTCCTCCTCTCCTGCAATAGGTGCTCTCAAAACAAGCCTATGTGTAGCTTTTTGTCACAGCCACTGGCAGCAAGGCAGGAATGGGTCAGGCAGGAAGCCTGATTCAACGTTAACACCACAAAGGTAGTTCAGACTGACTGGAGCAAATTGAGCTTTCTCAAAAGTCCCATTTTAAAGCCAAAATCTATACATGTTCTCAAGTTGCCACCCCATGAAGAAGTACAGCAGTGACAAGAGAGCTGTTGTAGACAGCTGAGTAAACTCTTGCTGTCTTTTGAATGAGCCACTGCCAGCCATGAAGGATGTGTGATACCAGTGAGCCTTTGCTGTTTGTTGTTTTCCTCTCCACCTGAAATAACATCCCATTGGCTCTGAGCTCACTACCAGATTTTTTGTGGTTTGTGCAGATGAGTCAAGTTGGGCATGAGCCTCACCTGTAGAGCTGGCCTTTGTTCTTTGTGAATGTGTGTCAATTCCCACCGTTTTGCCAAAAGCTTTAGTTCTACAAAGACACACATGCTCATATGCAATCAATCAATAGATGTTAAATGTCGGATCTGTTCCTGTGGAATAAAACAGAATAGAAAAGTGTTTCAAACCTATGAAAAACCACCAAAACACTTCTTATTTCTCATTCTTATTTACACACAATGAGAAAAGCAGGAATTATTGTTTACTGATTCCCAGATAATGTGGTATGGTGAGCATGAAAAAAAAAATACAATTGCGCCAAATTTTTAAGTTTAAACCTCTCAGAGGACAGTGTTTCACCAGCTGCAAAACACATCGCACACATCCCGGTGATGTGACGTCTGTCAGCTCCATGCTCTGCTGAGGAGATCAGACAGCCAGCCACTCACTGAAAGCCTTTAGGATTAGCTATTTTATAGGACTGTCATCCTGATCCTCTGTGTTTTGTTAGGATGGCCTACTTAAGGCCACATCTGGTCAGAATGCTGCTGTGCTGGCACTGAAGAAACGCCATTTAGTCTGTATGAAAATGAAAAGTTCATGAGGTTTCTTTGGTGCTGCTGTACTAACTAAGGAAGTGTTAAGACTAGAGCAACTTCTGTAACAGCACCAGAAATGGTGAGATGATGCAATGCAATGTCAGTATCAATATTTGATGCTTCATAACCAATGAACTGACTAATTTCTGTTTAGTGATTAAAAATTGTTTCGTGGCCAATTTTATTTGTTTTATTTTCCACACTGAGATAAAGCAACTGGTCTCATGTCCGTTCATCGAGTACCTTAAAGGAGTCAAAATATGTGAAGCCTAGCATATCGTTTTTTACTTGAACTAAAAATTAAAAAAAGAAAAATTATACATAACAGTTTGTGGTTTTGAAGAAAGTTGTGTACAGTATTTCTTAGTAAACGGCTTGGCACAGTTATTGTACATAATGTTGTTCAAAGCCACAACCTCTGCTCACTAATCATAGTCAGACCAACACGTACAGTACCTCCACCTTAAATCACGTCCAGCGTCATACTTAACACAGACATGAGAAATAGAATTAAAAGTAAAGGACATATATCTGTAGTATTTTTGCAGAACCACACAATTCCACCTTACACAGGCCCAGGGGCCTGAGAGGTCTTTGGGTCCTTAGTACAGGGTGTTTGTATGAGCTTATTCTGTTTCTATTTCAGTTAAAAGATGCGTAATCACCAAAGACACACACAGACCATAAATACAGAGATAAATAAAATACAAATACACAAGTACAACCAAAGGCTCACTTATCTCTTTCAGTCCCTCAAAGAGGAGGGGTGGGGTAACTCTAGCCTATCTGCCCAGGAGCCTATTTTCTCTTAATCCATCCATGATTTATTGTATTGAGGATTTTGTATAAACAAGTTTAATATGTGATATCTGTTAGATTCCATTTTTAAAGTGGCACAGACTAGTCTGCTTCCAAAATGAACTCAGCCTATTATGTAAATTGTCTCAATAGAAAAGGGGCAAATTACAGGTGGGTTTTCGAGGGACTTTGGCTCGGCACAAGATGGTAATAATAACAGTTTGGGGGTAATCAAAATCTTTACACATACTTACGCATAAATTCATAGCATTTTTTCTAAAAGATTACCAAATATGGTAATATTACACAAATAAGGTAAGTTATGAAGAGTACCAGGCCTAAATGTCTTGTTAGCTAGTAGCTGTTATTTGACTATTTTACCCAGTACTATTAAAGACAGTGCTGAGTTAACCACTCTCTCTTCTCCCTCCTGGATTCAATATTTTAAATATAGAATTTGACGGTGTTTATAAGATATTTGTACAAATGTGGTGTAGACAAATATCTGAGGCCTATGGTTCAAGTAAGTTTAGGACCTCTGACACATTCATGAAATGGAAACCCATAATAACTGTTGAAGATTGGATGTCACACTCTTCTTACAGATGTGTGCAAACAGGATGTAATGCTTGTAAACACATAAATCTGTGTAGTACATAGTTTACATAAAAAACATATGTAATTTCAGTCGCATTTAAGTTATTTTCTCTTGGTGGTTTTCAAAAAGCGAACACAAAATACAGCTGCGGTTAGAAAACACCATAAATTCTTGCATGCTTAGGTGGCAGAAGTACACAAACTCATTAAGTAAAAGTGCAAGTAGTTGCCTAAAGAAATTAGATTACACAGTCCAACAACAACAATTACAAAAGTCTGGTAACGAATCAAAACAGGACAAAGATCAGTTAAACAACTGAGCTGACTTTATTTATTGTCTTAATAATCCAATTCTGGGATAAATCTGGAGACTAATTGACTTAAAAGATGGACCTCAGGGCCAGGGAGGGCCAGGGAGGGCCAGGGAGGGCCAGGGAGGGCCAGGGAGGGCCAGGGAGGGCCAGGGAGGGCCAGGGAGGGCCAGGGAGGGCCAGGGAGGGCCAGGGAGGGCCAGGGAGGGCCAGGGAGGGCACCCACCCTAAACCCGAATATTTAGGCTGCGTCTAAATATATATATATATATCAGCATATATGTAGATGGACTATATGATTACAGCATGTGGCTACTTTGGGCCTAATTAGACCCTGTAGGGCTGATTAGAGAGCAGACCATGTATCAAAAGTCATTTACCAATCTTTCCTCCACCCTCTTCGTTCCCCTCTCTTTCATTCCTACTCAGACTGTATGGGCCTTGTCTTTTCATCCAACCTTCATGTGGGCAGTTGTCCTTTACTTCTCTTTCTCTCTCTCTCTTTCTCTCTTTCTCTTCCCCTTCACTCTTGTGTGTCTGCCATCCTCCCATCTTCTCCGTATCCTCCATCTGTCTATAACATTCCCTACATCCATGCTGGCAGGTTCTTGTGCCAGCGTGGCAGCATGGGTGGATGTCTGCTATTCCTTTTGGTTGCACGTTGTCCATGGCCCAACAGTCTAGTGCATTACTGCCCCCTCTCCCCTGGCATGTGAGTTTTGTGTCTCTTTCCCAGAAGTTTATCTTCATGTTGTATGTATTAATATTGTGTTTGTTTTTGTTTGTCTTGTATCGCTGTATGATAAATTTTCAACCATCTATTCCCAGAGTTCTCTGTAATAATTGTTAGTATTGTAGTCATCTCTATGACATTTTGTGTCTATTTCTTATAGTAGAGTAATTGTTTTGTCTCTTTATTGTTATTTTGCATCTTTTAACAGAGCTCTATCACTTTCAGGTAAAAAATATTAACACATATCTACAATAGGGGGCTCCAGGGGCTCCTGGGCCTGTACAATATTGACCTGTCCATTAAGTCATGTGCAGAGAAATGTATGCAGCCTGACCCCTTATTCATACAAGAGGTTTTGTTGTATTTATTTTTTTAATCAAAACAGAAATGCGCAAAATAGTTAGACCACAAAATAGTAATAGACCATATGAACTGGGAGGAGTCATGAGAAAAAAAATATGGATGAAATATTAAAAACATATTTTAAAAGCAAAGTAAGCAAAGCAAATGTATGTTAATAGTCTTAATTAAGCACAGAGCATGTAATCGCTCTGCAGCCCCAGTATTATTATTATTATTATTATTCATTTAAAATGTAGCACTTAGTTTTAATGTTAATCTATTTTTCTGCAAAACAACTCCGGTTTGTAACATAACTAGCAGATTTATTTGTTTATCGTGAACATTTTATTTATTTATTACTGTTAAATCTATCTGAATGGAAGATCCTTACTGTTTGGAGACTCAGCTTTTAAGGAAAAGGTAGTTCCATTTTTCAAGGGGCATCTGTTCAGCTGAGAGTGCCTTATGCTCTATAATGTAATTATTCCAGCAAATACCATATTGATGTCCATATTAACTGATTGGAAAATGCCACGTTCACCACAGGGCAACAACAACAACAACAAGGCCAGCTACTCAAATGCCACGTCATCTTTGCTAACATCTTTGAATATCTTCTTTGAAGTTACAGATTGCAGAAAACAACTATTACTGGCACACATACCAACAATCTGATATCCAAATCATGATATGAACAGATTCCTATTCATGCTCTACCAGTTTTTTAATTGGATGTTGATATTACATGAGTCATTTAAACATTTGTTATGTATCTCAACCACTTTAAAGCAGCATCAAAACTTTTTTTTTTGCCACACATATACGCTAGAACGATCATTTGGACACACGTTTCTGTCTACCCAGCATTCTCTCTTTCTTATAGCAGTGTTTTGTTTTCTATGCTTCTCTATTAAAATGTCACCATATTCATTGTTTGGATTTGTGATGGAAATTTTCCCTCTTCCTTAGTCAAGTGTTACTAGATCTTGGAAAAATTGTTGACAGAAGCGTGATGAACCATCTCAGTTTAATACATGCCAGCATGGAGAAGAAAACATGGATGTTGGTGTCTTCTGACTTGTATCTCTCAAACCCCTTCTATTAATACTCAAACCTAAGAAAGGAACCACCCTCACAAAACATGAATGAAGAAACCAGGTGCATGCAGTTGACAGTCATCATTCCTTTACTGTACCTTCTTGTAGATCTTGTGACCCCAGGACCCACTATCTACTACATTGCTTTGGGCCTTGTAACAACAAAGTGCCTACTGTGATCTTAAGCAGTCCTCTAAACATGACACATCCTGTGACTTCTTGTCCTCTTTGTGAGCTCTTCAGTAAGCCCATCTTGGTTGACTGTTTGCTAATTATCTAACCATATGACTAAATGTACTCTATTCCCCCACATATTTCTAAATGTATTGGTCTGCAATTGAGTCCTGGGCACATAGTTTACTGCAGGTATATCTCAGAGTTTCTGAACCAGAACAGTAAAGCGGATTCTTTTCTGTGGGTTTGTGACTTCAAACGAACCATTAATAATGTCTGCCTGTGTATGTCTCTCTGTGTTGGCCGTAAGACGGGGTGGAGACCTGTCCAGGGTGTACCCCGCCTCTCGTCCTATGATGGCTGGGATAGTCTCCAGCTTCCTGTGACTTGTATAGGTGGTTAAAGATGATGGATGGATTAAATTTGTATTTCTTTTTTACATTAGTCTATTGATATAGAAATATTGATTGACACATAGTAGAACTGTTCATTTGTAATGGACATGTGGCCACTGAAAACAAACATTTAACATGTTTATCAGAAACACATTTTTCAGTAAGTGTTGTAAAAGTACCAATACAATCCATACTGACCAGTGAAGCCTTTCACATTAAGTAGCATAAAAATCATATGTTGAATGACTAAAGCCGCTGGCAACCAATTTTATCCCACCTGATGCGTCTCTCCTGTTTTCACTGTCTCATCCTTTCCTCATGTTCCACAAAGCAAACACGACAGAGGCCAGCAGACGTCCAGAATGGCAGTGGGCGGTAGCTGCAACACAACTCTCAGAATGTAATGAAGAAAAAAATTGCTCTGAGCAGGATGTGTGCACACTGAAAGCCATCTGGACAAAAGCGGTCCTGATCAGCAAAGCAGGGCTCCCTTACCTCTCTGCCACGGTCACTTTTTATGAGGTTGTTTGTCTTACACCGCATCAATTTTGGGGTCAAAGAAGGATCAATAAATGTGTATGAGAGAGAGAGAGAGATTATATATAAGTTATCTTGTCATACTGCACACAGTGGTACAGAGCTGCAAACACACACATAGGAACACACACATTTTCTGGCTTTTAGTCAAATTATAAATATAAATCTGTCTTTTATTATAATTATAATGTAAAATCAAAGTGAGTAGAGAGCAAAGGAGACACTGTGAACATTGGTTGAACTGGTGACATTCCAGTCATTCTCATTCCTAATGCTCTGTATGTATATGTGTTTTAAATAGTCAATTCATAGGATCCTTGTGATTTTTTTTAGAATGCCAGTCAGGAGAGTGAGAACACATGGGCCTTAAATCTAGAAACATGACGGCTCCAGTGCGTGATTTATTGCTGGGAAGTGGAGCTACTCTGCTGTGGCTCCACTTATTGGGCGACATCCAAAAACCTTTTGCCCCATTCTCACAAGAGATGTGTGCCATAGATCATACACATCTTTCATGAGTTTCAATCAGTGATGCATAGTTGTTAAAATTACAGAGACAGAATTAAAATATGAGATAGATCAATGGGATTGACAGAGACAAGTATTATAGCAGTGTCTAAATGATTTGATCAATTTTAGCTGTTACTAGTTTTTACTGACATAAACAAAGGCTAAAAAAAAAAACAAAGGCTTTCGCGTGTGACAAAAGCTTAATATGCCAGATCCAGAGGAAAACACACCAAACAAGCAGGTTTTAGTCATAATATGGTCATTTTAAAGAACACAACACTTATTGGTAGAGATATTCGGAGCTGACTCTAAGGAACAGTAGCCACCCAGATCCAAGCATGCTTTCAGTGATTTGTATTGGATAAATTAAAGACAATCACAGTCCAATTCTTTCTTGACTGAACTCTAATTTTGTTTTGTCCCAACCTGCTGGCGTTGCATCTGCTCTTCTTCACAGCCGAGGCTCTACAGTGCAACGTTCTGCTGCATAGAAAGTGAAAATTAGAGTCTGTGAATATGAAAGCTGATTTGGGCACACCAGCGAGGGAAGCTGAAATTTGACACTGAGGTTGGCAAAATGTGCAAATGATGCTATTTATCATTAGGAAATGACTGTGTGCAAATATTCGTAGCTAGTAGCTTCCAGTTCTCACCATTACACTTATTGGTGCACAAACCACACTTGTCCTTACCTGTGTCAGGTGTTGCTTTCAGTAAAATGAAAATTGAATGAATATACTTGGATCTACATCTTGAATGCAACTGTTGGTGCTAACTGATGCTGGTCTATCCTTTGATATAGTATATATGATATGAACATATATGTTTAAATGAGGGTTTTGGAAGGAGACATTTAATTCACCTGAATGAGATGGATTAACTGATATTTACTCGAGATTATCCTCATTTAGTTGAAATGTGTGCATCTCATTAAAGTTGCATTTAGGATGGACGGCTGTGTGGTATGTATACTGTACGAGTGTCACTGAAGGGGGGGTTGGGTGGTTGCCTGCCTGCTGCTGTTGGCAGGTCAGTGTGAACAGACTGTGTGAACATAAGATTATGTTTCTACTGCTGGTTCTGCCTTTACCTCTGCTGACAGGACAGGGAGGCAGAGAGCAGGATTTAGTTTTGGTTGAATTAATCTTTCAGTCTGAGGGTTATATTTGGAAACTGTGTGCTGTCAGTCATTTCACCCGTTATCTGATTAAATCACACACACTCACATCATTCAGAGGATTGACAGCATTGAGTGATATTTGCCTACTTCCTTTTGCTTCTTGAGTCGTCTGAAACTAAAATTAAATGTTAGCTGCAGCTGTAGTTACAACATGTTCTATCTGACATGGAGGCCCTGATCTACTTCTTGAATGTGGTCAGAAAGAGGTACTATGGGTGGAGTCACGCATGTGTGTGCCTGTGCGTGTGTGTGTGTCAGCTGTGATTGAAGTAGATGATCCATTCAAAAGATAACCAGCCACACAGTGATAACAGAGGGAAAAAACTTTAACAAATACATATCAGTACTGCAATGTTTCCATCTGCAGCTATGAAACCCAGTCTCTCATTACCTGAATGGACTGCAGGCCATGTTCTGACCTCAATGACTGATTGTATGTGAGGCTTGGAGGGGAGGAGTGGGGAGACAGTATGACAGGCAGCCCTGTATGGTAATTAGCTGGTGCTGAGGTTAGAGTTGACATAGAGGCAGGGTGTACTGCGGCTCGGTGCTGCATATTAACGTGATTTTCAACTTCCTTCACATTCTTTATGCATCCTCAGCCAAATTCAAGCATTTGTGTGGATGTGTGGATTCAGGATGCAGAATTACACATTAAATCTGCAGCTGGCAGCATTGATTAGACTGGGTACACACAGATTCTGTTGCAAGCAACGGAAGGAGTAGAGACAGCCTGGAACTGGATCTGGTGTCATTTGGCTACAGATTCCCTGTTACTCAGTCTGTGAGGCTACAGACGCTGCTTTGTTAGGTCTTCTCAAATGGACCCCGTGAACCTGAGCGAACAAAAATTAAATACATCGCAGGCAACAGAAAAGTTAAACTGTTAAAGATTAAACATACTTCTTAAATCCGCATATTAAATGTTTATGTAATGTGAATCACTCATACTGTGTAATCCAAACACTGTGATATCTAGGTTCTAAATACTCCAACACTATGTATAGTATGTACCCAAAACACATTCATCTTTGCGTAACCAAGTCTTTAAACTTGGACACAAAAGCAGTAATTTTCAGCCAGAGACATTGATGTTAACTGTTCTTTAGTGCGTCTGCTGCAATATATTTTTTTATAGTGCAGACTTCCTCACTGTCCCGTTTCCCAGTCATTCAACCAGCAGCTTGATATGGCAGTTTCGGTAAGAGGCGCCTGGCTGCAACAAACGATGGTCGACTTAGGTTAAGCCCCAAAAATGTAGAAGATTATAGGCTTGACCAATGGTTTTCTCTATTGCCTAATCCTAACCATTTTCATGTTAAGGTAAATCTGGTGCTTTGATTGGCTACTTCCGGCCACAGTTGGTGGACTGCCATCTTTGTCTGCAACCAGATTTTCTTGGTTTCAGTTGTATGTTTAACCATGTCTAAACTCTGCACTAAATCCTAAAAAATTGATATCACTCTTCAAAGTCATCTGCAAATTCAGATAATTGGTTAAATGAACACACAGCATGTCGTGGTTTATTTGTGCATATACAAGCTTTTCACAGTCAGCCTTAATTTGCACTGGCTAATTCTGAACATGTCTCATAAATCTGTCTGCTATCTGTTAAAGAATGACATGAGAGCGGTGCGCCACTACAAAGCCCTGATCTTAGTCAGGTTCCACTGAACTTTAATTTAGATCTGAATTAAAGTGTGTTTGAGCCCCAAACTATTCCAGATTCCACCTTTAGCAGCTACGATGATACTTTTGAATCAGATTTTTGAGATTTTTCTATGCACCAAAACAGAGCTAAATAGATAGTAAATAATAAACTGTCAGTCATTAAATGGACATTTTATACAGTGATAATATCTGGTGCTGACAGATGAGAGGCCCCCAATTGATAAAGGCTTAATAAAATATAAATTGTTACTTTTGTGATACTTCTTACCAAATAACACTGCAAACTAAATTGAACAGTAGCTACCGGATTACTTTTGTTGTCTCAAGATTAACTCCAGGGCAACTTTCATGTTACAAGTCAGATAGTGCTGCCCCAGTTCCCCGCTTTACTCTCCGTCAGCTGCAACAAGCATCTAACAACAAACATATGTAAAGGATCACGTGGGAACAAGATAAATACAAAGCAACTTGTCATACTGCACACAGTGGTACAGAGCTGCAAACACACACATAGGAACACACACATTTTCTGGCTTTTAGTCAAATTATAAATATAAATCTGTCTTTTATTATAATTATAATGTAAAATCAAAGTGAGTAGAGTCAGTTGTATGTTTAACCATGTCTAAACTCTGCACTAAATCCTAAAAAATTGATATCACTCTTCAAAGTCATCTGCAAATTCAGATAATTGGTTAAATGAACACACAGCATGTCGTGGTTTATTTGTGCATATACAAGCTTTTCACAGTCAGCCTTAATTTGCACTGGCTAATTCTGAACATGTCTCATAAATCTGTCTGCTATCTGTTAAAGAATGACGTGAGAGCGGTGCGCCACTACAAAGCCCTGATCTTAGTCAGGTTCCACTGAACTTTAATTTAGATCTGAATTAAAGTGTGTTTGAGCCCCAAACTATTCCAGATTCCACCTTTAGCAGCTACGATGATACTTTTGAATCAGATTTTTGAGATTTTTCTATGCACCAAAACAGAGCTAAATAGATAGTAAATAATAAACTGTCAGTCATTAAATGGACATTTTATACAGTGATAATATCTGGTGCTGACAGATGAGAGGCCCCCAATTGATAAAGGCTTAATAAAATATAAATTGTTACTTTTGTGATACTTCTTACCAAATAACACTGCAAACTAAATTGAACAGTAGCTACCGGATTACTTTTGTTGTCTCAAGATTAACTCCAGGGCAACTTTCATGTTACAAGTCAGATAGTGCTGCCCCAGTTCCCCGCTTTACTCTCCGTCAGCTGCAACAAGCATCTAACAACAAACATATGTAAAGGATCACGTGGGAACAAGATAAATACAAAGCAACTTGTCATACTGCACACAGTGGTACAGAGCTGCAAACACACACATAGGAACACACACATTTTCTGGCTTTTAGTCAAATTATAATATATAATTATATGTAAGTAAATCACAGGCTGAACCAACAGGATTATATGTTAGACAAACTCGGACTATCTCAGACTTTTATCCCAACCATTGAACTAAAGTCAGCAAAACCACAACCCATTTCAAACCACATGAACACATTCATCTTCTCTGAAGCTCAAAAATAAAATAAAAGGAGTTTGACTTTAATTTGAAATAAATTTAAAGGTGAGAAGGTTGTGGATGTGTGCTACAAGGTTTTCATCTATTGAAAAATTAGACTTCATCAGAGGATTATAAATAAACACTATTTCCCATTCACAAACAAACACACACATTTGCTGATCATTCACTGTCATCACATTATAAGATCATGCTATGTTCATATTTAGACATCATGCTCCATACCTTAAAGGTTTCAGCTTTTTCCCTTAAAGGTTTGAAATGTGTACATGAACCCAGTGAAATAAAGGGTGACTTCACCCTTTTACAGCTTGCTCTCTGTGACTTTAGTTTGATGGTTAAATGTACTTTACTGCTTTTAAAATCCCTCTGACTTCGCTGTATTAAAATATTTCCCTGCTTCTAACTGAAAAACTCCTCCAGATGACATCACCTGGAAGAGTTTTTCATCTTTATGAGTTCAGATGATGTCATCTGGGAGAGCTCTGGAAATGCAGGTTGACCATGATTACAAACTCCATAGCTTGAGATTTCTCAGTCTGATCTGAAGGTTCCCCCAAGTGATGTCATCCAATACATTTTTTCAGCTATAAGTAGAGTGATATTTTGATATGGGGAAGTCATTGGGAAGTTTAATGGCATTTATGTACAAATGATTAGCTTCTATGTGGCGGCTAAAAGGTTTCAGTGCTGGCAGATACAGAACAGTCCTGTTTGTAATTATTAATCTAACATCATGCATATTGTTCAAAAAATTGTGAGATTGCATTACTTATGCTGTGTTAAATGTATTTGTCCTTAACCATGTACTGTATCCTAAACAATATTATGTTGCTTACAAATGAAAGAGGACCACATACAGTACAGTATGTTACAGGCCATATACTCTAACATATCTCCTTAGTCCATGAAACAGGTGATGTGTATGAAACACCAAAGATAGTGACACATCATCAGCAGGCTGTTAGAAACATTCTGCCAGCTCACGTGTGCCAACACAGGGCACGCTGGGATCCTTGCTGCTGTCAGAAATATTTTGGTTTTAACATCCTGGTAATTTTAGCTGAAAGCAACTCTTACAGAGCATCTCACAATTCATAATTCAAGATGAATTTATAGGCTCAGCAGGGAAATTATTGCAATATACATTAAGCAAGCACAGAAAAAGCTATATCCAACATCAAACACTGATCAAAGTTTATATCTTTATTGGGTGTTAGACATTTCTATAGCTAGCAATCTTACTGCTATAAATGCAGAGGATTTTAGTAACTGTTCTTCTGCTGCATAATTTTAATAAAGAAACTGCATGCTCCTAAAATGATATGGCTTTTCCAAACTCTGAATATCCTGAAGACTGCTCAAGAGATAATCCCAGCTATTAATCTTCGGCTCAGCTCTCCTATAACCTGCAATATTTAATACAGCCTTGGCACCTCAGTGATATCATCAATGAGAAAGACAAGGCTTGAATTTGAAGAACTGTGATGAAATACAGTACACAGTATGTCAAAGCTTTACCACTAGCCCACCGGGTAATTTTCTTTTAATGTTTTCATAACTGCTAGCAGTTATAGGATTTACTTTGTATGTAGTTCCTCAAGAGAAGCATTTTCTTCCCTAATTGAGTTTGATAAGAGTAAGTATCACTCTTCAGGGTCTTCATTATGTGGGGTTTATTATGTTGAGAAGGTATAGCAGTTTTTCACCCATCCTAGGGTTGTTGGTTAGATTAACAGCACCTCCTGTCATTTTTCAAGTGTCCTTGAGTAAGAGGAGCCAGGAATTAAACCAACAACTGCGAGATTGGTGGATAACTGCTCTTCTTTCCTGCACCACAGTCGCTCCACAATGTACAGTGTCCTCACTGACATCTTAGATATTTACAGACTTTCATTAATGTTTTGTCCATACTCATCCTTATAAACTCATCCTTGTATACTATAGTATGTAGAACTAATTTTAATTGAGTTATTTAGAATCTATTCATCAGGTCACTTTATTTTGTCCTCAATTAAAAAAGAAAACTATAATCAATTCCAAGTGAATGACGTTGTGTAAGGATGTAAAAAAAACATGTTCAGCCTCTCACTGCCTGTCTGTCAAACTTACCTATGTTTGCCATAACCTGAACTTTGGGCTGTTGCCATAGCAACATTTACTACATTTGGTGACAGCAACAGCCAGCCAGCGGGCATTTGCTCTCGTCTTCCCTCTACATCTATGACTCTGTCCTCCTCCCTCTTCTTTGTTTTCTATTTGTTCTATCCATCACCACGCCCCTGAGAAAGTCTCCATATGTTCATCTACAGGACACCTTTACTGATATTGAACTTGCTTCTTTTGGTTCTAGTTTGGGTAGTGCATGTACAAGAATGCCATTAAACTTCCCTCTGACTTCCCTACATTAAAATATCTGCCTTTTTCTAGCTGAAAAATGTCTCCAGATGACAAAACTTCGAGGAACCTTCAGCTCAGATTATGTGCTATGGAGTTTGTAATCATGGTAAACCTGCTTTTCCTGCTGAACCAAAGATGACATCATCTAAAATCCTAATGAAAAAAGTAAGAAAAGTAGAGTGATGACATCTGAAGGAACTTTTTAGCTAGAAGCAGAGAAATATTATAATATAGGGAGGTCAGAGGGAAGTTTAATCTTCTACACTCATATAAGATGTCCTCTTAATATGACCCCAAGTTGACATAGTGTTGGCTGAGAGTTTCTTTATTATTTTAAGAACAGGGTGTAACCATGACCTTGGTTCTGCTTTTCGAAAGTAGGGTTACATGCTCTATTTTGGTATGTGTGTGTGTTGCTGTGTGTGCATGGTTTGTAGGCTACTATGTAGGAGGTCGTGAAATGCTTAAAAAAGGCCAACACTCCGAATCAGTCACCCATGCACTGGTTTAAGAAGCTTACGGAGAGAAATACCCCACCTTTGCTGGAGTTTGGGAAAAGTCAGCAAGTTGAGTTTGTTTTAGCCCCTCTAAGAAGCAGCAAAATCAAATAGTGGAATCACTGTACAATTGGAGTTCAATATGTGAGATTGTTACAGCAAACAAATTAATCCCAATCAGCAATAGTCTGTGATTGTAAATTGATCCACTGTGGCAGCCCACATGCTAATACAAGGGGTGATTTCCTAAGTTTCCTTTTGGACTCGGACAAGTGTTAGAAATTCTTTATGGAACTCAAATGGAACATTTTAGGAGGCTTGTGGAACTTGACTGAAAACATGTTATAAACCTAGTGAATGCAAATTTATGACTGTAGGGTCTGACTGCAAACCAGTGTTATTTTTCCTTAAAATACAGACATGACCACATCACTGTTCAAAAAACTGCTTTCTTAGAAAGGACCACAAAGATTTTATTTCATGCTCTGTGCCCTCTCCTTTGATTCTTCTTCTTCTTCTGTAATTTAAGTTCAAAGACAATGACTATTCCTGCTTGTTTGGCTCTAACAAACATAAATTTCCACTCACGTCATCAAGGCCATGTGTGGGAAGTCATTTTCAGCCTTTTCAGTGTTTTCATTTTGAAATTCAGATTTCACAACCTGTTGTGGAATTTTGAAAAATGAAATAGAATAAATACATTTCCCACTGTGTTTCTTTAAATGTTGCAAATCTAATGTACAGGATTTTTATCTGACATGAAGATATATGACCTTGCTACTGGTAGCATGTTGAGAAGTGACCACAGGCAGATTCTTTTCTTTTTAGTTTAATTAAAGCCATGTAATGTTAGGGTTCTGTTCTTCTCTTTTCTTTTTTAGCTCTTTGGGCAGGAAGCCAAAGTTAAAAGTCGCATATCACCAGAAACTGGTGAAACAGAAAAGTGTGTTGGTAAAAAACTTAAAAGCCTGTAAATGTTAGAGCATAGCAGATTGGGCTGGCAAGTAGATTTCCATGGTCTGACTCAGGTTGAAACTGTTGCAGTGTGATTGTGTTTTGACCATGGAGCAGCACACAGCTGTTGGCTGAAACAATGTAGAACAAATCAATACCAAACTGATCTATATTGTCCTGTCTGCAGCCAGGCCATCAAGTAGAACACAGTGTGGGAGTGTGTTAGTGTGTTTGGGTACATGTCTTTTTTTCTCTGTGTTATGTGTACACATAATCTTATAGCCCAGGCAAGTATTAATGATTTAATGTAAAAAGAGAAAAAAACAAAAATGTCTGAGCCCACATAGCCTTGTGTCCTTACTTGTTGTTAATTGTGTATTTATGTGCCGATTGTGTGTGTGTGTTTGTGTGTGTGCGAGCAGGCTGTTAGGCTGATGTGGGGGAGGGGCAAAGGTCAAAGTTCTGTGGGACAGATAAGCAGAAAATGGAAAGGGAAGATTGAAAAGGGGGAAAAGGAAAGGAAGGAGGGGGAGTATTATGTGTGTAAAGGCTCATTTCCCTATGAGCGTTACCGCTCTCACTACTGTTCCCTATTGTGTTTGTCTCTATCCATACTCATGTCATGTGCCATTTGTTTCTGCAAACAGAATTCACACTTACAAACTGAATCTCTAGAACCATTTGACACAAAGTATACAAATACCACAGATATATAGGATCCAAGCCATTCAAAGAGACACCTGCACTGGCTGATATGCTGTTGATGTACAACATTGCAGTGATATACTAAATAGCCATTGGGCTCATATAGTTCTGTGTATTTGCTCAAAGACTGCACACATTTTAGCTGCTATATAGGAGATATGGCTCCCCAGTGTAACATGGTGTGGGCTGACACTTTCCTTTTTAGTAGTTTAAATACAACAGATTAAACCCCCAATGTGCAGGCTTTAGTACCTTTGATACTTTGTCTTGGCCTGATGTAAACACCAGTGGTGCTTTGAGTCCTCATCATGTACAGAAGTACATTTGCATATGCTTCAAACCTGAAACTGAGATCAGAAGTCAAATAATGATGTCAACCAATATGTTAAAAATAATATTAATACATAGTTACATTTGGCCACCTCATTCTTTTTATTTAAACTGGCCAAAACATTAGAACCACCTCTTCTTATAATGCACTCCAGTATGACTCTACTACCAACTATGAATATGAATCAATAATAAACCCATAGTACAATTATTACATTTCTGACAGTGTCAACCTAAAAACTGAGAAATTGTAACATTGTAAAAGTAGAATTCATGGCAGAGCTGCTGTTGTAAACTGTAAACTGCAAACTCAGGAGACAAAAAATGTTTTGTTGAGCAATTTTCACTCAGATGAATGGGCACACTTTGAAATCCATTACCCAATTCTAACCAAACATCCATGGGAAACTGCTACCAGAAGTAATCACCAGACGCGCAACACTAGTACAACGTTAGAATGATGTACAAACATTTCTAGGAAGATTTGTAATGCTGTGTAAAATTTAAATAGAGATTGCAGTAACTTGCAAATCTTTTAAACCTAATTTTGATTGTAAATATCAATTGATTGTAATTTATCATATATCATTAATCTGTGCCTTCACAGATGTGCACATTATTCATGCTGTGTCCACTAATGACCCACCAAACCAACACAAATGCTAACTTTTCAACTTTGCAAAAATATTAAGTCAGATGATCCGTTTCATCTTTAAAATGAAGGACCTGACATCCATGCTCTCCATAGATAATTTCAAAGTTTGACTCATGAGACCACAGGACAGTTTTCTATTTCACTTTAATCCACATCATTTGGAAAGGAAAGAAGGTGGCTGCTTCTCTGGGTCTTATAGGGGTGTTTCTTTGCATGCTATAGTTTAAACTTTTAACTTAACTTTAAAATTTAACTTAAATTTTTCTCATCCAGTAAAATACTGTGTTACCCATGCAATGATTTCCAACGCAGAATAACTATGCACAAATAAATGTTACATTTACTTGGCAATATACAGTCTCGTGTCATGTTGAGCAGGCTACAGCAGGCATCCATCAATCTGAGTCATTGATCCACTATAGGCTGGATGCTCTGGATTACACAGGAGAAACACAGCACACTTTCACACATTGAAGCTAATGTCCACAGAGGCACAGACGATATGCACAAACGCACACACATTGTTCATCTGAGCTCCACTGCTGCCTGCTCTGAGCCCATATGGATGTCTGCCCAAACGGCTGTTCGGTAATTGTGAGTCACGATTATAATCCACTGAATGTGTGAGACCATAAGACTTTGCAGTGGGCAAGACTGAAGGGATTGTCTTATAATGGTTTTCAAGTGGCCACACAGATGTGACTGAGGGGAGAGATAATAATTTGTAAAGCGCGGGAAACTCCACTTCCAGTTCATTTGTACTTTAGTTTCTTTTGCAACAGCCTCCCTGTTCAATTGTGGTGACAATTAGCGGGGAACAGTCTGTGGGTAGAGCACAGGAGGAGGCCAGATCATCACTGACTTCGGAATTTTTGTCCCTGTTCTCACAAGTTGTGTCTGCATTGTTGTTTTAAAGGAAACAGCAATGGCAGGTAGAGGATGAGAGCATTATTTCCCCCCTATGGTATTTAAAAAATTAAAAGATGAAAAAGGACAAGGGGAACTGAAGAAAAGGACGTAAGATTTCTCAGGTTTAAATGAAAAATGAAAATTTGTTCATATGTAAACATAAATGAGTAAAGTTCCAGCGACAAACTACGGCTTGCAGGAAGATTGCAGCTTAGTCAGGCCCTAGTGCTCTTCATGCATCCAAACCTTGTAAAGTAATGAAGGCGGCAGAGATGATCCATAAACTCTGTATGTAGCCTGGTAGACTGACGAATAGCAAAGAGGGTCAATAAATGTGTGTATGCCTCAATAACGACTATCTGAGATCAACACTGTCGCCAGACAAGACAGTCAGTAATGGAGGATTTTGCAAAACAGAACATAGTCGATGACGTTGCCGCTGGATATAAAAGTGAGCCGTGTGTATCCAGTGAACCATATATGCCCAGTCTGTTTGATGAATAAATCATGGTTCAAATAGTTACAGTACAATGATTAGTTGTATAGTAACGTCAACAAATTTTTTACAGTATTCAACTTTATTGCTCATATGCTTTGCCACTGCATTCATCAACACTGTTTCAAGCTTTAGCAAGCAACTGTTTTTCATACGAAAATGCTGTAAAAGCCCAGTGTACACTGTCTGCCCAGCACCTAGCAACCAACCAAATTAATGGCTACCTGCTGAACATACTAGTATGGAACTAAAAAGCCAAGTATTTGCAATAGGGGATGGTAGAGACCAAACCAGGGCTACAGACAGGTGACAAATAAAGGTAAAAGCACCAAAAGGTATCTTAGTAAGGTGTTGGGCATGCACAACAGTTGTGCCTCTTTGTTGATTCAACCAATTTAAATCATTGCCCGGTTCAATCTGGCATTATTATTACAAGTATATACTGGCCTACACTAGCCTGTGTTGGATAGTTGGCACTGAAGCCAGAGGATTTCCAAGTGGGAGAATGTGGTTTGTTTCACTTTACACTGACAGTAGATGTTTGAACTTGTTCTGTTACTCGTAATTTTCCCTAAACCTATGCTGATGTTTTTACTTCAGCTATAAATATGTCAACTTAGTGCCTGAACCTAAGAAGATTGGAGCTCAGTATTCATTTTCTAATTGTCGGGGCACCATTGTCTGTGCTTGATAAAAACTAACTGAACCAAAATTATGGGCTGAAAGGAATAAATAAAGACCCGTTGAATGGTCCTGAATCTCTACTGGAGGATGGAACATAGTTCTAAAATATATTCCCTTGTTTGGTTTTGAGGATGGTGGTGGAGACCCCACTGTAACACCTTGGTCCAAAATCTCCCATAGATATTGAGATCTAGTGGCTGGGAAGGCCAGAACATACAATTCACAGCATTTTCCTACGTTTTAAACCATCCAGTTAATCCTCATGCTCTATGGTTGGGGCACTGACATCCTGTTTCTCCGCTTATTTTTTTCCTTTAATTTTTCACCCATCTGTAATGAAAAGTTTCATATATGGTCAGAGTTTTGCAACTAAAGCTTTTGTTTAAGGATAGGAGATATTTAGGTTAGGCTAAAAAAACTTGAGTTCAGTGGGAAATTACAAATTTTCGTATGTGGATTAACAGGTTAGCCAGGTGATTTGTCATGATCCCGGATTTGTGGGATCTTCTAAAGTCATGTTGAGCTTGTTATCCCGGAAACACATCAACAATTTCAAACATACTAAGGAGCAGATTTTTTTCCCAGTGTCGTGATAATATAGAGATGTGCGTTATAACACAAAGGCTGTTGCGTATTTACTTATCAACTGGCCTATGTGTGTCCACATACACTTTTTCCGTGTGTGCTAATAAGTCATTGAATGACACAGATATTTTTAATGTGGCCTTTTAAGAAAGAGTTCCCACAATAAAGTCTTCACATTTACTGTTATTAATTTACAGTCACCCGTTAGCAAAATTTTCTCAAAACTTTACTTTTACCTGTTTCAAGGCTGTAGTTTTGCTTGTCCTTGCTATGAATTTAAAGCAGATATTACACAACATATTATCAGATTAGTGGGCAATTGTGGTGCCAGTAAGGATTCACCAGTGAATTGTCATATATAGTTTTTGCAAGTCCATTTCTGCATTTTGCAGCATCATTAAATTCTTCATTGCAGCTCTAAAGCTGCTTTCTTTATCCCCATCTCTCCTTCACGCTCACCCTTTTTATTATCTCTCTCTTTACATCTTTCTGTTTTTCTTTTTCCATTAGCATGTAATCGATGGGAAACAAGTTGGTCCATTCACGAGAGAGCAGTAATGCCAGATAAAAAAGTCCGGCTTTTCTAATACATTTCTCAAGTGGGTTTAAAGAACTGACATAACCACATCACCTGATCCAGGATTAGAACATCCAGGATTACTCATTTGATCCTGGATCTGTTAATCCCATCTACAGTGTGTATGAAACCTGTTCCTGAAAGCCAAATGATGTAACAAATATTAATACAGCCAGAGACAACCAAACAATGCAAATAAAACCAAATGTAATTGGTAGTGTTCTTAATTATCAGTGCACATAATCTGAATCATCACATCGTCACAAGCAGCCATTCTGATGACGTGAAGACTCGAGTTGTTAACATGGGACCCTTTTCCATCTCTGCCATCCATTTTATATGAACATAACCTTCTGCCTCGATGCATCAAAACACAGCTGACTGCAGAACATAAGATATGGATTCTTGCAGTTCTGGGAAACTGACTTTACTGCATAAACTAAAGGTAAACTAAAAGCCGATGTGGTCACGAAATCCGGTTAATGTAGAAGGGCTCTAATAGCAGCCATTTGTTATGTAGCAGTCGAGAAGTGATGCTGTGCTGCTCTCCAGAGTGATTTATTCCACCATGTGGAGCAAAAGGGAAATGGGCAATGGAGGACAGAGAGACGGAAAGGAGACGGTCCACATAAAACAAAAGGTCATGGGTTAGAATCAAAGCTAAACTGTCAGTCAATGAAAGGACCTTTGCAGTGAGGTTTTAAGCCTTTTGCTCAAAGTATATATGCGCCTTATACTATTGCTGATTATAGGTCATGTTTTTCAACATATTTGTCTGTCTTATCCATCTCAGTGAACATGATGTTAGCAACTTTTGACAAAACTATGTTAAGAGTTATGATTGACAGCTCCTACAAACTGTTTTTTCAGTGCAAGAAGCAAATGATCTACTTTCAACTACTTTATTATTACTTATAAGCTACAAAGGAAACCTAGCTAACCTTACAAAAACCTTTATGTGTCCCCTCGTCCTATGAGTCAGCCAAATCCATTTCATTTGTTGTCATGAGAGCAGCAAAGTTACTGAAGAGCAGGTGGCAGCAGGTCATGATCAAATTACCGCACTGATTACATTGTGTCTCAAAATGATGGTATTATATTCTACCACTAACCATGTTATACAACCGCAATTGCATTGACATAGGAGACAGAGAGTCGAAGAGAGGAGAGGAGAGTGCGATTGCTTCATAGTTTGAGATGCGTTCAGATATTTTAAGTGTAAGAGATACTGTAAATTAATTTAATAACAACACAGAGGGTATAAATGTTAAAATCTTTAACACTCGGCCATTTAGGCACCAACCTTCCGTTTCATAAAACAAATATTATTAGCACTCATGAATGTGACATACTTTTTGCAACAGCCGTGACCAGAGGTGGATGGTATGTATATATTAAAAAAACAGTATTAGAAGGTACCTTAACATCTTATCTCATTGGGCCTATGACTAAACATTTACTAGCCCAAACAAAAGACAAAATCAGATTTATATTTTGTCTGTTGTAATAGTACCAAAGAGAGATTGACATTAATGTTTTTGTTGTACAAAGTTAGCGGCCACTCAGCATTTCGCGTACCACAATTTTAATGCACCTTAAAACTGCATACTGGTTATTTTGGATATAAAATCCCTCTCATGGAGGTACATGCAAGGTTCTGTTACATCAAAGTGCAATGCACCATGTCTGATTGGTTAGAAGGGTGAGACTCACTCAAATCGAATATCTCTGCACTGCTGCCAGTGCTGTTCTGTAAGTCTAAAGATCAACAGCCTTCAGTCTGCCCCTTCCGCACATTGATTTGGCATGAGTTTTTACGCCAGATGACCTTCCTACCACAATCCTCCCATTTTATGTGGTTTAGGACCAGCACCAGGGAAACGCTTGGTGTCTGGGAGGGGCCACACCTGGTGAGGTGGGATTCCATATCGCTGACTTCCATATCCCAACCTGATCTCTACCCATTGAGCCACCAGACCCCCCCCAGTGCTGTTCTGTGTGTGTCACAATTGTTCAACCTGATCAGCCAACACAGCCACTTCACTGTGACACAACCAGGAAAACGCAAACCAAACAAGTACACACATTCTCTCAAGAGTAGTTGTGTTTGCTGGTGGTTTCCAATCTAACCACACACAAACACAAACTGTATAAACATAGACAGTCTCCTGAGATGAGCGATAATGCAGCTGTGAAATATTGAGGATAATGAGCTGCTGCCTCTCTGGCTGATGATAAATAATTTGACAGTTTATCTAGTCCATTTAAAAAGCTAGAGTGCCCACTGTTCCCTTAGGCCTGATTCAGGCCCAGATTGTTTGGTTGTTGGTGGAAATGTATAACTACTGACAGGCCACGATTCTTAATTGATTGGAAAATGGGCGTCCCGGGGAAAACATGAGCAAAATATCAGCCCATGTTGGTCTGGTAAACATGAACTATATAAACATGCCTAAATGTAGCAGTATACAGAACTGCTTGTCTGTGTGTGTGTGCGTGTGTGTGTATGTGTGTGTGTCTGACCACATTACACAGATGCCCTGCAAACACTTCAGTATATGACAACCAGAGCTGTGTCCTGGCTGTGCCTGTGTGTTTCCTCTATACACTGACAGGCAGCCACCCCGGTTTAGTTACTAAATACATGTGACCGGGTCACCATGACGACAGAACTCCCCGGAGCATGCTGAGAGCACAGCGACATCACTAGCCTCTGCGCATGTCTATGTGTGTGTTTGTGTTCATGTGTGTACAGCATGTGTTGTACTGAATTAACTGCTGGTCCTGCAGAATGTGTTGGACTACACTATGTGTGAGAAACAGATGCGAGGAATGAGAAGAATAAAGGAAGGGAATTACACATTTCTCAGTTGTATTTGAGTGCTGCATGTGTGTTTGTGCTCCTGCATAACACGAGGAGGGCATTCAGCACTGCTCTGCGCCATTCAGCCATGGAACTACATTTTACTGACAAACACATTCATACTGAACACATACAAAGGTTCATACTTCACATATTGTACATGTACAAATACATAGACACACTTAAATGCGCTCGCAGTGTAAACCACACACTCTATTTGGGAACTCAAGCCCAGGTAAGGCAAGGGAACCCATTTTACACATACACATAATGAAGCAGCGAGCGCTCACACACAGTTTTCCTGACACTATCGCTTGTGGCTGAAGGGGAAATTCTCTGAAGCTGATCTGTGGGAGAACTTTAACAAACTACAGTACCCAAGTCAACTCATTTATCACTCTCTTCCTACTTGTCTATTTGCGCATCTCAATGTACTTTGTTTACAGTAAGGTGTGTATCCTATTACAGGATGTGTATTAAAGCTGCACTGTTGCACAAACTTCTAATGTACAGTGCCTACGAAAAATACAAGTAAATATACAGTGGAGGATATTTATTGATAGAATTTCATTTTTACAACATGTAGAATCAAAGAAAAAGTAGGATTAACAAAATCTATCCTCCATACTGTTCCACAAACCAGCAGCTTCTATCAACCACCTAACCCCCACCCTGCACACACATACACACACATGAACACACACACACATACACACAAACACGCACACAGCATTCCTTGTATCATGTTTTGTTTTTGTGTTCTTGATGTTGTTGGTTTTTTTGTTCACACTGTTGATTGTGTATGTTAATGAGTGACGGCATTGGTGTTGTCTAATTTCTGTAGGAGGCAAACTCCCACACCGCTCTTTGATTAGCACCACTTATCACATTGTATTCATGTTGGACACTAGCTGTGAGTTCTCATCTCTCTGTAATGCAAAATGCTCCCTTGGGATTCATTAATAGCAGGACGCACACAGCTAACACATTTGTAACTGTTTTTAAAAAGCTACTTCAGAAAAAAATAGTCAATGACTTTGTTCTTTGGCATCTCTGAGAATATAATGTAAAAATGCATTAAATCAGATTTTAGAATACACCACACATAGGCATGTTTGAAGACATTTTTGCATGGCAACTTAATGTTTCAGATTAGAACAGGATACTGTATATCAACTATCTCATGCTTCATCAGGAGTTTGCAGGCCAAGGTGTAAATCTCTGAGCTCCAGTCACTATAGTCTCTATATAGGAAAAAACACCATATATAACTATAATAATCAATCGAATCAATCAAATAATCATATATAATATATTAATGACATCTATAAATTCAACATGAACATTTTTCTCACCTTATGAGCTTTTATGTTAAAAAGTTCTCACATCATGGGTGACAGTATTTAATACAACATTATAAGATAAGTTAAAAAATGAACAACGCCTGTACTGCAGTTAGAGGCTGTCTTCATTCTCAGTTGGCCAGCTTCACTCTCCACCACTTGTCAGTCATCATGTTGGACTGTCTCTTGAAATGGCATCCAACGAAGAAAGGAAAGGAAGCCAATCTGCAGCAATCAAGGCAGTGCTGATATTTTAGTGAACTAAATGGTTTTCTCTTTCTCCTTGTTTGTTCTCTATACTGTTTACCCTGAAACCTAAGGCCAAAAAGGATCTGTACAGAATGGGGTCTATGTTCTATAACACACAATTTTACACTATATAGTGTACTTGACATTGACATGTATTAATGGAATACAACTTATCTAACTAAAAGAGAAACTTTACTAATTTTCATTTTGATTCTCGTGGTTCTAATTTGGGTTTTTTGGATTCAGTGGTGATCCTAGAGTATGTTGAGGCACTAGGCAAAATTTTTTGTATCAAAAAACTGCTATGCCTAATATATAAACAATGCAATAAATTGTGACGACTTTTTAAATATGTAAGACAGTCACATATCAAGTCTGAAAAACAGTAAGTCAGTCAGTCAGTCAGAAGACTCAAGCCCAAGGTGAGTCAGCAGGTCATCTCGCCATCTCTCACACGATCAATTGGCACACCAGCACCAAGTCAATCAGTATCAGGCAGCATGTCGTTCATCATACTAAACAGACAGCTGTTCTGTCACAATAAAAATCATTAGTGCACACAAAGGTTTTGACTGTGCTGACGAATATTAGAAAGTTGGAAGAGGCAGTGATTATTGTTATTCTGATAGAGATCTGCCATTCAAAGAGTGAGCCTGCCTCACAAAAGAGTGTCATTCAGGTAGAAAATAGCAGAGTGTAATGATGAGTAGCTGGAAGAGAGATGTTTTGTTTAAAAGTGTTCTATCTGGAAAAGATAAAAGAACAGACACTGGATGCAAAATGAATATGTGATAGGCCTTGTGTCATTCATGTCCTAGGGATAGTCACTGTGTACAGCCAAAACAAATTTTCTAGTTATTAAAAATAACCCACAAATAATCATTGTTCTTCTTTCAACAGCTATGTTTACATTTTAGAAATCAGTCGGATTAGGCCTATTGCTAACTAATATGTTATTGAACAGCCTGTTCCATTAGTGCAGAGACTGTGTGACAGTAGTTACATAGATGATGAGCATGTAACAGTCTACAGTAAAACTATGGTGAGTTCCAGCTGTGTGGTATCAGGAATTGTGGGGTCATTCTGTTGTGCCGTAAATGAGACAATTTGTTAACTTCAAAGCTTGAGATGGCGTATTGTTGGTCTGGTGGCCCCTAAGGTGTATATGAGTTTACACTGAAGTCAACACACTTTCTGTGGCTTCCTAAATTCCTTCCTATTTATGAATCATTCATGCTGGCGAAATTGATTCTCTTGCCACTCTGGCTTGTGTTGGTCTCAAAGACTACTAAAAAGCATCATTTCTGGATAAAGCATGTCATTTGTGGACAGGAAACAAAGTCAACATAGACAACATTTTAGTTACATTTTATTTGGTGTACCTCTAGGGCCTTTTTCCAAACTCCTTTTTGTATGAGAAAGGAACATTAATTAATATACATGGAGTTTTTTTTATCTGTGGTTACTGTAGCAAATAAATTAAACAAGTTATGAACTGAAGTGTTTTGTTTTTTTTTTCAGAAAAAAAAAGTACAATTTTAAAATGTACATAGCATAGAAGAAAAAATACACATACAGTGTGCCAGCTTGTTTTTGTTTAAGCTAAGCTAAGAGCTTCAAGGGTGTTTATTTTTTATGCTGCATTCATGTGACATGTGAACAATAGAATGTTTTCCATAAATGACTTGAACTTTCTTAATACAAGATTGTGTTTAACTACTATGTTGTTGTTCTGTTTCTAATAAAGTAGCCTTACTTACCTACCCTGTGTAGCTTAACCTAACTTCACTAACTAATTAATTTAGATAATATTACAATATTTAGAACCTGTCAGGATGTCCAATTCAAAATTATAAGTGGGAGAGCGACATGTTCTATCTCGTATAGGCTTCGCCCTCTAAGAGCTGTCGCTATTGGGATTATCATGCGCGCGGGGATAAACCCAATAGCGACAGCTCTTAGAGGGCGAAGCCTCATAGAATCACGTGTTATAATACGTAACGTTTTTCCAGCTATAATTTTTGCCTGAAGACATACAATTGTACCTATTTATCTGAATGCATTCACCAAAATGAAATGTAAAGTGTTTAAATTCAGTTCTCTGATCTTCTTCTCATTTCTCTCCTTCTTGTTTCCCCCTTTTCTTCTGCTACTGATCTGCTCACTCCTCCAGATCCTGATGAAACTGTGATGTTTAATTGCAGCCACCATCTGACATTGTTGCAGTTCTAGCAATCATAGTTCTGTCATCAACGGAAAAGCTCTCATCATGGCAACCTCCTACCACCAGACTGCACTCTTTGATCCCTCCTGTAGAGGGTGGGATTGCTGAGGGAGGGCCAGTCAGAGTGGGACAAGCCAGCCTGTGAAGATAAAAACACCAAACCATGTAGTGAAGCTTTCTCCAAGGAGGGGGGAGGGTCTACAACCAAATCTGCTTTCGTTTTTATTTATTTCTGTGTATGTCATCTCTGGAACACATTTGTACTCACCTGTTTAGAGAGTTTATGTGGATGTGGACAGGACGTGTGAGGTGAGGCAAAAGTGACAAAGAGGAAGAAAAAGCGAGTAAGAAGGAAAGAAATGGTCCTCCACACCACCCCTTACTCCAGTGCCTGTCTGCACTTCCTGGACGGATTGTCATGGAGCCTGGTGTTCCCCTGCTACTGGCTCCTGGACCGGCTCCTGGCCTCCTGCGTGGCCACCTCACTGGAGAAGCGCCAGCGCTCCCAGGACCCCTGTTCCTTCCTCACTCTGTGTGTCCTGATAGCTGCCCCCTTGTATCTGCTCCTCCTCCTCGCTTCCCTGCCTTTTGCCCTGTTGGGTTTCATCCTCTGGGCTCCCCTGCAAGCTGTACGCCAGCCCTACCTGTACACCTACTGCAGGTTGGTTTTTGTGAAACCGCATAAATGTTTTGTTTTTACTGCTACTGCTGTTTTGTGTTTGCAGATTATATAGCAAATAGGACAAATTTTATGTGCTTTTAGTTATTTTCCTTCCACTGCAACTCAAAAGGTAAACACAAAGTGGGAATTTGACACTAATATGACTTTAACCTTCACTTGATTTAATAAATCCAGACTGTTTAAGGTTCATATTAGCCTTAGATACACATTGTGGATGTTGGCCCATTTCCATTGGAAGAAATTTAGGAGGCAATATCTTCTTTTATTGTTGTAATAACTGTATGATACTGTTTATCAAACTGAAAAACATAGAATAGATAATGGGTTTGATAAAAAACCTTTATTATGTTGAGTACCACTGCAAATACCATAAATAATGGAGTTAACATTTGGATTAAAAAATATTAATTAATAATACTACACATCCCCTTAGTCATCAGTGTGAACTCATCTTACACCCGGTTAGGTAAAAACATAAATGGTCCTTTCGTCTGATTTTCAGGGATTGTTCTAGAAAATCTAGATTTATTGTCTTGTTTTTGCTAAATCTGCATCTTATGGGTTTGTTGAATTACGCTGAGGTGAGAAACAGGCCATGTAGTAACAAAGTCATGCTTCATTTGATGTCTACAGAGCAAGTTGTTTACCAGCTTTGCAGATTTCAAGAAGCAAAAAATTGAGTCATTATCTACTGTCAATTGTTTTTTCATTGGTCTGGTATCCAGTCAGGCTGAGTCCATTCTCAATCACTCAACCAAGTAGCTTTCCATCACAACTGCAAACTTCTAAACACAGGATTTAGCTCTGTGTACTGTACTGTTTTAAAAAGTAGTTTTAAAAGTCTTTCTAAGCACTAAGCATTGGGCAATTGTGATTCAACCATGTGAACTTGTCTGTCTTTAAAATTTGTATTATTGTTTAAAATTGCAGGTGAATTTTGAGTGACATTTTGGTGAAGGTCTGTCTGTCTGTAGACAGATACATTTAAATGCAGAAAATACAAGTGATACATACATATCAGGCTTTAGACCACCTAGCTGTGTAAAGCTAAAGGAAGACTCTTAAAAATCACTATAATACTTTAATAGAGGTAGCTTATACAGTATTGCTATAATACTGTTTCTGTTGTGTATTCAGACAACTATGTTATTATAGTTGTATGAATAATTAGTATATTTGGTGTAGTATATTAGAGCCCACAGCTGATTACCTTAACTTAACATAGTAATGATAATAGAGCAGGTGGAAGCTTGCTTGACTCTGGAACTATTTCTTCATGTTGCCAGGCAACAGGCTGAGACTCCAGGAAGTCACTGACAGAGAGATGCAACGTATGAGTGTTACCTTTTCGTAATTGTTGCACAGCTGTTCCTAGATTTTTTCTTTCAGTGCTTACAGTATGTACAATGTATGAATACCAGCTTTGCTAGTTATCAACATACTATGGCATTTTCTGTCTCATGTTGTGCAGACCAGACAAACACCAGGCAGAGCAAGGCCAGGCAGGGCCAGTGGGTGTTGGTATTGGGGAATGGAGGCCACAGGGCAGAAGCTTCTGTTTCTGCAGTGCCAACGTATGCCTGCTGCCTGACTCCCTGGCGAGGTTCAACAACCTGTCAGACACCCACAGAAGAGCGCGCGAGGTGGGAAAGAGGATCCGCAACGGTGCCAGTCGGCCTCAGATCAAAATCTACATTGACTCACCTACAAACACTTCCATCAGGTGAGGAGTGTTTCCTTCAGGGCTCCTCCTGCTTATGTCTTAGCTGTAGTAAATAAAAATTGTTATACACAATCAGAAAATTTGAAGACTTCTTTGTTTCTCTCTATTCCATGTATCAGTGCGGCATCCTTCAGCAGCCTTGTTACGGGTTTTCGCCGCACATCTTCTCTGGACCAGCGTCCCGACCAAACACATACCACCAATGGCCCAGCTGACACTGAAACTGAACCCCTCACCGAATGCCCGATTCACCCCTCAGGTGCCACTGATTGCCCCGTTCACCCTGCTGCAGTAGACCAGGGCTCCTCAGAATGCCCCCTTCACCCAGAGGGAGCAGTTACCACGGCAGACTGCCCCCTTTACCCTGTTGGTGCTAACAGCAGCTCAGATTGTCCCATTCACACCTCAGGGGAGTCTTCAGACTGCCCTGTGCATTCCTCTGGGCCTCATTGTGGTCCTGGTCACCATAATTGCCCCATGCATGGGGAAGGGACCCAGCCGAAACCCTCCACAGACTGCCCACTTCACACCTCAGGGGTTCAAATCAGCATCAGCGCTCCAGAACCAGACCCCCAGGAGGAGGACACGGAAACAGGGAATCATCGGCCGGGGGAGCAGGTTGGAGGTGACATGGGAAGCATGACTGCCTCCAGAGAATCACTTGCCCGTTACCATGGGGGTGACAGCAGTATGGGGATATCCTGCAACAATACTCTCTCTCATGTTCCTCGCACATCTGTCTTTAAGCGCCCAGCACGAAAACGCCGCCATGGAGATGAGACATTTGACCATGAGATTTCTGCTTTTTTCCCTGCCAACTTGGATTTTCTGGCTCTACAGGAAGTGTTTGACCACGGTTCAACAACTAGACTGCGGCGGCAGTTGCACCGCTACTTTCCCTACGTGCTGAGTGATGTTGGGCGGTATGGCTGGAAAGGCTGCTGCTCCAGGTTCAAATTCCTGAACAGTGGGCTGATGCTTGCCAGCCGCTACCCCATCCTAGATGCGCGGTATGAGTGCTACCCCAACGGAAGAGGGGAGGATGCACTGGCAGCCAAGGGGGCACTGTTTGCCAAGGTAAGAGGTTATACTTTACTAATAATGTATTACCTTATTCTCTATTGAATTCTTAAGCTTGCAGTGAAAATATTGTTTTTTTCAAATTTCATTTAAATTCAAACTAAGGTAAGAAATGCAACACTGGGCCTGCTTTTATACTTCCATCTAACGTTGTCATCTCTTATGCCACTATTTATAACTTAGGGAATCAATTATTTCTATAGTAAATTACATTTGTACAAAAGAATGTGGAAGTAAGTGTAAAACATGGCCCAGGGGTCAGAGTTACTATGATGTCCCAGCTGTCAGCATTAAATCTTGTAGTATCCTGAAGTATCATATGGAAAAAGAAAAATACCCAAACATCTTTTCCTATTTTTGATTTGCTTTCTTCAGTAACAACCTTGAAAGCCAGAGTCTGATTTATTTCAGAATCCATTGGATGCCCTCATGTTGTTTATGCCACTTGCTGACAGTACTTGGTAAATACGCTGACTTACACCCACATCCATTTACACATCTGTCATTGTGGCAAGTGCACCCACCACAGTAATTATAGAACGCTCAGACTTTCCGCATCTACCGCTGCTGTATAGAAAAAGAAAAAAAATCCATGTCATCATGTGTTTTTAGTATTCAGTATTACATGTTTGTGAAGAAATTAGCATAAATTAATCTACAGTAGATTATGTAGTGATGACAAACAATAACAGTTTACAGTATAATTCACAATGACAGATTGGTTTAAATATTTACAATTCTTATCATTTAAGGTTCAATTGTAATTAAGAAGAAAAGACAATCCACACACTATTTACTGACTTGTAGATACACTGATCTGTGGCCAGCATTCAGCATGGGTAAAAATGTTAATGTGGCCAGAGCATACAATGTATAACAGCTTGCTCCTTATGGGGCTGTGTACCTGCACACCAGTCTCCATGCTGACCCCTATCAGGTAGTGATATTGTTGTTGACAATAGTTATAGTGTGCTAAACTTGATAGCTGACAGCATCATCTATATTATCTTAAGAAAGAAATTTTTTTTTTGCACATTGTAACTCAAAAGTAGACATTTCACACATATAACTAAACTATTTACAACAAGCAACTACTTCATACATGGAACATTTCAGGCAGATGTACACATACTGGGGCAGGCAAAAAATTCCCTCTTGGGATTTCAAGATTGGACACCCAGATGTGTTAAACGGGACATAGCATTTTTTGTATCAGATAACCCAACGTTTCTTTTTGACCGTCTTTTCACTCAGGGGTGTCCTATATAATTGACTGTTCAAACAATAAAAAAGCACAAATGACTGTTGTTGGTTTTAGCATTATTTTGCTTTTGAAGACTGTATTTTTTATTTAAGAAAAGCAGTCAAAGCCATTGTGCAAAATACTAGGTATAGAGAATACAACAATTCTGAATGTGCCGGAAAAGAAAGAAACCACTTGTGTACCGAATAACATAAACAAAACAGGTCAGCAGCTTATTATAGAAACATTGCAAGACACCTACAGTAAATCCTATATCAAGACTCCAAAACAGACTCCAAAGAGCAGGGCTGAACGTGTCACAATCCACCATTTGAAGAAAATACAGAAAAAGAGAGAACATATCAGAAGATGTAAACGCCTCATCACCGGGAAGAATCAGAGTCAAGTTGGAATTTGTAAGAGTAGATTGTGGTTTCTTATTCGGTGGAAAAAATATATGTTCTACATCTTTTAGAATAAAGTATCTCAATATAATCAACTTTGGCAAATATTGTACTTCTACTTCTCTACATTTGAGAGCCATGTAGTTACCAAATTCTGCCCCCTTCAAATGTACAGGTTTAACTTTTGGGTTTAATATCAAAAGACGGATATCAGACCTCTAGCAGATCTCGAGTTTAGATTGGGTAGTTCTGCTTATCCTGAAAGCTCTAGAGCAAGTACCGACTTGTATAGGGCTTAGTATGTAGCAGAACAGATGCAGGGAGTGTGATAAAGAATAGGATTTACTGGACAACTAAGGTAACAGAACAAAGAAAAAAATCCCTCCAAATGGGAGGATAACATCTACATGAACTTGAACCAAGGCAAAGTAAGTAAACATGAGCAACTAGGGAAATAGGGAAAGATAAACATGAGTAAAACAAGGGAGATTAAACGAGCAAAACATGAACAGTGCTAAGGGAACTAGAGTAAACCTTAGGCAAACAAGAGAAACCACCAAAGCTGAACATGAATGCAATTAACAGAACTAAGTAACAAAACCAAACAGAAGAAGAACAGGAAGAAGTCAGAGTAACAAATTAAATCTACAGTCCAAAATCAACTTTGTCCGTAACACATGAGGGGAAAGCTGAAGGCTGACAGAACACAGGAACAAGATCTAGACACTTGTAAGCTGATGGACGGTAGAACAGGAGAACTACGGATGCAATAGGTCTCAGTGATAAGAATGTGACAAGGATGTGAGCTCACTATATACTGAGGAAACCAGTTATAAAAAGAATCAAATGTGTGTGTCTGAGAGGAGAAGCAGAGCAATAAACAGTGGAGCCAGATGTGACTGTGTGTGTGTGTGTGTGTGTGTGTGTGTGTTTGTGTGTGTGTGTGTGTGTGTGTAGCCAACTGAGGGGTGTATTTGAAATCATGATCTAAGGACAATACAAAAACAAAGTCTAAGATGAGGATGGTCACATTACCACCCTCTCACTCTGGCAGAGGGGGGCACCTTTTGTGTCCAATCAGATTTGTGCTATTGCTGTGCTACTACTGCTTGCTCCCACACGTCCTTGTGTGTGTTGCATTGGATTAGGGTCTGTCTAAAACTGTGTACTTTTACCTCTGTATAATTTCTTTTTCAAGGGGGCAGGACACTGCATGATGAAACTTCTCCTAATTAGTTTTGATGCATCTCTCTGTAAATTTGCAGACGAAATGGTTCTGTACACCTATACATTTATTCTGCTGCTACCTGTATTAGTTATAAGAAGTAAAGATCAGAGAGACCGGTCCAGAAGCAGCTGTACAGCCTAACTCTGTTTGATACTGAATCAACAAATGCAAGTTAAAAGTCTCCATTACAAAGAAATAGCCATATATAAACAACATTCACCCTGAGTTTATTTAAAATGGACTGAGGCAATGTGGTTATCAGTGGACAGTTCAAAATCCAGTATCTGTGATGCTGTCTAGACGCATTAGTGAACATAGTAACATCTGTGAAGGTACGATTAGTGCTGAATGATATGTACAGGTTTTGGCGGGAAGGTCTGGGTGCTGAACAGGCCTAGCTGTAGTCTAGACCAGTCAGCCATTGAAGATATTTGGCATGATACTATTCGTAAGCCATTGACTGGTCAATAGTATATCTCAGTTCTCAAATAAAACAAAGGAGGCCTCAGTCTGTTAAGCAATTGAAATCCTATATTAAGCAATAATGGGAGAAACAAAATTACTTTTAGAACTTGGGTGGTTGGTCTCCTCAGTTACCAAACACAGAAGATTTCAAATGATTTGCAAATCATGCCATTCTATTATTATTTTCAAATTACATTGTGTCCCAACTTACCTGGAAAAGAAACTTGTACATTGAATTAGGTAATTTCGGCAGTAAGACAGATTCCATGGAGATATGACATAACATCACACAAAGTCCTAATGCATTTTGGAGGCACATTCACAGCAGTTCCACTGTACCAGCCCAGGAAGCCGGATGTGTTTATGTTACTATTCCAGCTAATGTGGGCTTCATGCAGAGTGAAGCAGCTGCCAGTGTACATGTTCTAATTGAGTTAGTCATGCTTCTTTGAATACTGTAGTCTTTTTTTATCCTGAGTTCTCATTGTGGCAAAAAGCGGTATGGCACAGTACAGTTGTGTGTGTGTGTGTATGTGTGCTCCTGTGATGGGTGTTGACACTCTGTGAGTTCAGTAATCAGCCACATACTGTGGTTGAAAATTTTAATTCTAAAGCTGATCCATTTCCTACTGGGACAAAACAACTTCAACTGACTTAATGCTAATAATGTTTCTGCATGAGTGTGATCTCTTTGTTTTTGTCCTAACATGCCTTTACATATACCAGGGGTGGCAGTGCCTCATTTGGTAGAGTGGCCGCCTACTGACCATAGGGTTGGACAAGACACTGAACCCCCAACAGCCCATCCCCTTCCCCAGCCATGCAGTGCTGTTCCCAAGCCCAATAGAAATTGGAAATGGTTGCGTCCGGAATGGCATCTGGCGTAAAACCTTGCCAAATCAACATGTGGAAAAAGATCCGCTGTGGCTATGATGAATTTCCAGGACAATCTGAAAGAAGAAAAAATAATAATAAATGCCCATACATACACCAGATCTAATAAAGAGCCACTACATCACAGCTTGCATGTGGACAGTCTTGTCCTGTTAGCACTGCTGCCTTACACATCTCTTATACTACCTCAATGAGGTCACTCCAGTTCCTTTCGACAAGCTGGATCGGCAGCAAGCTGACCTGCATGTCTTAATGCAACATGCTTATGCTCCAACCTGACAGAGAAAGAAACCAAATAATGTTGAACAAAAGATTTGACTTACCTACCAGGAAATTATTTAATTAGACTACAGCCATACCCATGTGGCTCAGAGTCCAGCAGGATTGACACATCAGGTGTATGATTAGTAATATGACAGTACTGTTTTTGAATTTACAAGCTTAGCTTTCCAGTTAAACCATTATGTCTTTTCCCTAGTATTTTCTGTTTCTGTTGAATGTTATTGCAAATGAGCCTCAGCAAAACAAAATGCTGGGGCTTATATAACTATCAAGTGATTTGTTAAGATTAATTGCCACTTCATTAGCCTGTACTTACTTGGGCATTAGGAGTAGCATCCCTGTGGATTTCTTTTATTTTCTGATTTTAACACTTCACACCGTTACCCTGTGCCTAAAATTTGTGTTGTGCTATGTTGATCCAAAAAGTATGTCAACAGAGCTGCCTTGAGAGTATCATGTATCATATGGTATCAAATTAAACCGTATCGTTTTGCGCTATGTTGTAATTTCCAGAAACATAAAAAAAAATTGCAGATAAACACTTCTTCTTCTTTTCCTTTCAGCTGTTCCCTTTTAGGGGTCGCCACAGCTAATCATGTGCCTCCATCTAACTCTGTCCTCTCCATCCTCTTGTCTCACACCAACTAACTTCATGTCCTCTCTTTTACTACATCCATAAATCTCCTCTTTGGTCTTCCTCTAGACCTCCTGCCTGGCAGCTCCAACCTCAGCATCCTTCTACAAATATATTCATAGTCTCTCCTCTGAACATATCCAAACCACATCAATCTGGCCTCTCTGACTTTATCTCCAAAACATCTAACATGATCTGTCCCTCTGATGTACTCATTCCTGATCCTGTCCATCCTCGTCACACCCAAAGAGAACCTCAACATCTTAAACTCTGCTACCTCCAGCTCTGCCTCCTGTCTTTTCTTCAGTGCCACTGTCTCTAAGCCGAACAACATAGCAGGTCTCACCACCGTCTTAAACTACTTTCCTTTCATTCTCGCTGATATTCTTTTATCACACAACACACCTGACACTTTTCTCCACCCGTTCCAACCTGCTTGCACTCGCCTCTTCACCTCTTTTCCAAACTCTTAGTTGCTATGAACCGTTGACCCTAAGTGCTTAAAGTCCTGCACCTTCTTCACCTCTGCACCCTGTAACCTCACCGTTCCACCTGGGTCCCTCTCATTGACACACATGTATTCTGTCTTACTGCAGCTAAGCTTCCTTCCTCTGATTTCCAGAGCAGACCTCCACCTCTCTAGATTTTCCTCCACCTGCTCCCTGCTCTCACTACAAATAACAATGTCATCTGCAAACATCATAGTCCAGGGAGATTCTTGTCTAACCTCATCTGTCAGCCTGTCCATCACCAGAGCAAACAAGAAGGGGCTCAGAGCCGATCCTTGATGCAGACCCACCTCCACCTTGAACTCCTCTGTCACACCTACAGCACAACTCACCACGGTCCTACAGCTCTGATACATGTCCTGCACCACTCTAACATACTTCTCTGCCACTCCAGACGTCCTCATACAATACCACAGCTCCTCTCTCGGCACCCTGTCATACGCTTTCTCTAAATCTACAAAGACACGATGCAACTCCCTATGACCTTCTCTGTACTTCATCAGCATCCTCAAAGCAAATACTGCATCTGTTATACTCTTTGTAGGCATGAAACCATATTGCTGCTCACAAATGTTCACCTCTGCCCTTAGCCGAGCTTCCACAACTCTTTCCCACAACTTCATTGTGTGGCTCATCAGCTTTATTCCTCTGTAGTTGCCACAGCTCTGCACATCTCGCTTGTTCTTAAAAATTGGAACCAGTACACTTCTTCTCCATTCCTCAGGCATCCTCTCACTCTCCAAGATCTTGTTAAACAAACTAGTCAGAAACTCTACTGCCACCTCTCCTAGACACTTCCATACCTCCACAGGTATGTCGTCAGAACCAACTGCCTTTCCACTCTTCATCCTCTTCAAAGTCCTCCTCACTTCACTCTTACTAATCTTTGCTACTTCCTGTTCCACACCAGTCACCTCTTCTACTCTCTGTTCTCTTCCCATCTTTATCTCTCTACCTCACCAATCTGTACAAATCCACCTCTCCCTCTTTAGTACCCAACCTAGCATACAAGTCCTCATATGCTCTTTGTTTGGCCTTTCCCACCTCTACCTTCACCTTACGCTGCATCTCCCTGTACTCCTGTCTACTCTCTTCAGTCCTCTCAGTGTCCCACTTCTTCTTAGCTAACCTCTTTCTCTGTATACACTCCTGAACTTCCTCGTTCCACCACCAAGTCTCCTTGTCCACTTTCCTCTTTCCCGATGACACACCAAGTACCCTCCTACCATTATCCCTGATCACATTAGCTGTAGTGGTCCAGTCATCTGGAAGCACTTCCTGACCACCCAGAGTCTGTCTCAGCTCCCCCGTGAAAACTAGATGACATTCTTCCTTTTTCAAAATCCACCACTTCATCCTCCGCTCTGCCTTTGTCCTCTTCATATTCCTCACCAACAGTGTAATTTTATACACCACCACACTGTGTTGTCTGGCTACACTCTCCCCTACCAATACTTTGCAGTCACGAATCTCTCTTTTTTTTTTTACAACGTACAACAGATTACAACGTCAGCATAAGATGTAGTCCACCTGAGTGCTTCTATCTCCGCTCTTATATGTCACCCTATGTTCCTGCCTCTTCTGGAAGAAAGTGTTCACTACAGCCATTTCCATCCTCTTTGCAAAGTCTACCACTATCTGTCCTTCTGCGTTCCTGTCCTAAAGACAAAATCTACCCATTACATTCTCATGACCTCTGTTCCCTTTACCTACATGCCCATTGAAATCTGCACCAATCACCGCTCTCTCACCACTGGGGATGCTCTGAATCAATTCATCTAACTCACTCCAGAAAGTGTTCTTCTCTTCTAATTCACATCCTACCTGTGGGGCATAACAACTAACAACATTGAACATCACCCCTTCAATTTCCAGCTCCAGACCCAAACTCCTCTTTCAGGATAACTCTTACTCCATTTCTCTTCCTATCTGACCCATGGTAAAACCACTTGAACCCTGCTCCTGCTCCTAAGCTTCTAACCTTGCTACCTTTGCACCTGGTCTTCTGGACACACAGTATATTCACCTTCCTTCTCTGCATCATGTCAACCAACTCTCTAGCCTTCCCTGTCATAGTCCCAACATTCAAAGTCCCTACTGTCAGTCCTACATTCTTAGTTTTCCTCTTCTCTCTCTGCCTATGAACACGCCTTCCTCCTCTCCTTCTTTGACCAACAATGATCGAATTTCACCCGGTACCCTGTAGGTCAACAACACCGGTGACGGTCGTTGTTAACCCGGGCCCCAATCGATCCAGTATGGAAGTCATTTTTGGTATGAAACTCATGATTTGCATTTTTAATTTGGCATGTGTTTTAAATCGGATGCCCTTCCTGATACAACCCTCTGCATTTATTCAGACTTAGGACTGGCACAAGAAGACACTGGCTTGTGTCCCCTTGCGGTTGCATTAAATGTTTTTTTTTCTATTGAATTAATATTCAAGTAATAAATCATAGTGTAACCTAGTATGAATATAGCAATATACAAAATCACAAATAAATTGTAATTTATTAAATCTGATTATCAATATAAACTTTAAGGGGTGGGTTTACCTTACAACTGCATTATAATGGTCCAGTGTGACTGATTGCACAAGCGACTCAATTAGACACTAAAAAGTTACAGCGTATGCTACAGTAGAGGCTTCAGTCAAACCTGTTTACGATTTAGAAATTGCCTATTACTTCTGGAGGCCTGGAGCCTATCCCAGCTATCATTGGGCAAGAGGTAGGGTACACTCTGGACACATCTCCAGTCTATCTCCAGGCCAACAAAGAGACACATACAGAGACAGGCAAACATTCACATTCACGCCTACAGGCAATTTATAATATTCAATTAACCTAACATGCATGTGCTTGGGCTGTAGATATTAAGGTTAATAAATTCATAAAGTTACTTTTTGTCCAGCCCTGAGCAAGCATAGTGGTGAAGTGGTTAGTACTGCCACCTCATAGCTGAGGTTGCTGGTTTCAAATCACCTACCAAGTGTGCCTTTCAGTTTGAAGTTTGCATATTCTCCCTGTATTTACATGGGTTTTCTCCAGGTACCACTGTTTCCTCCCGCAGTCAGGCCTGTCCAGGGTCTTAAGTAAGTTTAATAAATACCCAAGCAAGCTAATCAAAGGAGTCAGAGTTCAAATGCACATGTTTTAAACCATCAATACTGAAGGAGCCTTTAGAGCCTCACTCTTTATTTTTAACTACAGTGTACTGCATGAACTGAGTACTGTTGTTCTAATGAATGGAGAGGCATTCAGCAGAGACTCTTCCATACACCCCGCCTGTCTCCTGGCCAGCTGCAATCTTTGATGTGCCTCCTATTCATTCTTTGGCCCTCTGAGTCCTCCAGACATCTTGGCAGTGTTTCAAGGCAGCATCTTGATGTGAACCCTTACTTCCCCTCCAGGAACCTTGGGTCATTCTTGCTCATTAGCACTCGAAACTGGCTGCCAGCTGGGAAGCATCTCATTAGACATTTGATGTACCTGATGTTCACACTGTGTTTCTCTGCTCAGCTAACAGACTGTGTTTGCTCTTTCATTTTAAATGCAAACAAGGATGCTCAGTCAGAAATCATTGTTGTAGTGTTAATCCCTTAAATCCTTCATTTTTCTATTTTGTGTCGTTTGATTGGAAAAACTCATTACTCTGCCGTTTATGCACATTATTTTGCTAACGCCCTCTGTCAGTCACAACACTGTGGTTGGTATTGTAACACCTGTTTGTTTGTTTCCACAGGAGAAGCTTACTTTTTAATCTCTTTAGCCATAGCTATATATATCAATAATATCTACTCATTTTCTAATCTTCTTTAATAGTCCACCTTCCTGTCCTAACAAATATATATATATATATATGTGTGTGTGTGTGTGTGTGTGTGTGTGTGTGTGTGTGTGTGTGTAAACACTTATTACAGACTACATTTAAATATGCTGTATATTTCTACAGTAAGCCAAATGTTTTTGTTAGAAAAAAGAAAATATGTAACATTTCTTTTCTTCTTTTAGGTTGCTTCACTAAGGTATCATGACCCATGATAGTTTATACAAAGAAGAGTTATGAAAAAAATTGAAATTGCACTACTTCTACACAAATGAATCAGTCTACCAGTATTTAAAGACATGTCTCTTTATTTATGGCTAGAGGTGGCAGTGGGAATAAAACTCACATGTTGACATTTATAAAGCAGAACCATAGTAGTATTATTACATATTTCTGCCTTTACACAGAGTGACTTACTCCTACACAGAGGCATAAAACACTTTAGACTTTAGTGCCTCTTGGCCCAAGTGTTGCAGTTCAATGACTGATATCACCTAAAAGGTAATTTATTAGTACAGATTACAATAATGGCTCTAAAAAAATGTTTTTACAAATACTTCTTTTGGAATCAAAGAGCATGACAACATGTTGTGATCTTAGAAAAGCCCCTTTGATTGAACATTTACTAAAACATGATCTTCCTCCATCCACATTCTGCTATTGTTTCGTGGTGGATGTGTTTTAAATATAACCACGTTAAACCGCTGTTTTTCCTACATGAATTCTAGGTCCAACAAATCAGATGCGAGACATGGACACATTCTCATAATTTCCCCATGAATGTATTTATCTAAAGAGCAGCAGCAGGTCTGCAAAATACTGTAAATCTAAATTGTTGCTTGTGGAGAAAAAAAATGCACCAAAGAGAGAGAGAGAGAGAGAGTCAGTGAGTGTGTGAGAGAGGAGAGAGGAGGGGGACAGAGATAGGATATTAATTAAAAAATGTTTCCCTAAAGAGTGCCAGCACTAGCTCCATAATTAAAGCTTTTCAGTCTCAACATTTATCCCCTCTTATAATTATTTCAAACTACTAAGTGCATGGTAGAAGAGTTGTGTGTGTGTGTTTGTGTGTATGTTTGTGTGTGTATGCCTGTGTGTGTAAATACACAGTTAGAATGCATTACTACAGATTAGGCTTCAAAACAAGGACAGGCTCAAATCTAGATTGGATAGAATGGAAATCAATGGCAGGCTCCCCAAATCTCCCACTTAATGACTAGATGGACCTCGATTCACTAGATCATTGACACTAATTGCTTTTCTGTTCAAAGCCAAAAGAATGTCAACATGTATTATAATGCAAATCAAGCTCAAACACTGGCCAAGGTAACAAAACAGCCACACCTATGGATTTCAGATGCAACTTGAGTGAGAAATAAGTAACGAGTTGTAACGTTTTAATGAAACTAAATTGACAAAGTTGCTATTAGCAAACAACTCATGATTGTAGTGGCCAGCTTTCAGAGAACTGACAGGACTTAAAAATATGAAGTATCAAGATTTGAATTGGACTTGTCTTGGAGACTTGACACAACATATCCTCCGACCTAAGTGCATGTAAAGCCAATTTGTCCCTGCTGTCAGCAGCCAACTCATGAAACAACACCGCTATGATGGCCTGCTGCTTCTCTTGAAATAAAAAATACTGCGACTATGCCAGTAGGTGCCTCTTGAAATAGCACCTTAATGACGGCTGTCACACCAGAATCCTTAATATTATAGGACCATTGTCATTATAACTGAATCACAAAATCCACACTGGACTCAAACATTGGACTTCTGTGGGGAGGTTCTGGATTTTGTGATTAAATCTAATTCTTTCTTGTTTAACTTTATTGACTCAATTTGGCTCAAGAATTCCAATGAATTGGATTTTCTTTGGGGCCGTCAATGCAATGCCTAATCAGCCTCTTAAACAAGCATGAACATGCGGGAAAATAGTAATGCCAGCTCTGCCCCCCTTACATCCACAATCGGTATTTGTGTTAAGCATAGTGAGCTTCTCTGCTAATTGCTATAAAAATGTATGTATTTATTTGTCCCTTCGGTGTATGCTGTGAGTTCAGGGTCGCCACAGCACATCATTTGTTTGCATGTTGATTTGTTTGTGACAGTTTTTGTCCATCTGATGCCCTTCCTGGTGCAACCCAATTTCTACCAGGTTTGGGACTGGCGCTTTGCAGCCGGGGACGGGGATGGGCTGTTGGGAGTCAGGGTCTTGCGCCGGGACACTTCAACATGTGGTCAGGAAGAGTGGGGCCCCATGGTTGTTAGGCAGCCACTCTACTAACTGAGCACTCACCAATTGCTATAAATATGCAAAACATCTTATGCTGCTGCTGCCTCACAGCTAGAACGTGGTGGGTTCGCATCCCTGACCAACCGTGGACTTTCCATGTTCTCCCTGTGATAGCGTAGGTTTCCTTGTTTTGCCTATAGTTGTGAATGGTTGTATTTTGTACTAGAGGTACAACACTCAGACAATTGTGTTCTCATATATGCCACCTCAGAGAAGATTAGGATTCCAGCACATGAAAGAGGCTTAAGACAGCTGCCCTGTGCATTAATCCGGCTCCCTTCCTCTACCAGTTCTTATCAGACCTTTTATTTATTTTATGTACATTCCCTATTTGAATCAAAGGGGATATTGTGGCACTGTGGCTTAGCTGTTGTAGAAATGACACACAATGAGTGCCATGTGCCCACTCATTTTCTGACCCTTTGTTGAAAATAATTAACAGCAGAAAAAATGTAAATTGTGAATAGATAAAATTTGCGTGATTCATTTGTGATTCATCTCTTATTAATATGCGATTGCCACCCTACTTTACACATTAATTTAACTTAATTCACTTGACTCAAAGATTAACTGATGTGAAACTTGGACTATGGACTACCAAGCCTGCCCACAAGTGTTGGGTGTAAAAATTAGATATTTCATTTTTTATTTTCATGAACTTGTGAACTTGTCTCCACCCCAGTAAATCTTTCAATCCACATAAGATTTACAACAGCTGACTAGACTACATTCCCTAAAGAAAATATTGCTTTCAAGCTTATAGTGAAATGACAGAAATATCAGAATGTCTGTGGTTTTGTTCATCTGGAAAGACTGACAGCAAAACCAAAGCTCATCTGTCACCCATCATGACAATTTTGCTGCTTGGTTTTCTAGTGAAGCCATTAATCACATGCGAGTAATGTGAGGTGAAATTTAGGCTCAGCCCTCATCTGAGGGTAAAGTTAGGATAATTAGTTACAGCATCCTTAGAGGTTTTATAATCAGGCTTGTTTATCCCAACTTGGTATGGTTGGCTTCCAGTGTGAAATCTTATCTCAAAGCCAATTTTACTTCCGTTCAGTTCTGTCTCAATAATCTGTAATGAGAAAGATTTAGCATCTTATATCCTGCATTCTGACTCATTTTCCATTTTTAAGAAATGCATTTAATTTTATTTCATATTATTTTAATTCATTCTGAGCGGGAGGAAAAAAACACTTTCAACTGACGTCAACATAAATTGCTTCTAGTCAAGGCTTTCTTCCCTCTCTCCACAGAACTCCAATTAGCTGGCATTATTCATCATCTTCATAGACCTCAGACAATATAAACATTACATGTCCACTCTTTATGGATGACAGTGTACCAACACACACACTTTTGAATCCTCTCAGGCCTCTTGTTAGTTTCAGGATGCACACGCATCTATTGAAGCATAGATAAGCCCCTGAAATATTAATACGGAGCGTTGCATGCAGTTAGAGTGCAGAGAGGAAGGAACATCGAGAGAAAAGAGGCAACAGAAAGGAAAAGAATGATGACAGAGTTACATAGATTGGTAATTATTAGATGAAACTTTAAAAATCTGGGTGGTAAGATTTCCTAAGACTAATAAGTAAAAAGCAGTCAGGGCATAAAATCATACTGTGCAATGAAAGCAAACATGAGATTTATTATTACTTGTACAATTTTAACACTTTGATTAAAGCAGGAAGAGTGGGAAGAGCTAAAGGATTTAATTAGAGTTGGTATATTAATGTTTGAAATGGGGTAGAAATCAAACATCTTCTCCTAAGCTCATTGCTTCTGTTGTATCTGGTTGGTTTAAAGCTACAATATGCGACTAAAAGCCAATGCCAGCATGAGACTCGAGATCAATCCACACTGCTCCACCCATCCTTCCTTTGCCCTGCTTTACCTGCTCTGCTGCACTTCACTACGTTCCCACACATTCAGCCCAGTACTTCAGGTAGTTGTCAGTATATTACAATAGATGAAAATTCACCTCTCAATGTAGAGATGTGTCTTCTAGCATACTGTATTAAAGTTGTTGTGTCAAGATTTTTGGCTGGGTCCACTGAGGTTAAAAACCTCTCTTTGGACCCCCTGGTCTTCTTTTACTCAAGTCAACTTAGTGAACCTTAGAGTTGGTTCTGGGCTAGTTTTTGGAGTCAAGGTTCTTACACCCTAAAGGCCGGCATACACTTGACGCCTGTGCAGCGGATTATGAATTTGATTCAGTTATGAAGACTGGTTGGAACAAGTCAGTGCCAGTCCGGCTCAGTCGGTGCCGACAGTCGGCAGAGATAATCATTAAGTGTGTGCTGTGTGAAGATTCCAGTCTTCAGTATTACGACTCAGTCCCTGCCAGTCGATCCAATTTCTTACGACATTTATCACAACTGATGATGTCACAACAGAGGCAGACCTACAGTAACTACAGCTTTACCCGGATGTATCTATGTTATTTTACCTTAATTGTCCTCCGTAGGCTTTATAGTGAGGGTTGTCTCCGCCTTTACGTCCACAATTTTGCCACTTTTTTTAACTTTTGCTCTTATACGCACAAATTTCTACGTTATAGAGTCAAAGGTTCTGGTCACTGTCATATTTGTTATGGCACAAGAACAGGCGGTAATTTCCCAAAACCCCCATATTCCTTCCGCCAGAATGTCCAGTCATTCCCGACCAGCCCATAGGTCTGTTGCCCCCGGGTTATTCAGTCATCAGGTGTTTGCAGTTTTCTATGGTGTCGCATTCCATTCACCAAAGAAACTGAAATTAGAGACCTTATCTCAAAAGTACAAGATACAATTCTCGTTTTCAATATTTCCAAAATGAGGCCAAGTTTAAACCCACAGTGCAAATTTCTGTATCTATGGCAACATAACACTTACTGTTTCTAATGAACACTTTTAACATTCATTGTTTAATAATTTCTAAAAATCCAAACGTCAAGATGTACCAAAATTCATTGTGTGTTTCATTGGTGACATTTTTTCAGAATTTCAGAGAATGTCACATTAAACATTAAAGACTTCACTCATGTGACCAGGAAACAGGAAGTATTGATCCCTAAGTCCCATATGTCATAATTACAAGAAACATAACGCGTAAATACGAGATCCGTATTTCTGTAACTTGTATTTATTAGATCTGTTTCTTGTAATTACGAGATCTCTATCTTGTAATTATGAGATAAGGTCTCTAATTTATTTTTTATTCTTTTGGTGAATGTAATGTGCCGCAGTAGTTTTCTGTCAGAAACTAGAAATCTGTGATAGTTTGTGGAAGGTGTGTCAACTTAAGCTAAACTAATTTACCTGTCTCCTCATGGCTGTACCTTCATAAAGGTTGTCACAAGTTTTAGGGGGACAAAGCCAGTTGTTCTTTAATTCAGGTTGGCCATCTTATAGCTTATAGCTCCATACTGATCTTACAAACATGATAATGGTGACAAGACATTTCACTCTCATTATGAAAGTAATAAGCATTTTTCTGAAAATGCCAAACTAATTTGTGGAAATTACCATACACTATTGTGGTTCCTGTTCTGTGCTAAAAATTTCTTTGACTCATATCATAACAATATTAGAAAAGTCAGCATACCATCTGGTTAACAGAACAGCATGTCTCATTTTAGCTATTCTTATGAAACACTCTTGACAAGTAATTGTATTCTGGCATCAAATCTTTGGAGGGAAATGTATGATCTGCTATAGAGTGTATTTACTGTACTTCAGTCTACAGTGTGAGCCTTGTGTTTGGCATTAAAGTCCACCTAATTAGACTAATGCTGCATTGTGGCTTTTAGGATTTTTCATTAGGGGCTCTCCACAGATACTAAGCCAAAACAGCCATCTCATTATTGGCAATGATTTTTAATTTGTCTAAAAGAAAGTCATTTCCCTAGTAGGTGGCTTTAACACTGTGGCACATTCTTGAGAGAGTTTATACAAAAATTTATACAATTTATTATTGTATACATGAATTCATTTGGAATTTTGCACATTCACTCACTGACTGAATGAAAGCATCAGGTGACAAGCCTGTTTGTGAATCTCGTGTAAAGTCTCTGGAGGTTACAGTGGCCTAAGAACGGTTAGCAGCAAATATTAATAGCAGTATAAATTTACTCCACTTTAAGCTTTCATAAATTAAAGGGAAGTTCTTTTTGTAGTTTCCCTTAGTTCTGTGCAGGTTTCTTCTTTAGCGCCTTGAAGGTAGCGCCTTGCTCATTGTTGTGGTTTTACAACCTACAAATTTGCTTAATTAATTTTCTCTCTTGTCACCAGGCTTGTTTTACTACACAGCTGTTTTCAGAAAAAAAAATAAAGACAACAATTCACACCAATGTGAAATGTGGGAAGGGTACAACAAAAATCAGCAAGCAGATGTTGTGTGAGGACACTGAATCAGCCTGAATGCAAGAAGTAAGGTTTTTAAGCTGGAGCACAGAAGCTAGCAAGAAAGAGCATATGCGAGAACAGATGAACAATTCTGAGCAGGAGACAGAGCAGATCTGCACCGGGGAAGGGGCTATTTCAGTGTGAGATAAGGATGAGGTAACGTATTAAAAAACTGAGCACAAAATCAATCAACCTGAAGGAGCACGCTTGTGAATAGGAGTAAACCCCCATATTACTGTACTTCACCTAAAATGTATGGCTTAAATTTGGTTGTACAATGATTGCTAACTCTACAGCTCTACAAGGGTCCACCCTTGATTATAAGGCTGGAGCTATAGTTGGAGCAGCTTACCTTTTGTGATACACCTCTCTAAGTTTGTTTCTAAGCTGACCTCTAACACAGTGTTTAGTCCTGTTATAGATCTGCTACACCCAAACGCCTTCCCACTTCAAACCTAACTACCCCATAATCACCATCTCCTTTTCTCTGCAACCATTTATTCCTCCTCCTTATCATCCGTCTGCATCCACCCACCAGCACTCCAGAGTTGCCAGTTTCAGCCTTGCTGCATGTCTTGTTTCTGTGTTGATGAGGACACTCAAAACTGATGCTAGAGATGTCTCATTAAATCTCAAGGGATGTTGAATTTATTGCAGCTTTGCTCACACTCTGTTGCTCGGGGAAAAAAATAAATTGAGGTTAGTTAGAACGAGGAAAGAGTTGTGGTGTTTCCTGGTGTGTATATGGTAATTTAGTCGTTCTGCAGAAGGATGTATTGACAAGACTATTTCTTAAGTCCCTGTAAACCTGATACACACCCTTTAAATCTTTGAGGGATCATTATATAAAGAACTTTGCGATGGAAAAAATATAATTGGCTTTGTTGTAGGAGCCATTTACCACCATTTTGCTTTTCTTACAGTGATGAATAGCTGACTGGATTGGCCCATGCCCCTGGAAATGTGGCAGAGCATTCATAATTTCATAATTTATAAATTCACAATTTATTTTTGTAGTAACATAAATTAATCAAGAACTTAACCAGGAAAAATGATAAAACCCAAGAAATTAAAATTACAATAAAATACTAGAAGCATGATTTTAGTATAAATAATCAATACCTAAAATGTCATACCATGTATTAGATTTGGGATAAACTATTTGGATGGAGACAAATATAAAAATTATAGATGGATCTTGGAATTTTAAAATCATTATCCTGTACTTTTAAGATATACAGTATGCAACCATGTTTAGTTTCTACTGAATATAACTCTTATAATAACAACATTTATACATTTTAGTTGTGCACATGATTTAAAAATAATTTGTTTCTGGAAATTTTTTAAAGATCCTTATGTAATCTCAATTTATTTATGAACAAATAAAATAATGTAAAAAAATATGATGGACCTTTTAGTTATTAGACAGCTGTTCTCAATATTGGTTAGGGTTAGTAATTAGCTATTAATTAGCATTATATAATTATTTTACGTAATGCAATTATTTTTACTTTTTTAGGTGAGTGCCGTGTGCTTCTGCATATTATCATATAGTAAATATTTTTAATTTCCTTATTCCCAGGATGCCTCACTGCTGTAATGTAGCTCACCGTAACTGATGTAATGAATTTACCGCTGTAATGACTCTGCTTCCCCACGGGGACCAATGCAGTTCTACCTTGGCTTGTATGAACTAATTGCTAGTGTTGTTTAACAGACTTTGATGTTGCCTGTCTAAATGCAGCAGAGTGACATTGTGTCATGTTTGTCTCTGCTGCCCTGCAGGTTCACGTGGGCACCTCCCATCAGGAGCAGAGGGTTGTGGGATATCTCACGTGTACACACCTCCATGCGATAGAAGGTACGTGTTCTGCAACTCCGCCTCTTTGAAACACACATGCAGAGGTGCACCTACTAGAAATGCAGTTAAGTGATTTCCATGACATTGCCATTTACTTGATCAGGCTGTTTTAAGCTATGAGTGGAGACAAGGTTACAGTAGCCCTATATGTTTGCGTCTTTATGATGGTTTCTCACTAGAGCAGCCAGAGGCTACAACCATGCAGCCACACACACACACACACACACACACAGCTCTGTATGTGTTTCTGCATCCAGATACCTAGATAAATGGGCACATCAAAACGCATGTGTGCCTCCTCCTGGTGTTCCCATGGTGACCGGCTCAAGCTGTTTAAGGCGTCACAGCCCTATTTAAAGCCTCCCTCATTTTTTACCAAAGACACGTCTCCCCCCTTTTGCCTGCTATTCTCAGCTCCTTCTACACTCCTCACAGGCCTAAATATAGCCGTGCCATGGCTGTTTCTAAAGATAAACCAAACATAAAGCCTTCAGGGGGGAGAGATGTAGGGGTACGACAGAAAAAAAATGGGGAAAAACAACAGGAGGAGGAGCACAGAGACCTGATTCTTTTTTGAGAGGAAAGAGCTGTATTTAAGAAATCTCCTCTCTGTAAGAATAAAATGCACAAAGCTCAGTGACTAACTGTCCATACTGAACATATACAGCTACATGGCAAATGCTTAATTTGACATTACTCTGATTTGTCTACTAACAGCTTATCGGATGTTTAAAAGCTTTCCTGGCAGAGTAACAGCAGTAGTGTGCATTTCAGCAATATGCAACCTGTTCTTACAATAATTATGCATTATGCTATTAATATATTAATATATTTTTACTTATTTTTTTCATTAAATAAAATATTAAATGTATTTAGACTATTTAGAGACTATGTTTGAAAGTATATAAAAGTATAAGGTTTCTATGTACTTCCACATAAATAACACATATGTATATTGATACTTGGTTGAGAAATCCTTGATTTAATGAGCTGTTTCATTATTGAAGTGTGAACTGTGTTTTAAAAAGCTTTCTGCCCTAAATTAAATAAATAAATAAATCATTTTATTAGAAAACCTCAGCTGATGAGCTGCGTCCTTCAGAGGCCTGATAATCAGACTGCCTTGCCATTTCGTTCCACTTCATTATTTGGCCTGACATCTAATAATGTAAGCTGAATTCTGCTAGGGAGGGGAGGTGATTTTGTTTTGTATGATTCTGGCCAGTCAGCAGCAAGCTGATAAAATCTGCCCTGCCTACGTCACTTTCCATGGTCACCGCAACTGCCAAAGTGTTTGGAAGGAGCAGGTAACTTAATGTGTCATGGTGAGAAGGAATTGTTATTTCTGCAAAGTGACCCACATATACTGTAGGCCATGTGTATCCACATCATTTAGTTGTCTTAGCTACAAATTTTTGCACCAATGTCCCCAATTTAATTGAGATTAACACATCTGATTAGTTGTGTTTACTGATGGGGGAAAAGGGTCATAAGCCACAAGACTCACCAGAAACCTTTGATATAAATATATGCAATTTGTCAAGGAAGCAAATGAGGATTTATAAGATTACATAGGGCAATTTTGAAAAAAAAACCTAATCATAATCATGTCAGTTAATATTGATAATTATGACAATATAATCCAAGTCATCATTCTCTATCAAAGTTGCTGCTACTGCCAGATTATTCCACATATTCATGATAATAAACCCAGTGGCCTATTGGTAGGTAGTAGGCAGCCGACCCAAGGATAACAAACTAATCAGTCATATCAGCTAATTGCAGTTTTGTTTCTGTCTGTGCTGCCTCTTGGTCAAGTTGTTATTGTAAATGAGAATTTGGTTTTCGATTACATAAACCGGTTTAAAAAATAACAAAATAAAACAAATATTTAAATTTAATTTAATTTAATTTTTATAAAATTCAGGTATTTCTTTGAGCCCTTCAACAGAACTGTTTGAAAGCCACATATTTGTAGTGATATAGTAATATTATTATTATTATTATTGTACTTATCACTTTGAAACCTTCAGAACAGGATTTGACTTACAAACATAAAATAATGCCGACGTCTATGAGGAAAGTTTTTCTCACACATACATAGGTTTTTAGATACAGAAAGTCAAGTTAAAGCAAGCATGCACACACACACACACACACATGCGAATGTAATAACCATACAGCATATACACCTACGCAGTCTCCATCTTCATCTATCTCTAAGTGATCACTTAACACAAAAAGAAAAAAAAAAAAACATTACATTTCACATGTACTTGAGTTGGAGCTGAGAGTAATCAAAGCCAAAGCCACCTACTCAGCCACCAGTATCTTGACACCTCTTTGTTTCTCGCACTCTCCACTATTCAGCTGTTATTCTCTCACATGCTCTCACCCCTCATTTTATTCTGCTCCATTCTCTCTCTAACTCCAGTTTATCTGAATTACTGGCAGGAGTGGACAAAGAAATATGTTGCCAATGCAAAATAGCCAAAGTCCCTTAAGATTATGTCTTCAACAGTAAAATGATACAATTCTATTATAAAGTCTGTGTAAAATATAAAAACAAATTTAAATCTTATATTTGATTTAAAAAAAAAGATTCCAAATTTACAAAAAGAAAATACTTTGTGAAATGTTAAAAATGCTAGTAATGCTCGCTAAATGTTTCAGAAAGGGCTAGACTGGATGTTTACCATTGTGTTCCACCACCTCTTCTTTTACCAACACTGCAGACAGGCCAGTTTAGCACATGAACTCTTTTACTATGCTGTTGTGATATGTGCACAATGTGGTTTGGCATAGTTGCGGAAATAAGCAAGACCTTCCCTGAAATAGCCGTTTGGTTTGGCAGCATATGTTGATCCAACACCTGTATATGTCATTCAGTATTAATGTAGCCCCCAAAAGCAGTTTGGGGTGTTTCATGGTAAAATTTTAACTTTAATGTATGGATGCAGCAACAAACTGTTTTCCCTGGGCCCATGCAGTTATTTCCAATAAAGATTTACATCGGTTTTTATGACATTATGAGCAAGAATCACTAAATTCTTTTCAGTTTTTAACACTGAGAAAGGTTATTCTCAACAATTTGTCCATGCATTCTCACAGTTATGAATGTCACCCCATCCTCTTCTGGGATGACCTTTTTATATTCAACTATAATACTGCCCAGTTACCAATTCTAAGTTTCAACTTTTGTTATGTTGTCTGAAATATCTGTTTAAATGATTAACCACTTTTATATGCTTTTTACAAAGCATCCTGACAAGATCTGTTCACACATAGTGTAGTACTGATAAAGAATTGTGCTGTGAGGTCTTAGATAAACACTCAGACCTGCGCTTCATCTTTGACTGTCCCTCTGTTGAAGATCATTTCAGGTCAAATTCATTCAGACAAGCTCAGGTGACTTTGTGGCTAGAAATTTACATGAATTTGCTTTTCTTACCCTTCCCCTTCTCCCTTTTTCCTCCCTCTCCTTACTAAACACACACTGCACTGTCCACCAGGTGATGCTTCTGTACGATGTGAGCAGCTGGACCTGTTGCTCCAGTGGGGGGCTGAGTTTCGACAATCATCATCCCAGTCACCTGAAGGAGAGAAGGTGCTGGAAGACCTGGTGGCCTTTGATGTCATTCTGGGAGACCTTAACTTTGACAATTGCTCTTCAGGTATTCATCAGTCAACCTTAACAGTAGAATTATTTTATCAGTTCAAGTACTAACATGACTAAGGTTCCATCTGTTAACATCTCTTCTCTAAGTACATGTCTATAATGTATAATTGATGTAAGTAGGACCTCTTAGAGTTCCAACACAGGATATCTGAAGTGATTCACTGTGGAAACTAATAAATCATTAATACACATCCATTAACACACTGTGGTACGGTGTGTTGCTTTGCACACAACAAACTGCAATTAGTTTTTGTTCTGGGACATATATAATCGAAAAATGTATGTTAGTTAAATATGTCCTTATTTAAAAACTAAATTAATGTTTTTTTTTTTCATTTAGAAATATTAATGCCACAATCGCATCACAGCACTGTTAAAGAGGTAAAATGCATTTTAGTGTTGTCCACCAGAGTGCAGCAAAACACTAAATGCAAAAGTACTGTCATTAGTTTCCTTGAGGACAATAACACTTGTAATTTTACATGTAAAGCAAAGGTTTAGTATTTATGTATTTTAGAAATGACATGCTCAAAACCCAGAAAGCTGAACCCTAGTGCTGCTGAACCTACACAAATGATGGCAGTTAGAATAAAACTAAAATAAATATATATATATATCATCAATTGTGTGTGTGTGTGTGTGTGTGTGTGTGTGTGTGTGTGTGTGTGTGTGTGTGTGTGTCTGTTTATTTATTTTTTTACCAAGATGAAATCTCACAGGTGGTTTGTGGAGTTTTCTTGGTTAATAAAACAACTAAAGTTAGCCCCATGTTTAGTGCTACTTGCCTAAACTTGGACCCATCTGAGATCTAGTATTTTAAATGCCTGCTCTTTATCATAAAGCACTTAATTTCAGGACGTGTCTTAACGGTTAAACAGAAATTGTGATTGTGTGTGTGTTTGTTTTCAGAGGACAAACTGGAGCAGCAACATGCACTTTTTACTCAATACAAGGACCCATGTCGCATGGGGCCAGGGGAGGACAAACCATGGGCTCTGGGTAACAAGATGCATACACACACCCATGCAGTCACGCAACCCACACAACCACATCCACATGTTCCTCTTCATCTGAAATCACATTGTGTACTTTCCATCTACTGTATATTATGCTTATTTCAGCCTCTGAAAATGATGTTATGCTGCATTACCATATGATATTGATGCTCTACACACACACACATTCACCTTCAGTAGCCCAGGATGTCTGGTGATCCATACAGTACATGCAGAGCAGGATAGACTGTAATCTGGCTCTGTCTGGCTAAATCAGGATGCACCCACTGTTTGAATTAAAATACACCCAGTACAGTGAGCTGATACATGGGCATTAGTGATGTAAAAAATGGATGGGTTTTGGTCTGGATATGAAGCGTTATTTAGGCCAGCGTTATTTCAGGGAAAGTGTGGGCTGGACAGAGTGAAAGGGCTCATTTAGAAAAGGGCTTATTTATTTGTACAGGGACTTTTCGCACGGTAAGCCAGGGGAACAGATCCTCTTTAGTCACTATTACAGGACAAGAAGAGGGAGGCAAGAAAACAAGGAATGGTTAAATGAACCGGAAAATTTAACCAAGAAAGAAAGGAAAGCAAGATTGTCCCATTCCATGAAGCTTATCCAAAAAACATTAGACCTTGGAACACAATAGCTTGCCAAAAAAAATAAAGCAGGCAGAGAGCCAGGCTTCCAGCTATTGTCAGATGTTATACTGCCGGTGGGCAGACAGATTCTGTAAAATGTGCTTAGCCCCAAGAGTTCCAGGAATCTACTAGTGAGGCCACCCTGCCAACTAAATACATGCACAACTTGCTGGGCTTGTGCTGCATTCAAATCACATGGGAATTGCAACTGGCTTGTGACTACTCAAAAGTTAAAAACAAATGACATGGGAGTAAATTCACATGAGCGAAGCTGTGAAAATTAAAGGATTCAGTAAAAAATTCCGCTCACAAGTGACATGTCTCTTTCGAGGATGAGGTGTGACTTTATGTTTGATCATAGATTAAACATGTCAGCCACAAACCAGAAGCCCAGCAAGTACAGTAACTAACAGTCTCTGTGTATTTTAGGAGTTGTCAAAAGTGGTGTGAATGAACAGTTATTTTGTTCCCCATACATCCACTACAGCAAAATTTATGAAGACAGGGAAGTTGAGGTCATGGTAACAACTTAAAAGAGGGAATTTATTTGCTCTGTGCACTTTCTATGTTTTCCCAAACTGAAGCACAGGCTGCTTGCCAGTCTGTGTGTGCAGAGTGTGTTTAACACCTCTTAGACTTATGAAAAATACTGTCTGTGCATCAGACACCTCCAACATGCTGCGCACCCACAAATTGACTATAGGAACTTTAAATGTGTGCACTCTTCATGTAAAGCATTTTTACCACACTATCCTGCCCATGTTCTCACATCCTCATCATCAAAGGAACCTCTGGGTGTCCGCGTCTATCTGGCTGTCATATTTCACATTTGATGGCATTGGGTTGTGGTCTGATGACGATAAAAGCAGAGATATACGCTCTCAAAATCAAGATTGCTGATGTCTCCTTTGCCACAGTGAAAGAAACCATGTTGTATTTTGAGTATATGTGAAATGAGATGGTGGTTGTTAGAGCATAATAGAGTAGCAATGTCAGTTCATTTAGGTTTAAGATCTAAAAATTTACCATATTCTTCTTAATATTGGTCTTGTTTGTTTTTTTGTTTTTGCTTCATTTACTTTTTATTTAATTTTTTTTTTCTTGCAAATAAAATTCATTGTTGCTGGGGTGATAATGACAAATACAAATCATAATTGAGTAGTTTAAGGCAACAAAGGATTTGGTGTATGTTTACAGTGGAAGATGCTTGCATGCAAACCAACAAGTAAAGAAACCAGCCATTGTGAAGCTTCTTATACCTAATAGGTATTGGAGAAATGTAGGGGAAAAAGTGGTGTAACCCGTACATGCCCTTATCAGCAAACACTTTTACTGCTTTGTTATCCCACAAATCCTAAAATAAGATCTTATCCTTCGTAGTCTCGAGTCTGTCTTGTGATGCATTTTATTATATTATTCAACAGGTACTCTACTGGACCCCAGTGGTCTCTATGATGAGGAGGTTAGCTCACCTGAAAGTTTACAAAAGTAAGTCGCACACACCAAACATAAGCCCCTTTCAGACATGAACTCTAGAGAATGTCTGGATGATCATGTCCTGACATTGTCCGGAGTCTCCCTTTCAGACATGAAGCCAACATACTCTGGGTATTTGGGTAAGGGGTGGTGCTTTGGCACTTCGAGCGGGGGGCAGAACATAATGCACAAATAAATGAGTTCTTCACTTTCGGGTGTTTCTATTTGCCCCGTTTCATGGCATTTGCAGGAAATGAACATCATCACCACGCCCACTCACTCACGGTCAATCTTCCGGAGTATTACCTCCTCTATTCACAAATTAGCTCGGGTGGAGTTAATCCAGACTTTGCATTAGGGAGCTGGCTGGGTAAAATCCGGGTAATGTCAGGGCCAATATACTTGGGTGTTTGCATTCACAAATACACCCACCCCACAAAAAGTCTGGAAAATGTCTGAATTCCAGTGCATGTCTGAGGCTATCTACTACTCACAAAAACGTTAAAGTGAAATTTCAGAATGCACCTAAAATGCACTATAACCTTTACAGGTGAAATTAATTTGACCTTTTTTAAACTTTTGAATGCACATGTCAAACAATTGACTACAAAATGTTCTGGCTCAATGATAATTTGTATTTAAACACTCCTTTTCATCATGCTGTTCAGATTTTGGCATCATACCAAGATGACACCTAATAATTGACAAGTTATTGAGACATTTCTTGTTGTGGTATACACACCACTATTGTTAGCTCTTGTTTCAATAAATAGTTTGAGATGAAGGAATTGCCATTGCATTCTTCTACTTAAATGCCCTACTTTCATGATGCAATATCACTGCAGCATGAACTTTTTACATTTTCCATAAATTTCAACCGACAGTTGAATATCCCCGACTTTTTTTGAGTAGCGTAAACAAATTTTTTTTCACTCAGGAGAACAATTTTACCAAATAGAGATATACACATACGATGGACAGGCATCAGCATGGGAAGAGTTTAACAAGCTCCTGTCTGAAGTCAGTATGTGCTTTTAATGTTGTGGCTGATCGGTCTTTTAAAATATCCACTCTATAGAAATATCTTTGTTCAAGGATTATAGAGATACAACAGTCACTGCTTACTGACAGTGACAAACTTAATTGTTTGTCAGTCAGGAGCTGCATCTTTCTGTTCCAGTGTAGGCTTGCGTATACACGCATTGCAGAAGCTGCATTCTGCCAAAACCAACCGTGTAGGCATCATGTTAAATTACAATCTCACAGTATTTTTCAAGAAATACTGATGGACTGTCAAAAGTAGTCTTCTGATTAAAAATACAATAGCAGGTTAAGGCTTTACAGAAAACATTACTACACTCTTATACACACTTGTATATTTCAGGGTGATGGAGAACGAGGAGGGGAGGAAGGAGTACCTGGTATTTCCTCCCAGTAAGAACCAGTGTCCCGCCAGCAGTCAGAAGGGAAGGAAGATCCCGTTGAAGGGCAATGGGCGTCGGATTGACTACATCCTGTACAGCGATGAGGGTCTGCAGCAGGACTGGAAACTGGTACGGTTTAGTAGAGGATTGTGGGAAAAGCTTTTATTGGGTGAAGCTGGCAATAATCAATATTGTTCCTATTTTTAGCCTGTAGAAACAACGTAGAAAGACTAAAACCAAAAATGGCATTGAGAAATATTGTATCCAACCCCTAAAATGTTACATTTAAGTACAAGAAAATGAGCATTTTTGCAAGCCAACATTCCATTTGTGTTCTAAACAAGTGCTTCTCAAGCTTTTTGGCTTGTGAATACTTCATATGTTCAAATCCCATTTTCTTACATTTAACATTTGATATATCATCTTTGTCCCATTTATATTTAAAATTATTCTACACATGATTTGCAAATTATTGCATTCTATAATTATTTACATTTTAAACAGTGTAAAATTTTCTGGAAATATGGTTTGTTAAATTAACAATGTCCAGTAGTGAACAGTACTTAGCATACAGTAGTTGTCTCTACATCTGAAAAGTTTTTTTTTCCAAAGAAGTAACTCATTCTTCAGTTCACAGGAAAAGCACACAAAAAAGATACAAAATAAATAGAATGCTCTTACGTATCTTACAGGGTGAAATGTTGTTTCCATTCCCAGAATTGTTGTGTAGGAACTTTTTGTTGTATTGTGTTGCATTTATTAGTAATTCAGCAGATAATCTGCCTTATTCTGCTCTGGTTATTTCCCTAGCAAACAAGACACTTGTCAAGTGCTTTCCGTTAGCCATCTAAACCCCATGTAAAATGTCACTAGAAGCCAGTGAAATAATCCCATACCACAGGAGAGTGTTTGACTTGTTAAAAGGATTAAGAAAAAGATTTAAAGACGTAAAAGCTCAAGAGGAAAACAATGACACCAACTAGAAAGGAAAAGAATGGAGCAGTACTGTCACGACTGTCTGTCTGTGTGAGGGATGGGAAGGATTAGAACACCACATCACATAGAACATCTCTCCCTTTCTGTGTGTGTGTGTGTGTGTGTGTGTGTGTGTGTGTGTGTGTGTGTGTGTGTGTGTGTTTCACAAACCATATCCACCTGATGCCACCTTGTGCCAGAATGTAGCAACTGTAGCATCCTTTCACTTGGCACTGACTGTCAAGCCAAATACAGTTTATTATTGTTCTTCACCCATGTTGTTTCTGTGTATGTGGGCAAAATCAGAAACCACAAAAAAAAAATACAAACACACACACACAGACATACACACACACACACACACACACACACACACACACACACATATACATCTTTAAAGCTATCAAAAATAAGTTAGCAATAAATACACCAATTAATCAAGTTCCCACACTATAGAGCTAAAAGTGTGTCTATACGGTTGTCCCCTAAGGTCTGGGGCTGTTCCTTTAAGCTTGGACAAGTCCCCTTTGTTCCAACGAAGAGGAATGTTTGTGCAACAGCACACAGCGACTAGGGAAAACCCTTTATCTTTTTCAACAAACGACTTCCATGCAACAACATTTCCTTTATCACTGTACACTGTACAGTATGATTTTAACTTCTCTTAAGAAGATATAGTTTAAAACAATTGTTTTACTATATTTTTAAAAAGTTTTCCATTTTGGGTATAAACAGAAATTAGATATACCGTGGATCGTGACAATTTAGATATAAATAATAATCCTTCAACTGTTTAGTTGCAATTGCAATTGTTTTTTGCCCAACATTATTTATAATTGAATATTGGACATCATTAACAAACCCACCAAAACTGGAAAAAAAGACAGCGAAAGGGAAATTAATGGCCAAAATACATTGAATACTGAATGGGCCTGCTGGGGACGGGCCCAGGGGCCCAAGAGTGGGCAAAAAATGTCAAAATACAGGTACAACCATTCAAAAATAGGCATAAATGACTGAAAACAGACACAAATGTCCACAACTAAAGACAAAATGTCAAAACATGTACACAAAATTGACATAAAATGTCTTAAAATGTATATGACAATAGGATTTTCCTCTGACTAATTGTGAAATACCTAACGATGACAAATCATTCAAAAGAAAAACAGATGCAGTATGGTCATGGCCACAGACACAGAGTGGTGACAGGCTACTTCAATCCATAAATGAGATAGTACTGAGCAGTGGCATTAGGTTTCCAGGTGCAGATTGTGATGTGTGAAATGTGTTCCAGTTTATTTCAGTTATTTTTATGCTATTTTTGGGGGGTTTTCCCCCCTTAAACTGTGCTGTGTTACCAACCCTAGTTTTCAATTAGACATTTCTGATAAATCCATTGCATGCTGTTTTACACACTACTCACATGTAAGCGTGGTGTACGCCGCGATCATTTAGTGACAATGGTTTTTACCTGTGCCCCAACAGGAAATCGAGGAGTTCAGCTTCGTCACCCAGTTGGCCAGCCTTACCGACCACCTCTCTGTGGCTATGCGATTGGCTGTTTCCACTGGTGAAGAGGAGCCTTAAATTGACCACCTGACGTTTTTTTCTGTTTTTAATACTGCCATTAAGGGACGACAGACAAGCAGGAAGATATGGAACTGCTTGAGAGAGACTAAATGCAGTTTTGCAACAGGACAGAAGGGACATAGACAAGGATGGGTAACTCAATAGAGAAGGCGCTTACGGGAAGGATGGATATAAAGGAGGGAGAGGAGAGTACAGCAGAGGTGACTCTGAAGGAGAGAGATAAGCAGAAGGATCAGTTTAGAAAGCCAGAAAGATAATCGTCTTTTTGGGTAAACCACTGACACAAACACACACTTAATACGTTACTAAACACAGACACAAGTGACCGACCTTGTGACCATGGAATATTGCCTGGCCTCTCTGCTCTTTGCCTCTGACTCTCTTTATTGAACTGAATTCAGATGGTTTTCTTTACAGTCAATTGTTTCAACTGTGACCATGGCGCAGGAAGTACAGTGGTCGTCCACCAATCCCACGGTTGTTGGTTTGATCCTCGGCTCCTCTGGTCACATGTCGAAGTGTCCTTGAGCAAGACACTGAATCCTAACTTAGTTGCTCCTGGTGAGTGTTGGCCAGCTGCATAGCAGCATTGGTGTGTGACTGTGAGTGAGAATGGGTAAACGAGAAGCAGTATAAAGCGCTTTGAGTACCAATAGGTAGACAAGCGCTATATAAGTGAAGACCATTTACGATTCATGTAGCCAATTTACACACTCCTTCTGTTGGATCTGTTTTAGCTGTAGAATAAGTATGTTTTTTTTTTAATGATACAACTTTCAGGGACAAAGGAAAAAACATGATTTAGGAAATGTGAGTGAAGCGTACAGCTGCTGACTGGCCATTACACTGACCGTCTGTGTCCTTGTGTTGTGCCCCTTCCTGAAAGGTTATTGGTCAGTTCAACTGTCAGTCATTTACCTTACTACTCCCATGTCAGTCCCAGGAACCTCAAAAAGTGTCTTTTTTTCTAAAAAAACGAAACTAGTCTTCTGAAAGGAAAAAAAAATTACAGTTTCTATTGTTTATTGCCACACCACCTTTTATAGTAAGTTTAATGCCTGTTTAATACTATATTGTATGTTTCTCAAAGAGGTATTATATAAAGGGACGGGAAAAGGAAAAAAGTAGTTTGATGCAATGCAATGCTTATAGCATGATTTCCAAGGAAATGATTTGGTGTTATAGTGGGAACTGACACATTGCTGATGCATGATGGGAAACGGTATCAGTTTACAGCATTATAGCCTCTTGATGCGCTTGCTTGCTTGAACCTGGATGCCGAAGAAGCATTTTACCCTGAAACACACACTTAATTGTATGTCAGTGTGATGTTTGTGCATGTGAGACTCCACCCTGCTGATGACAGCTGACACACACAGAAACATAGCGAGAATTTACACACATCATGTACTTTCAGGTATTGAAACACACCTTCTCACGGCTCACAAAATGTCAAATGACAACTTGTAACGTGGCCGTCACTGTGAGATTAGTTGCTAACAGCTATCAAATCCCTGTAGCTATCTGGCTAATGTCACTGTATTGTAAGCACATCTGATTGGAGAAATAGCTAACATACAGCATATAGGCCAGGTTCTTAGGTTGAGCACAGCACGTTCACCATGGATCACCATGATGACAGCCATATTGACAAGCAACTGCAAAACCTCACAATGCAGAATCAATTTAAAGACCTACAGGTTGAACACACCCTGTACCACATGCCAAGTATATACAGTATCTAAATGTGTTTTATAAAGTTCTAAACTGTCCTAGTGAAAAACAGGCAAATTTAAAAATCCGCAAATTCACAGAAAGAATACCCAGTACAGCAACTACACAAATGTAGTAGTGTAATACTAACACAACTTAAGGTGTGCTCAGACTGAAAGCACAAAGAAAAACGCTGCGAAATTGCACAAAAAGCACTTGAGCTTATTTTTGATCAATTCACTTCACCCAGCACTATCTCTCCCTGCTCCACTCCACCATACTTTCAGTCCCCAAGTCCTTCATTTATTAATTTATTATTCTTTATTAATCTTGACAATGACATTACAACAAACAGGAAGCTTCAACACTTACCAGTCAAGCGTTATATACCTTCTCTGAATGGGAAAAAAATAATCCTTTATGGGGCTCACGATCCATTCTGCTCTAACCACCCTTTATTTTCCCTGCTCTGCTACAATATGCCACATCCTACGCATAGCTTAAGGTATTTGCCATTGTGAAAATAAGAAATATTCCAAAACTCAGCAGTCAAGCTGAAATAACTCTAAATTCTGACTGATTGACTCAGCTTTTACAAGCTAATCTCTCTGCACTGCTGCTAGTGTTGTTCAATAAGTGTGGGCCACAAAAGCCTTTGGTAGTAACTTAACACATTACAATGGAACACACTTCTATTAAAACTAGCTTTAGGTAAAAACCTTGTCTTTTGTTAAATTTACCCAAATATTGCAAAATTGCAATATTCAGTTTGAACACACCTTTAGTACTCAGATCCTCTCACTTTGATATATTACAGTATTGAATACGGATGCTGGTTGGACAAAAATATACTGTGCAGGAGGATGCTTAACACTTCAGAAATTACTGCATTTGGGAAATAACATTTAACTCCAAATGATGCTATTATAGCATAGCATGCTTATTAACATTTAACGCCTAATTTGTATCAAAGCCACATACGTAGACCATGGTGTCAAGCAGGTACTGAAACTTTGAACAGACCAGTATTACATCGGTGTAACATTTAAGGAAGTAGGAATAGTAAAACTGTCCTGCATCAACTTTAGACACACTGTGATCCAAAGCAAAATTGAGTGATAGGCTACTTAAATTAATCTTAGGTCATGGTGCATTTCATTTACCTCGGAAGTTGGAAGTTTGAGCTGGCCAAGGACCATTTTAGGGGGGGGAACAGTGGAGGCCAATGTAACCCCTTGTTAAGATCTGTTCCCCTCACCCCCCCATTCAGCACCATATTTTGGGTTGTTCATTTTTTTCTAACAGCTGCAGCAAGTCCTGACAATATCTATAAGATAAATAATTGTATTTCATAAATTATGTAATAATTCTTTATTATAATTTATGCCTATTTTTCAGGGCCTGAATTTAACTCTGCGACTGTAGAAAGTGCACAAATTTTAAATGATTTTTGCAAATGTAGTACATTTAATACAGAAATTGACCCACACCTTTACAGCAATGGTAAATAATGTACTACTTGGTACATGTTTGCTCCCTGTCTCTACAAAGCTACTCACACCTCTCCTGTTAGTGTCTCACACTATCAGGTTTAAATGATTTGAAAATGAGAACAAGCAACAGTCACTGACTGAAGTGAAAGCTGCTCATAAATAAATACTGGAACCTGAGTGAAGTAGATCAAATAGCAGTGCCGGTGATGCCAACATTAATATTTCTCCTCAGGATTCTCACAGAGGAAAGGAAGAGGTTTTATCTAAAGAAAGTAGCTCTGTCTAATGTCATAGCAAGGCCTTTTGGGTAAAATCTACAGAGAAGGTGTCTACATTTTCATCCGAAATGAGAGGACAAGTGTCAGTTTGCATCAGCCTCACCTCTGTCAATAGTTCTAGTAATGCAAAAGCAAACATTACATCATGCCTCTTGTAACAGCTCCACTGCTGCACAGATCAGGCTCTGCCAGTTTCTGCTAACGGATTAATCCCCAGTGTTGCTGGTAATATTGACAAAAACATTATTAAGGTTATCTGTCACTAACCAACAGGAACTACATGACTTAAACAGACGACAGGACAAAGTGAAATGTATTGTAGTCAGTGTGTGTGCTGTCTGCAAGTCAGTGTAGAAAAAGGCTTTAACATAACACTAAAGTTTCCCAGCCAACGATTGTATATAAGGCAAGATGCACCACTCTAAAAAAATCTGAGTGAACTGAGTCTTTGTGTAGTTGCAACGTAAATTAAAAAAACAATCAGCTGGTGTCACATCAGCTCTGAATCAGGACATTTGAAGCAAAAAGCTGTTGGAATGCAGTATATATAATGTTTACCATGTATAGTCAGCATCTGTGGCACTAATATTGGGCTGCCACTGAAAACTGTCTCTTTTCTCAATCTACAAATTGTTTATGTAATTTTTTCAGGAAAATGCTGAGAGTGGGCAAAACCATATCAGTTCCTACAACACTAAACTGGATCGATATTAAAAAAAAAATGATTTCAATATATAATGCTTAATTCTGAACCATTATTTATGGCAGAGTATTATTTTCCTTAATAGAGCCCATTGACAAGTTACAGAAAGGACTCATGACAAATGTAAGGTACATACATGATAACAAGAGAGGAGATATAGCAGAGCAGAAAATGCATTTTGAGGGAAGAATATGACTAGTTAAGACCTGTAGTTAACCTCACAAGTAGGTTTCCCACCAAAATGGATAGATTTAAGGGGCAATGCCCACTTCCTATTTTAAATAATAATTTCAAGGCATGATTATAGATACATTTTTTTCTCAGACTTCTGACTTGTTTTCTTAGAATTCTGACTTCAAACACAAATTTCTTTTTTACAGAAATGAACAAATGTGAGAATTAAAAAAAGTCAGGCCTCAAATAAATGTTTTCTGGTGACAGTAATCCTTTTTTGCGTACTACAAGTTAAATAAATTAAGAAGTAACTTTAAATTTATTTCATTATATGCATTGATGATGTCTCATAAAGCCTCACTCATCTTTTTCTTACTAAGTATTGACTGCACTATGACATGATCTTAATATTAGTAACAGCAGTAATGATGCATATGATGTTGGAAATACAAAGACATAGCAGCTAATTTATTGTAATGTGAGGTTTCCAGTAACGTCTTCTTTTCTCACTGGGCGATGTGACCTCACTGTGACATCACACCAGACCAGAGTTTTTAAATACTGTAGCCGCTTTTTTGTGGTGTCAAGTTTGGATTCGGACTCCAGACTTTAAACCTGGACTTCAGACTTTAAACTCTGACTTCAGATTTAGACTTCAACTCCAAACTCCAACTTCCGACTTTGAACTAACTTGAGTAAATTCCATTAACTCTAACATTAATGGCTTGTGAGCTTAACTATAGTTCTATAGTCCTATTTCTACCTCACAATAAACAGCATTCAATTATTGAGTGGACAGTAATAAGTGTATGAGTTCATGTTTTATTTAGACACAAATCAGATAGAAATTGTAAAAAACTAAATTAACATAGGTTTTACTACTGTTTACTAACAAAGGAGTCATATTGGATTCAAATTTTTCCAACTTTCCGAGTCAGACATCCAACTTCAAGGGCTCTTCCACTTAAATTACGACTTCTACAAGTTCAAATGAAATCTACCATGAGATCCACACAGGTTCAACACTTTTAAACACTGTTAACAGCTGAACACAGCTCACGTATAGAGATTGGAAAGTTTATGTCATACCAAGATGAATTTTGGTTTTCTTGCACCATGTTGTGCAGATTCCCCAACAATTGTGTGGAATCTGTTTTCTCTTTCTGTCATAGTTCAGCTTAGTCTCTTCAGGGCTGTGCTGCTGCTGTCAGTAGAGCTGTGTCCCACCTCCGTCACATCTGAATGATTTAAACCACCATTTAGTCAAACAAACTAAAGTTACGCAAGTAACCCTTTGGAACCATAGTAGCAGGCTGAGCTCATACTTTACAACCCCCCCCCCACCCCACCCACTGTTTCTCTATACCAGAACGAATAAGGTTATTAAGGCCAACCTGAAGTAAGGTGAGTAAATGTGTATTACTCATGAACTCATTAACTTTTAATTTGTAGAAGAAAACTTGAGTTATTCCTTTAAAAAAAATCCTTCTAGCATTAAAAGAGGAGTTGGTTTAGGGGATAATGGCCTCCCTATTACTCGGCATTATACACAGTATGCTCAGGTTTTGAGAGGGACTGGATCACAATGGTGTTCATGTTGTCATTTCTCAACATGGGACAACAACAGTAAGTTCTGCAAAACAAAATGCAGTTTATCCCCTAAAACATGCATCACAGGTTAGACTTTCAGTCTTGGGTTTCAGATGCTGTTTGACTTCCATGGTTTGCACAGAGAACAATGTTTACAACAGTTTTGACCTGTTTATTGGCTCTAGAGAGAAGCTTTTCAGAGTGTCAGCTTCAACGCACATGTGTGTGGACTTTTGGGCAGCTCATGGTGTTTTATATATATATATATATATATATATATAAATATATATTTCTTTTTCAATTTGTGTTTCTTTTAACACACTGTGCTGAAAAGTAACACAGGATGTACAATACAGTATGCGTTTACAGCTTGTGACATTGTGTGAGTGTATGTATGTGTGAGTGACTGCAGGAAACATACTGGTTGTTCTGATATATATGTTCAACTGTCATTTTTACTAACAGTATGAGTCCACAGGTCACCTGGCTGCTCTGACACGCTCTATGTCTCTTTGTGACTCACATTATTCTAATTATTATATTCTTCTTATTACTAAGTTTTGTATCTGTTCTGGTTTTTTTTTTCTTTTTTTTCCAATTCAAGCGTCAACATGTTTTTTAGTTATTGTTTTTTAATTTTTCTTAGTTGAGTCTGTGTCAGACTCTTTGTGAATCACCACACCTTGGTTTAGGGTGATCTTTAAGTACTAGAATCAGTTTTTCTACTTGGTAAATAGTCATGTAAATACACTATAGGTCTATAGTCACAGAATGGTGCCACAGTTTTCCGGAGAACCTCCTTTTGGGGCAACTGAGTAGTAGTTAGAGGGGAAAGTACAGGGGTAAGAAATTACAAACTTAATTTTTTAAGCTTTACTTTTCAATACTGCAAGCATCTGCACACACACGCGCACACACACACACACACACACACACACACACTGTGCTACATCTTTAGAATGATACCGCAACTTTTTTTTTCAAATTGGAATGTGAAGGTCATCAGATTTTTAATAACAAATTCAAAAGAAGAAGAAAGCTGATTGGTACATTCAAATGTCAAAGGTGACAGTGTAAAGGCAACATTTAGCTTGTGTGGGTGTTGATGTGAGTTGTTGCTCATAGTAAGTCTTAGCCTGAATACAGGAACTTTCTGACATTTCTGTCATTGGCACACAAAAGTTCAAATTACAGACATTGGCAGCCAATTTTCTTGATTTTCTTTTAAGGTGTAATAATATATGTTAGGCAGGTCTAGATTATCAACACACAAGTGAGAGTGTAACATTAAAGCTGCACTAATCACTTTTTTGCCACTTGTGAGCAGGTCTGTTTTGGTCTCATCAGCATCTATGAATAATATCAGACTCTTTACCTGCTGAATGCTTAGTGGTTGCTTGTTGGTAGCCAACTTTGTCTATTGTCAGATGCTGGGCAGGTAGTGCACAGTAGTTTCGCTTCACTGTTGCTGCTGCTTATGACAACAGTAACTCTGAACCAGAACAGCAAAGTTGGGAACCAAACAATTCACTGAAAGACAGAATGCTCTAAAAAGCTGTTGAGACCTGCAAGCAGACATTTACACAACATCTAAATAAGAATATTAATTGGTGCAGCTTTAATGTCAAGACAGAACAGCATTTCTTCCTCACTTGGAAACACTGCTATAAGGACATTGCATTGCTGCCACTGGAAGCAATATTACAGGAACAGTGCTGTTTATTTAGCTATCCAATTTGTATTTTTGTAACTTTATACTTGCCTAATGTCAGTGGGTATGTCTGAAATAACTATGTATTCACTATATAGTTTATTATTTGCTATTGTGTTTTGGTACCAAATACTGATTGTGTAAAGTTATATACCACCACCATATAGCGCACTCAAATCTTTCACTACATTCTACTAAGAATCCCACAATGCAATTTGGCCTCTTTAAGAGATGAGAAATTTTACCATTATTTAGAAAACTGCTTAGTATACATAGAGTAGTAAAGTAGTATACAACGAATAGTGAATGAGTGAAGGAGTGATTTCAGACATGCACATTATTTGCAGATTCCATACCAGATTTAAAATAAATCTGAATGGCAGAGTAACTATAATTTCTGGGTTGGGTCATGATACTGATAGTATTTTGTATGACAACGATTTAAGACAAACGGGAGCATTACCATGTCCACAGAACTCACTGAATCTCCTCTGCTTTGTGACACTGTTGCTGATGACAATCAAGAAATGAAAATTAACAAGTCATCACCTGTGACTTAATGCTAAGACTCTCTGTGGTGAACCACACTCACCATACACACCCTCTGCACTGTAAACACCATGAGCAAATTGTTAAAAACACCTACTGCGGAGGTCACACACCTGAACCAGGGCTCCTTGTCTCCACTATTCGTGGAGTGTGATGTGAACATAGAACCCAAAATATTGTATCATACATTATTTTGGTGTCCATAATATAAAGCAAGCTTACAAATGGGTTGCTGATGAATTGCAGTATTTTAAGTGTTCTGTAACATTTTTGATTAACCAATATGTTTCCCCTTTGTATTCATCAAATTTAGGACAGAATCGTTCCACAGTTAGCTGGGACACAGCTGAGCTTCTTTAGCTGTATGTATGGTAACAGTGCTTCAGGCTTGTAGTCTCAGTAGATGTAAGGCCTCATTTTGCTTTGATTTGTATCTGTTTGTGTGTTTTTTTAATGATTTCTGTCTATGGACGGGGGGTCTTGAATGGCTCATCTAGTTTGGTCTCTGTAATGTGGCTATACGGGATCAATAGCTTTTCTCTTTCTAAGCTTCTCTAACAAACTGCATATTTTCTTCTGCCTTTTTAAAAAAACAAAGGAGTTTTTCCTCTTATTTGTGTCTTTGTGTCATTATGTGAGCTTTAAGTGTTCTTCTGTCGAAGAGTGTATGCACATAATTTGTAAATATAACAAAGAAAGTGTTGGTCTCACTCAAAGGGCAACATCTGACGAAGTGAAAGAAGCATTCACCAAGTCCTTCTGCTTTTTACAACAGAGGGGAGAAGTCTAGCACTCCGATTTTACATGGGCCGATCTAGCAAGCGTGAAAAATTCCCCTATACTGAAACTAAACTCAGATCAGCTATAAATAATAAACACTAAATTATTTAACTCAAAACATGTCAAAGACTTCAATCTCCGTGGAATTCCCTTGATTGCTTAGATTTCTTTTGAATTCTTTTGATTCTTTAATCAATTATGTGGAGAATTGGTCCTCGCCAGAGGACCAGAAACGTAACAGCTGTTTTTGGCTTAAAGCAGCAATAAGAGGGGAAATTACTGGGGTAATGTTGAAGCGTAGCCTGTAAGGACACCCTGTTCACTCTTGTAAAAATGCAACACAAGATCTGATCAACTAAAAAACTCAGTTAATGCTGTTTTAAATTCTAAAGATTCTAATTTGAAAAAAAAAACAACTCCTAGGCTACTTTTTTCTTCAATATTTCAGGAAAATGACTTCCCTCCATATTAACGTATCATGATTTTAACCAGTAACAGCCATGAAACAAATCTTGTAGTGTAGTGAATGTAGTGAATGTTTCCAATTCAACTCAACCAACATTTTTGACATACTAATCTTTTTCTGTATGAGTTTGCTTCTGTCTTCAGAACTAAGATGACCATAACATAAACTAACTTGAGGTTATTGTAGTTCTAAAAAAAAGGGCTGTCCTCTCCAGTAGCATGGACAACTTTAATTTGTGTTATGTAAGGACACACACACACACAAAAAAAAAAACGAAATGGGAAAAGGAACTAATACTATTGCATAATAGTTCACAAAACTAATTTTATCACAGCCAACATTTAGTGCTAAATCAAGATGGCTTTTTTCCACACTCTGCAACAAAGTTACTGACTGTTCAAGTAATTCACTGTAGGGTCATTGTGAGTAAATTCTTTAAAGTGTGTTATGATGGAGTTGAAGAGAGATTTATTGTGTTGGGGTGGTTGTGGTTCAGTTGATAAAGTAGTCATCCATGAATCTTAGGGTGGGTGGTTTGATTCTCAGTGCCTACTGGTCAAATGTTAATGTCCGTGGACAAGACTCTGTAGCCCTATCATCTCTGTGCAGCAACAATATCCCCTGGGGATCAGTAATCAGTATTCAAATTTTAAAAAATCCCATATGACTTTTTTTCATGGGATTATTATATTTTTTGGCAGGGTTTATTCATAGAGTAGTAATATGAGTCAGACGTACTATACACCAAGGCCTCATTTAGATGTACCAGAGTTAATACACATTATAGTGAAAATGCATATAACATTTATGTACAAATAATTTAGGCTTAATCCCCGTTGCTTCAGTTAAATAATTAGAATAATAAGAGGGAGTAATAATTAACAATATTAATTTGAAAAGACTAATGAGTAATAATGTCACTTTTTAATTTATGAGTCTAACATGAACATAAGTTAGTCCCTGAATGACGTGGCCATAGGGATGAGCAGTTAAAACGTCCATTCAGTCATTATCCAAACTGCTTATAACCTCAGCTGTTATTGGTTGAGATGCAGGGTACACTCAACCAATTAACCTAACATTCATGATTTTGCTCTCAAGGCCTTTGGACTTTAAACAAGATGGCATCCAGATCCAACAGATGGACAGCCGACTTCAGAAAATACCACATACCTGTTCACTTTACTCCAAACAACACACTGAGGGACTGGGGCATCCAAAAAACTGGAAACAAAAACACAAGAAGAGCAATGTAGTGTATGCAGTCCAATGCAGGAAAGAATCTTCAGAGCTCTAGACTGGAAAAACCAAACAGTCTCAACACAAGAGAAGTAACACCTCAAGACCAGAATCAGCAGTGTACCTACATTTAAAGGACAAAGGACACTCGTTTGAAGACAACAATGTACACGTTTCCCACAGAGATGATAAATATGTATGAGAAAGACCCTGAGAGAAACCATATGTGTGCACATGGAGAATCCTTGTGTCAACAGAGGAAGAGGAGACAGACTCTGTCTTCTGTTTTCTAAGTTGCCCTTTCATCCATCCCCAGGAAGATTAAGACCTCTTCACACATTGGAGTTTAATAGTTCTTTTACAATTGTACTTTTACAATGATGAAACATTCTGTTATCAGTCTGCCACCCACACACTCAAAGTTGGGAAATCAAAGCTGCACTAATCAGTAATTAGTTAAGACATCACCAAAACTGCTCCATAATCACAAAACCATCAGTTCAGGCAGATGCAGGTACTTTAATGCATGTGTTTGTGTCATGGATTACTGCAACACCTTGTTCTCAGGACTGCATCAATAATTATTGTTATTTTTAAAAATTAGGAGCATCTAAACTGATTTTACTCCAGACAACATTGTAACAATAGCTGCATTGAATACTAATCAAATTAGTTATTCCACCATTGTTACATAATGTTTTTTTTAACTGGATTTTTTAGTGGGAAAATACAGTTGGAATTTTGCAGTAAAATTTATTTAATACTCTCTTTTAACATAGTAAGGGGATTTGAAACATCTACTGTAATGCAATCTGTCTCCACACACAGTTTAAATCAGTTTACTAAGCTCAGTTTGTCACTGCAGTTATTTCTCTGATTGTTAAGGTCTAACACTTTGTTTGTTTGAGCTGATGCAGATTTGATCTGGAATAACAAATGTGAACAAAAGAGAGAAAAAATGTCAAATATGACTAAATGAAAAGTACCTCATGTGAAAGCAGCTACAACATGTAGGAGGTAAGACAGATAAGAAAGGACTGTAGCTTTGTGCGCTGTAGGTAAACTACTGAAGAAAAAATACATTTGAAAGTATTTCCTCATTTCTCGACTTGATCACAGGCCTCAACAAAGAGTGGCAATTTGTTTAGGGAAGTGAAATTGACATACAAACACAAACACACACAGGAAAAGCCCACACATGAAACTCCTACTAATGGTAAAACCCCTCTGTATGACAAAAATGAGACATCAGAAGTCCCCCATCATGGAACTTTGGGTCTTCCCCACGTCATTCCTGAGCTGTATAAATGTGGAAGGCAACAGTGAAGGTGCACCCAACTGAGAGGACAGGCTGAGAAAGGTCAACTGACACTTGTGCTCAACAGTTAAAGGAAGACACACACAACTTTGATTGAGAATGGCTGCTCCTCGTCTCGCTCTGTCTGTGTTTGTGCTGATGCTGGCTGTCGTCGCTCTGAGTGAAGGTAAGAAGGGGCTTTGTTAATGGACTGAGTCAGTGTTTGATGGAAGTTGAATCAGGATGTAGCTATCTTTAGTGCCTGGTTGATTGTTCAGCAGTAACTGAAAAAACATTATTTTCAAAGGGAGAAATATGCTCAGACATAAATGAGTTTAACCCTTAAAACAAAGTTACAGGCCATTAAAGCTGCACTAGTCAATAGTAAATAAAAACACATTTTTTTAATAACTGTATATAATGTAGGTGTTCTTCATTTACATGCTCTGATTCATTCATATTCAGCCTCATATTCAGCAGCAGCAGCCTGTATCAGGACTTTAAAGCTGCACTAATCAATATTTTTATATTAAAGGTCCGAAAAATTAATGTGTATAACGTATAGGAGGTCACTTAGAATGAGAAATCCACACAAATGAATGGACTCTGCAGGGCCGCTCAGCTCTGCTGAGTTTTTATTCTTTCATCCCATTGTTTTGGTGGTTTAGCCCACACTTTACTGTTGTTGACCAAAATGTTAAAACAAAGTTAAAACAAGAGGTCAAATGTGTGGCCTATGTGCAGCCTCTGAGTGGCCATAAAATTCATGGACCCAGTCTCAAAGGTTGACAAACGAATTTAAAGGTCCCATTTGCTTGTATGTGAAATCAAATCAATCCTAAAATGTAAAATTGGTGTTAGCTTGAATTCTTAAATTGAAGCTGTTCCTCTCTAACGTAAACAGAGTAATACGTCCAAGTCTTTCCATAGCACAACGAAACAGCAGAGCAGTGACTAAAACAGATGTCACATTTAACGTCACCCAGGCCAATAGAACATTAAAAAGGAAACAAAAAAGGGAACAAGGAGAGGATTGATGAGAGTATACGTGTGAGAGTGTGTGTTTTTTTGTTTTCCCTTATTCTGGAGGCTGAGTTGTTCACTTATGGCTGTTTGCTTTCAGCTTTGCGTGGCACTGGCCCCAAGAAGTGCTGCTTTAAATTCAATGAGACCCCAGTGTCTAAAGAAAAACTGGTTGGCTACACCATGACCAGCCAGCGTTGCAACAGATCTGCTGTCCTGTAAGTACACAATCATACAAACACACTGCTAACATCACTGCATCTTATGAAAACACTGAACATACAATGAACATGTATTTGTGTTTGTGTATGTGTACTCAGGCTGAAGACAAAGGCCGGTCGTGAGCTGTGTGTCAAACCCTCAGCTGCTTGGGTGAAGGAAGTAATGACCTACCTGGACAACAAAACCCTCCCAGGAGAGACCTCCAACATTTAACCACTGTCCCTACCATACCATCTGCAGGGGTACAATCATAAGCTAAACAACTGCTCTCTCTGCCAAACTATACACAAACTATATACAAAGTATATACCAAATATTCTTATGTTGTTAAACATACTCTTGCTTGTACAGTATTTACTTACACACCATGCCACATATAAGTAAAAGTGTATGAAGAACTTTTTTTGTCTTTAGATTTTCAGAATTTGTGGATATAAATACTTTTAATTTATTAAACGGAACAAGTGAAATATTTTTGCCTAAGATAACACTCAAAGTGAGACTGCCAACACTGTGACCTACTTGCTGTTCTGCAATTTTGAATGAGTTTCTGAGCCTGACTTGACTGTAAAAGACCAATGCCTCACAACTCCACGTGGTGTCATCAGTAGTGTATAAGCTATGAGCTACACAACTATTTCAACAATTATCCATTGTGAGCTCTTTGCCTTGATTTTTACTTAAAAGTATAAATATGTTCTTCTTTTATCAGTCATGTTTCAACTCATTTTGACCAATTAATGTATTTCTCCACACTGTATGATACAGATGTGATTCTCTCTGATTAAAGCAAGACAAAATCCAAACTTCACTGTCTGATTCTTTCTCTACTTACCAGGGGTCTACATTTCACACATGTTACTACTAATAATATTAAATGATGGAGACATGGAAAGTAGATGCTGCAGACTATATACTCGCAGTGTTAGTGGCTCACAACACAAAGGTTGAGTCAACTTTTCTCCATTTTAACTGGATGCAAGTGTGATTACTATATTGCCCACACCAGCAATTATTTCTTACAATTTTGAACAGGAGCCAATAATTTTGTCCAGTCCATTTTTGAGTTCTGTGTGAATTTTTATCAAGTTTGACTTTTCTTCTTGTTGTTTAATGAAATAATAAGGAAACTTACATGCATTAGACCTTGTAGATTTTTGTATGATAAGTAAGTATAATAAGTATGATAAAAATGTGGAAATGTTTCAATTCGATAGAAATACAGTTTTCCCACATTCAGTGTATTGTAGTCATAGGCCACCATTAGTTTTGTTTCTTTGATGTCCGTAACAGCTTTGATGGCCATAACAGTCTTTTTAATAGAATAGTACAAGAAAATATACTGTACAACATATTTACACATGATTTAAAAAACATGTTAGAAAAAGTGAAGGTAAGAAGGAGCTTGGTTAATGCATTGAGTCAGTGTGTGATGGAAGTAAAATGTAACTGTAAAAAGTTTAGGATAACAGTCATGTATTTCATTTTATGGACATAATTCAATGTGGTGGAACATTTCTAACTTTCTTTAGTGTCTTGTTGATCATCCAGCAGTAACTGAACACTTAGGGTTTCCACAGATACATGTGAAAGAAATTTTGTATATATTCAACATAGGATTGTTTCTACACAACCACTTCAGGGCTCCCCCGACCTCTGTCATACACAGACATACATGACAATCAGCCAGTTGGTAAGACTGGGTTTAAACCCTCAAAACAAAGTTAAAGGCCATTAAAGTGGCACTAGTCAATAATAAATATACTTTTTCAAATGACTACATATTATGTTGGTGTTCTTTATTTGCTTGGTATCACTTTTTTTTGCATTTACATGTTCTGATTCATTCTCACCGTTCTCATAAGCTTCATTTTCAGCTGCACTGATGAGTATTTTTATATAAAACCTGGGTAAAAATTATTTGCGTAGTGTGAAGGAGGTCACTCGTAATCATAAATCCACACAAATGATTGGAGTTGGGCCAAAAATAAGAGTGGAAGATGAAGAAAACTGTTAAAATCTGATAAGAAGTTTCTCTGAGTTTCTTCTTTAGAAGTCTTGGCTTAGGATCTGACAGCTTTATCTGGATGCTAAGTTGATCCTTTCACAGTCTGAAAAAGTTTGATCAGAAATGTCCATTGTGGCAGAAACCATTAGAGAAAGGCTGAAATGTACAAAAGCTTATAAAGGTTGGAATAAAGACTAGTATCTAATCAATGACAATATGTGAGAAGAAGAGATAGAGAGAGGTGCAAAAAAACATTGACAGTCCTGGACTGGCCTCCACAGACTCAGGATTTGAATATCACAAAGGCATTATGGGATCACCTGGACAGAGATAGACATAAAAGAGTCTAAGTCTGAAGAAGAAATCTAGAAATTGTTGAAGAAAGTATGGTGCAATACAACAGGAGATGACTTAGGAAAACTTTGACAGTATCCCTGCAAATGGAAATCACATTAAAAGCTTTTACCTGTAGAAGCTGCTTTGTATTAAAAAAAAATACTGTATCTTAATAAAGAGACCCAGAAAAAAGTAAAAAACTGTAAAAGTATGGCCACCTTGCTAAAAAAGCAAACTTGATGGCAGTCTAAAACCTTTGCAAACTAAAAATATATGCATTTATATATCATTGAAGTTCAACAAATCAATTTTTGCATGCATTTGATAAGATTTGTTTTTCTAAAATTATTGTTATTAACTAATAATATTTAACTTTATTAATACTAACAATATTTAACTAACAACAATATGTATATTTCTGTCTTTGCCACTAGAGTGCAATACTGGACTATTTAGTGTGTGTGTAGTGGGCCTACTAGAGATCTGACCACAAGTACCTTCAGATTTTGGACACTGTGTATTCGATAGTTTCTGTCCTTTCGGCTTATCCAGTGAGTTCAGGGTCACCACAGTGGATCATTGTTTACATCATGTTGATGTACTTCATACAGTACAACTGAAAATCAGAAGCACTGAAAAAGGAATAAGAACAACTAAAAACTCCTGCATTTTAAACCACCACTCTAGTGCTTATATTCGGGTGATATAGCAGCAAAGCATTGGTTATATAGAAGAACCATGCTATTGCACCATAACTATATAAATGTAATAAATAGATCGAGCTATGGCATATTGATTTGGGACTATTACAGCAGTTACATCACGCTGTCTCAATTGGATACGTTTGTAAGACGGTCGAGTGTCATTCCATGGTTGTTGGTGCCCTATTGGTTCAGTTTTGCTATAAACCACTGTGTTTTAAGGCAACACGCGTTTCCCTCTAGCATTTGAAGGCCTCACACGCAACATCCCAGGCCGATCACATTCCTGATTGTCCCTACAGATTAATCAAGTTCTTAATACAGAGCCAGTAGAAGACCGAGAATTACGATAATTAATTTCAATATAAGAGCCTAAATGGCGATCTGTTGTTTGATGGTTCTTGGTTTCTATTGTAACATTAGAGAAACAAAACTTAGACCAAAGTCAAACATAGTGTGTTAATTGTCTTAAAATACAGAAATCCTCATTTTGTTTTGGTTGTAGCGCACCTTTTTGTCAGACAATAGGCGGCACAAAACAAAAACTCTTGGCGTACATTCCGTCTTATTCTGAAACTCTCAAGCGGAAGTATCGTTGTATGAAATCGGTGTATTTTGCCTCGAGAGTAAAACTGCAATTGGAGCATTTTTCCTCTCTGTGCTAACTAACGTACCATCTGCTGGTGCTGTTCCTTAGTGGCCATATGTAATTTATCCCCGTTCATTCATTTTCAGACACACCTTCCTTGGCTTTGTTTCTACCAAACGACGTATTTGTAGAGTGAAAAGCAGCGTGTTGGCCTCTGCGCAGTCTTTCTTGTGGACGTTTCTCAGTTTATGCCTCGGTGACTGTCCGCCGCCTGGGTGGTGACAGCGCAGGACAATGATTGAACGACCAGAGACTGCGGTTCCCAGCATCGCTGTAAGTCCACTTATCTTCAGAATAGACCAGTGTGCAAGAGCTGACACACTACTGTTGTTTTTAAAGTTTGCCTAGTTAAATTGTCTTTTGAAACAACATATACATCCGTGGGTTTTCGTCCCTGATGTAACCGAACATTTATGTACGGAGATAACTGGCCACCAAGCTTCTTTACGATTTTTGCTCGTTCTAGGTTAATTTGTGTACCTGCAAACACAATAATCTGAAAAAAAGCATCGCTCACACCTTCTGACAAACCGATACAATCTTCTGACAATTTCGGCACGATTTATTGTATTTTATTTGCTGATAAAATCTTCAGTAAAAAGCATCGTTTTAAAACTGTATCACACCTCCCTCGGTTGTAACGTTTGTCTTGCGTTATTGCGATAAAGCAAGTTTGTGGATGGCTAAATAACACAATTTTCATCTTAATTACAATTAATGATGCATCTTCTTCACTGTATTGGTTTAAATTACAGTTTAGGCCTAACTTACAAAGAGAACACTATAATGTCGTATGTTGCATGGCTAAGGCTTGAGGGTCCCTAAACGTCACACAGAGCAGCACGTATCAGGGGTGCGCGGTCCCGTCTCACGTTTAGCTCATAGCAAAGAAAGTGAGATGGGTCGTGGTTAATTCTTGTTTATTCGTGTTTCACATCTGCCTGTACAAATGGACATATGCGATGATTATAAATAATGCTTCTAGCCAGCCTCTGTTTCATTGGTTGGAGTTGCGGATATCGAATGCGATATTCCATTAGGAAATCTCTCAGTTAAGATCACCAAAAATATTCATTTTTATAATAGGAATTCAGTAACTTTCAACATCCCTTGGTGGATTGCTGTTTATATCCAGCAGTAGTGCCTGGACCACTCACTACTTGTCATATTAAACCCAGTTCTTTAAAACGTTTATGTTTGCGCTTTTAGCAAATATGAAGTTTTTACAACGTTGTTAGATTATTGAATGGAGTTTGGTGTGGTTGTCCATACAACTGCACTTAAAAAGATGCAACCTTTTGGTGGATCACATTTGGCTTGCTGTGATTACTTATAATAACTCAACAAAGCTTACATTGTATTTGCATCTTTCCTGAATAAGATAATGTAGGCACAGTTGGACACAAGAAAAATTACACAGACACTGTTTTCAGATAGCTTCTGTTATCTGTCTGCTTTGTTACCGGAGGCAATATTTATTACAGGGTAAACATTAATTTTGGAACAAATGGCGTTTTATAAACAACTGATGGAAGCAATGAGAGGGTCCCAGCATCAGCTGCTTAATACATTAGGGGGGTGGACTTGGCAATGCAGATGATGTCAGTGAACCAGGCAGCTACTATCACCAGTGGGTGGGAGGGGGGAGGGGTTAACAAGAATGGCATGGACTGACCAACCTCCATTTCTCTCATCCTCCATGACTTCCCTTTTTAAGTCTCTGCCTGTTTTTCACCACATTCTTATGAAAAAGAAAGCATTAATCATAATACATTGCGTAAGAGACAGTTGCTATGGAGCGCTAGATTCAGTCATTATTCATTTGAAATGTGAAGATTATTATGTGATAATTCAAGGCTTAATGGCCCCTTTATGTGCTATCGTCAAAGGATACCTGTAAATAAAGGGTTTTTCATTTGCATGTTCTGAACATGCATGCTATATGTAAATGCACACAAACTCACAAACTTTTACTCATGTAGTGCGCTATTGATTCACATTCCCCTTATTGAGCCTCACTTAAACACACTCTCCGAGCATCTTGTAGCTATTCATTAGCAGCCTGCACTAATAATTTTATTCCCTATAGTTAAGTGACAGTGCACCAGAGGCAGCTCCTTATGTAACATATGCACACACAAAACTTGTATGTGGGTGGATCAAACATGGAAATGGTGGAAAGTGCTTCAGGCTTGTTCAGAGTAGTTGCATCTGCGGATGAGCTGTATTCATCACAGAGTATTGATGAAGTGAATAAGTTTATTTATTGTATCCCACAATGTGCGTGTCCATAAATCCATTGAAATATAGAGTAGAATGCAGAGTTAAGCTGGTAATAGACATTTACGAAATATCAGTATTGGTGACTCAGTAGCTTCCACATTTTGATATGACTTTAGCTGACAGTTACAGTAACACAGTCCTAACATCCTAAAATGATATTTAACGGTTTTTCAAAATTTAATTGTTGTTATTTAACTTTAACTAGTAAAGTTATCTCCTAGTCTATAAAATCTTTAGTGGTTATAAAATATTCATAACAATTTATGGTTATTCATCAGTTTAATGCTTCCTAAAATACCTAAATGGCTAATGCATTATAAAAATGATTGAATGAAAAATTATTTTGTTCTTTGTTGTTTTAGATCTCTTATAATTCTGGTTTTTATGTTTTACAACCTTCACTAGCCATTTTCAGTCATAGATAAGCTCATTCCATGCCTTCACATGGCTCTGAACTTCAGCTAGAGGTTAACGTTTCAGACCCCTTCTATCATCAAACCTCTCATGCCATGCATGACAGAGCCTGAGAGCCCAGTGATCAATTGTGTTTGCCTCATGTAGCGTGCAGGACAGTTTCCAGTGAATGGAGGAAAGGGTGGGGGCTTTATGACATCAGGCTGGGAGATAGAAAGAGGGTGGAGAGGTGAAGGGAGGAAGGTAGACAGAGATACCTCAGTGCAAAACACAGCAGCTAGAGAAAAGCCTGGACTGATAGACTGCCTTCAACACGACCTGTCCTACACAAGGGACATGGTGGACCCTATTCAGCATGTAGGGGGCATGTATTTGTATTTTGTTTGTGTGTGTTCATAGACTTAGCTTTTGTCTATGTTTAGAGGAATTGATTTGCTTCATTTATTGGGTTCAGTTGCTCTTGTGTTTTAGTTGACTTGATAGATAAACTTTGGCATTGATGATGTTCATTTCATTCTTTCCATCCTCTCTTTGGAAAGTTTATTTTTTCTGTGTGTGAGTCTGCCTCTGCTCACCTCTCTTTCCTTTAAAACAGCCTTTTCCCCTCTTGTATTTATCACAGCTGCACTTCACTTCAAAGGGCCTCTAGTGCTGTCGGACACACAAGCTAATTGCAGTCACTTTGTGCACACATCATGTCTGTGTGCTAGTCTTCTTCTGCTGTTTGTATATACATGTATAAATTAGAAAAACACCATAGTAGCTGTAGGTCTGTGTGTGTTTACATTCATCTTTGTAAGCTCATCTTTCACCATAGGTGCATCATGATAATGGAGGTCAATGTTTCATGTTAAAACCCTATATTTAAATTTGACTGTTGATGCAGTGTTATTCCTGGAGTAACCGTGTGTCCCTGTGTGTTTTCACTCAGCAGCGGAACCTGGAGGGCTTTGTGGGCTTTGCCAATCTCCCGAACCAGGTGTATCGGAAGTCCGTCAAAAGAGGTTTTGAGTTTACATTAATGGTCGTAGGTAAGTAAGGAAAAGTGTGTGTGTGTGTGTGTGTATAGCCAACCCTATGTATGCACATATGCCCTTATATCTGTGTCTGAACGTGTTTGGTGTATATGGGTAATCAGGGCAGGTTGAAAGAAGGTAACCATGTGTGGCGTTCAGTTCAGTCAGCTGCTGACAAGTTGAAAAAGCAGCTTCTGCAGAGCTCTGTTGGTTTTACAACATCTACAGTGTTGTTCACTGACTAATAATGTGTGTATGTGAAAATATTTCTTAGAAAAGCTGCCTTCCCACAGTTTCCCAGGGGAGTTTCCTCCCTGTTGCCCCAGGGTGCAGAGTGACGCATCTGTGTGATTTAGATGATTTGATTTGGAAAGTGAGATGCAGGATGTCAAGTGTGTGAAGGAAGTGTGAATATACTTGGTTAACAGCATCACAGAGAAAGGGAGTGGACAGGAACCATGGTTTGGCTTTGTGCATGTGACAGACACAGTAATGCATAAAAAAGGAATACAGCTGTGTTATAATGACATATTGAACCATGCTCTGTGTAAAAGGGCCCTGTAATGAGCAGATATGGATTGTGCAATTTAGGTCCTGCAGAGCTATTCAGCTGTCAAACATTTCTCCATGGTATTTGCTTGTTAAGAAGGGCCCAGATTTCAGTGCAGGATTTGAGTATGGCCTATAATTCCAATGATTCCCACACATGTAACACTTCTCTCCTTCTCTCCAAAAGGTTATGAGCCCCTCTGCTGTTATATCTCTCGCTTGCACATATAGTCAGATTTAAATGATACATGTAAATTTACATCAACCAAAGTGGAAACTGCTCAGAAAAAACACCAGACTTTATCCTTCGAGCCTCTTAGTACAATGTCTGTATTATGTGTATAGGCTTGTGCATGCACCATGCTGCTGTGGATTTAAAACAGGCGTTTCAATAACTCTATTGCCATTGTAGTCCATGCAGTGCCTCCTGTGCGTGGGGAGTTTCTCCCGTGAGAATGCTTCTTACTCACACTATGTGTGAAATGTAACACAAGTCCGGGAAGTTTTTTTCTGACATTGTCCAGAGTTCATGTGAAACAGGCTTTACTGTCATCAACTTCCATCCACCCATGAACTGTAACCACTTATGCTTTTCAGTGTCAAGGGGGAGCTTGAGCCTCTCCCAGCTGTATTTGGGCAAGAGACAGGGTAAAGCTTGGACAGGTTGCCAGTGTACGTCACTGTTGTCGGCAAATCAGATCTAACTAATTTTCTGACTTAAACTGATGATAGGCTAAATTATAACATGTTTGTTTGTTAGTAGTGTTTTTTTGAAGGTTGGTTGTCTGACAGTAAGCCAATCTTCAACAATTAGCCATGTACTAGTTGAAAAAATTGTGAGGCATGCGCCAGAGTTTTGTGCCGCTTTGTGCTACAAAGCAGGAAACAAGCCAAAGTGATGGTTGTGGGACAACACACACAGTCCTCGCTCTCATAAACATACATTACAAATTTCAGCTTAAGTTAATTTGAGGCAAGCAGAAATCATTTTTGGGAGAAATTTCTTTCTATATGTATTTCTGTGTTCACCTTGCCTCAGCAAAAAAAATTACCCTGTGGAGGTAAAAAATTTTAATGTGTTAAACGGTTACACATCTAGCTCTGTGTAACTTAAGGTGACTTCGATCAGTTTATTGAAAGAATAAAGACACACAAAGGCATTCAACCTTTATTTTGGCAACCTGGGGTTTTAGCTTCCTGTTTAGTACATGGCCACCATAGAAGAGTAGCAGATGGGAATGATGGGAAGGGAGGGAACCAGAGAACCATAATCAATTGGATTCTCTTTTAGGCTTTCTCAGACGTGAGCCCTTCTGTCCGTTCCCCAGCATTTTTGGCTCCCTGCCTCAAATACCCCAACTGATACAAATTTCCCACATGACAAATGTGAAGAGCTTAGAAAATTCACGACTCAACACAGAAGGATAAAATGGAAGGCTTTCAGCTGGTGTTTGTTCATCCCACTACTAAGTGGATTCTGAAAGCTCAGCTGCATTTAGGTGCTAAAACTAGTGTTTGTTTAGTTAAAAACACATTAAATGACTACATGAGATTTCCACCATGGACGAGATGTAGACAGTGTGAAACACCTCTGTACAACATTGTTCTCTAAAAAGACTAAAGCAGAATTTTTAATGTGTTTCTACTGATTATTTATATCAAACAAGACAGCCGATAAGCTTGCTAGGATACACAGCTTATTTACAATGTGGTTTATTCGTTTGCAGTCTACTGTAGACAGTACAAAAAGCTAAATATTGGTTTTAGAACTACTGTATGTTTCTGTTGAGTGAATTGTGAAAGCTGGCTTCAGCTCAGATCCGTAGTGTTGCTCCATTGTACTTTTAAAACAGACAGATGGTGGAAACTGAGAAGATTCTGCTGATGCCTGCAGGTGATCTAGCTCCTTTAAATTCAACTGCGCATTTGGAGGAAGACATTTTTGTAGCATTAAAATATGCATCTAAGAATGAAGGTGCTATAGTCTCCACTGTGCTGTGTGTGGACAGAACAGAAAACAGAAATATGTGACAAAAATACATAAAAGGGAAAACGAGATGATCACCCAAAGCTTTCAAAATAAACTATATAAATAATTTTACTTATCTCTTACTCTGTGTTTACACAGGAGATTGTAACTGTAACAAAACCTTAACAACAGCATGTTTAGTTTTCTGTTTAGCTATACTAAATGCAGGTAGTGTAGGTCATCCATCTTCTGGAATACAAACTACTCCAGCTATTTAGACAGCTGGAGTGATTTAGATAGAAGCTTATCTGTTGTGTCCCTGTGAGACAGACACTTGACAAACATTGCTGAAAATTCTTCATAGACCCATCATGAATTCAACAATAAGAAAGGAATTAGGCCTGGATGAGCTACGTACTGTATCATGAGATAAATAGAAAGTTATTTTATTATCATTTTAGAATGAATGTGAAAACAATGACTACTTTAACATGCTCTTAGGAAACATGCAGCAGTAGAGTAATGATGTGTAGAGTAGTGATTTATCCTCCATCTTAAAATTGTCTCTGTTTTTAACTGTAAAGTGACAGAAATACCGCTTTGTGACTTCTTTCTTTTTTGGCCTGTGTTTGTGTCGCAGCAGACTGACAGCAAAGGGTGAGAGAAGGTAAAGAGAGAGGAGAGACACACACAGTTGAACCACAGCACAACTGAGCAGTGTCTGGGTTTAAAAACAGTGGGATAGCGACTTATTTAGACTCCTCAAGGGCACTTTGTGTTAGTTAAATCCTCTGTTGAACTTTAGATGGACGATGTTGCGTTGTTAAGAAACTCTCCCTTATTCAGAAAGCTGTTTGTTCCTGTCTGCAGCCTTTTGTTACGCACATGTTCAGTATTAGAAAACTGGTTACACGTATACATGGCAAAAAAACAATCTGCGTTGTCCGACAGAAATCTACCTGGGGAAATCAAGGTTCCCTAATCCCCTACCCGGGTTTTGGAAACCAGCTTTCCCATTTACATGACAGTTAAGAAATCAGCTTTCCCAAAAAAGCAGACTGGACCTTACACATTACAGTATAGTACCTGTATGATTTAGTTCATATAAATGCACCGAGTGTAATTTTTATGCACCGCCAAAATGATCCTCATTTTGTGTGACGTGTGTGACACATTCTTATCACCAATCTTATCAAACAACTGATTGAATATTTCACTGTACTATTAATGAGTAAAGCTGAACTAATAACAAAAATCTGATGAAAGCTGAATAAAACCAGCAGTTCTCCACAGTAGGTCTACAGTGAATTGGATCTCAAAATTAACACTTTTGTTGTAGCCGACACAGCATCACATTTTGGCAAAAGCTGACCAAGAAAATCCTTTTTCCAGAAGAAAATATTAAATTCCCACAGTAGCCTGTCAGCACAAATGATGAACAACAGCTACTCCATCACTGGTTGCGCTGATGTGGTACACAGTGGTGTCATTTTTGGGTTTATATATTAAACTCATTGCAGCAGAAGTCTCAATGGTGTAATGTGACCACACTGTACATGTATAGGTGCTTGTCATGCCAGTGTGGCATGCCTGGTCTCAACAGGAAGCAGCTCTTCTTGTTATGCTTTCAGCTGATCACTCCCCGACAAAGAACACCATCAAAAATTGCTCCTCCATTTTTCTTTTATTTTCTTTCCTTTTCTTCTTTCTATCTGTCCAACTCTCTGTAGTTTCCCTCTCAATCCTCTTCTCCCTGAGAGAGAAAAAAAGCTGCTTCCTGCTCTTTTGTCCAGCTGGCAGACTGAATAGGAACTCCTGGAAAGATTAGCAAGATCTAGCGCCAGTGCAGAGAGCCGAACAGAGCTGAGAGTCACATCAGAACTGAAGGAAGCTGAGGGGAAAGGGGAAGCAGTGTCTGCTTCGTGCTGCTTCATCTGTTTCAAGGCCAGTACTTAACAACCTCTGTCTACTGTCTTTGCATTCTTAAAGGAACTTTAAAAGAAGGCCCCAAAGTTTTGTCCTCTGGGAGTTGCATGTGGATCACTGCATTAGTGTTGAGCTGATAGAAGGTCTGTTAGGTCTGTAAGGTCTGTAATACCTCAAGCCCACACTCGGCCATTGGTTATCATTGGACTGTCAATGATGTTAATGCCGATACCAGTATACTGGAACTAACAAGCAAACACTTTTGACCAAAATGTATCTATAGCACTAAGGGATAAACTCACCAGTTCCAGTACATATATCTCCTGATTTAGATTGAAATTCAGCTTTTATTCACTTAATTATTTTTTGATTAATTATGACAAATACACAATTTAATATGTTGTACTCTCAAGTGAGGCAGACTCTATGCACTCATTTTATCCTTGTACAGGCCAAACAGGACTGTCTGCACTGAGAACTAACAAACTATACATCAACTAGACAAGTAAACTGACTGGTCATTTCATCAAACATTCCTCACTAGATCTTTAATCTAGTTGGAGCCAACCAGGCATTCATTCACTACTAAAGGCCTGTCGATAAAGTAACCAATAGTGCGCAGCATGACCTCGACTCTTACAGTTGTAAGAGTATCTGCATACTAGGTCAGTATTTGTTTATGTGTCACACTGATCTGCATGTGATTGAAATACTGCCTGCCTGACGTGCTGTCTATCCTGTTGTGGTTGTGCACCTCTAAGCTTGTCAACCGTGTGTGTGCGTGCGTGCATGTGTGTGTGTGTGTGTGTGTGTGTGTGTGTGTGTGTGTGTGTGTGTGTCCCGATAAGTCAGTCTGACAGGCTTAGGATTGACCGCCTTGCCTACTGACTTTGCAGAAGAGAGTGAGTAATGTGCTGGCTTAACCATATTAAACACCAAGCACACACATTCTCTGTTTTTTGCTGACCTGTTTGTAATAAAACTAATTTTCCCATCCGTGTAATGAATCTCTTTTGATAAAAGCTCAGATGAAGAATATCAGCTTTACACAACTAGTCACTATTCTAAAAAACAGAGTAATGTGTAACAAAGAAATGGACAAATTGTGGTTGGTAACTTGACAATAAAAGCTGGTAGAGTTCTCATTCACTCCAGCCGCAGTAGAAACTTACTGCCTTGTGGCGAATTGTGGCAGACTTTAATTCCTCATTTAGAATTTCTGTTCTCTCAAGTGGCACATGCCCATTTCTCGCTCCCATGTGCTGCTAATCAGAGCCCTGCACTTGACATATGATTTTTAAAGTTCAAGGCTTGTGGTTTGTGTTTGCAGAAATATGTGATTTTAGCAAAGCATGTTACCAGTTGTTCCCTCCAAGTATTTCAATATGTTGAGCTGCTCATATAACCTTTCAAGTTATACTGCATAGTAAGAAAATGGTCACACTACATCACATTTGTCTCAAGAAGCAGTTCAATTTCAAGTTTGACTCAGGTAAAGAGAATTATTTGGCATATAATTCCAAGAAGCACACTTCCAGAGCCCTTGTACTCTATACTGGCTAACTGGTATGGTGTTCTTTATTATTATTACGAACATCTGGGCTTTATTTGCTTGGACAAGTCAAAGTGGTGACACACCTGAAGACAAACTAAGAATTCCAAAGACTGGACAGTTTACCCTTGAACATGCTTTCCACCATCTGTCACAGATTTCTTGTGTCTGACAGTCTGGAAGGAGTACACACCTGATGACTGGAAGTTCTAAAGTAGACAAAACTGCCAATCCCACAAGAAAAGACAAATATGGCGGTGACCAGCATTTTTAAAATGGAGCAACTTTCGCTGAAATAAACAACAAAAGAATGATTTGGGGTGAGATTCTGAATGAAGAGTAGCAAAAAACACAGACCGTAGAGTCTACAGATGAATGTGGAGATAAAATAATTTTGTAAAACAAAGCAAACTTCAGGTAAAGCTTTGGTAATGTAGAGCTCTCCCAGATTTTGCTAATGTCAGTCATAAATTTTCATAAATATCTTACGAGTTCAGCAGAGCAGAGCTTGCACTCAGCTTTACTTTTTTTGTCCATTTGTTGTCACCTCCAATCTTTAGACACTTCAATTATGTTGTTGGGATTGGTAAAAATGCTTTCCAAGTATGAGTACTGAGTTTCTGAGTACACAAGGGCAGAGTTGGACCTGATACCTGATGCTGGTATTTGGACATCCCTATAAGCCCTGCTCTACTGTAAAGTCTGTAAATTCTTTCTGTGTTGTCTTTTTAAATTATTTATAATTTGAAAGTCCCATCTTTAGAGTGACTTGTTGACATCACATTTAAATGTGAACTCAGATACTCCAGGATAAACTATAAATTAATCACAATTTATAAGCTTATTTATATTGTATGTCTTATCTGGCTTGGAAATGTCTCATGATCCCCTATGAAATGCTCCAAGAAAAGCCTAAAACAAGCAACCCAAAAAAATGGACTTATGGGCTTTCCAGCCAAAAAAGCAGAAGAAAACTGGTGGTTGGGGGAGTAAGCTGTTTTACATATGACAGGTTAATATATAATACATATATTTCTAAAATTAACATTTAGTTTTATGACACTATTTCACACTGTGGACATTTTCATTATTGTTTTCATCATTGAACAGATCCTGAGAAATGTCTTGTGACCAAAAAAATACACTTTGCTACCCAACTTTCTGTTTTCTAAACAGGCCAAATAAAATTTACAGAATGATGTCATAATCTCAAGTTCAGTATTTTCCAGCCTGATCTCTGTCCTAAATCTGAGGTCGCTCAAGTATGAATTAAGATGTTAGAGCTGGACAGGCTTCGTCATTGCTGGAGAGCAGCCTGTTTACTAACTTACTTAAAAAGATGCCTCATCACCTCTGGGCACAACAGTCAGCAGAGGCTGCTGTCAGTATGTACATGTGTATGGATGGGGTTGGGTGACATGCATGTTCATGCATGCTCCGTTAACCCACTGGCGGCAAGTCTGTCTTTCTCCTTTCTCATTCTTCTTTTATTCTCCGCATCTCTATTTTGAGATGCACATGTACGCCGTGACCCAGCACGTGCTAATTCTGTCAGATTAAGTCTCCAGCTCGGTGGATCGCAATGGAACCCTCACTCTTTAATTTAAAAGAAACAAAAAAAAAAGTGGGTTGTGTCCTTCCAAGGCTCCAGTAGCCAGCCCATGTGGAACAGTGCTGAAAAACTGGGTGCCAACACAGTTTAGGAGTCTGACTCTTTTATAAACTTTGTTGGACATGCAGATTCTTATCCAAGCCAAAGCCCTGACCTCTACCCTCATGGCAGCCAGTACCATTTAGCCGCAACAATAGGGAATTGTCTTTCTAACAATCTGATGTTCAGCAATCAAAACTTCCCTCACAACTTCACTCACATCCTCTCTCTTAGCCCTGAGTCTTCCCCAGATGCTTAGTTTCATACTTTCCAGTTCAGTCCTCAAATGTCTGCTGTGTGTGTGTGTGTTCATTTGTTGGGTTCCAGTTAGTAGGCCTGTCGGGATGTGAGGGGGCCAGCTGCTGCCTCAGGGCTGAGAGAGAGGAGGTATGTGAGGAATCCAATGGGAAGCCCACTCTGACTATTTATTATTTTATACTATTTGTTATTTTCCTGTTTCTCATGGTCGAGTTTTTTGTAACTTTCAGAATATTGGTACATACTCGGAAGCTTGAATAATGTCAACTGAACCTAAAACTTCTTGGTTAGAAACATTTAGCTACTTATCCAAAAAGCTTCTACAGTCAGAATAAAGTGGCTAGGGAACCCAGTTATATCCTCCTTCTCTCAAAAGAGGAGGAGGCCTTAGGCACAACATGTCTCCCGTTTCTCATGCCGCCCTTTCACCACTTCATACACCCACAAAGGGGGCCACACCTAACGACCTCCATCTTAGGGGGTTAGGGTCATAATGATTACATCTTGATGACTCCAGCCTGTTCTTACCTCCCACCCTAACGAGCCTATTCAGGCCAAGGTTGAACAAAGACCTGCTCTGGAGCATATAACTGGGTTCCCTAGCCACTTTATTCAGAATGAAGAAGCTGCTTGGATAGGTAGCGAAATGTTTCTAACCAAGAAGAATGAAGTCCAATTGACACGAATAAATCTTATGATAACCAAACCTGGATGAATGAGAATCTTCAATGACATATTGGCTCTGCATTGTGTTACTGCCCCAAGCATCATTGAACAAACCAGATTCCAGAAAAATATTGTAATATCCAATTAATCATTCCAATCATTGTCTAGTTTTAACTTTCAGAATGTGGCTGCATTTACAGTACATGCACTTAAATAATTAGGATACTTGGAGAAATCAGCTTTCGCAGGTAATCGTAATATTAATTTCAGCTGGAAAATGTACCCTGACATTTGCCTCTCGATTCTTGAAACTCTGGCTGGGGAGAATTGTATTTTTTTTACAAGGACAGCTCATAACTATCAGTGGACCCTCGGGTTACCACCACGACAGGTACCGACAACAACTTTCTGACCACAACTCAAAAATGCCATTTCATCCTATATTGACATTTGTTCCTAACCATGGTATTTTTCTGCTACCTTTGTACCAAGCAGTCTACAAAACACATTTTTAAAATACAACACTTTGAGTTTAGCTAAAACATGCTGTTTTGGGCTGGACCAAGGTCAGGTCACATTCTCACTATATACAGCTCCCTACAGAATTTGTTTGGGACCAAACCAAGACCCAATCCAGTAAATTGTCTAAGTGCGATTGTTGTTGTCATCACCCACATGTGACTGCTGTGTTCAGACCTTAGTTGAACCCAACTAAAAAAAGATTGGAAAATGCCCTTAGATAACCACAATTTCTAAAAATAAAAATACAACGTAAATTAAATGGAAGTCATTTCATGTCCTGTTTGTTTACGTTTACATTCCAAAGCTGTAGTTTTAACATCAAACCATAATGTTTGTATGTCTTCTTCCAGAAAGCGATCAAAAAAGGGACTTAATTAAAAAAAAACATTATTTTAGGCTGAATGTTTTGTATTGAGTTGAGTTTGAATAACGGGACCTTACATTAAACAATTGAGGAAAAAAAGATTTGTTATTGACACAAATAAGCAATTAATCTAGTGATTTACTTCTAAAGCTTCCAACCGTCATAATGCTTTGTTATTGTACTTACAGTTATACCAAAATGGCTAAAAAATAGACGGGAAACAGGAAAGAGCCTAAGATCCCGAAATGATGCGGACTCCAGCAGGGCCAGTAAATGGCACATCTTTGTCCTCTATTGCCTGTATGTGTGTTACCATCTTTTGGCAATTTGTATTGACACCACTATTACTCTGCAGAAAGAGCTTTTCTTTTTTACAGTAGAGTTAAATGTCATGCAAGACTTGAAAGAGTAAAAAAAGAATAGCAATTATCGTGCACTGTTAAAATGGTGTATAACTGACTGCAGGGACAGAGTAGAAAATTGGGAAAGATATGAAATATATCTGGTGGCTGACAGAGACAGAACTGCAGTTGGATGGAGTGATGGCTCACTGAGCAGCATAGGAAGAGGAAAGACAGATTTGAGCTGGAAGGGTCAGCTATCCATCACTGATGTTCAGGTCATTAGTCTATTTACAGAGAGCTGGCACTGCACTTCCACTTGTCATGTGGAACCGATAATTAATTAAAGCTGAAGGAGGCAGACTAATTGGGACAGACCTGCCCTTAGGGGCATTTAAGCTGCTGCTGTGACTGACTGAAGCATCCATCACACTATAGGCATCAATTTCATAGGTACTAATCTTTCATTTTCAGCTAAATCATTTAATAACCAATGATTCACAGCATTGATAAAAATGAGATTTTACCGGTTAGAATTAATTTGCAACCCGAATTCAAAAAAAGTTGGGAGTATGTGTAAAACATAAATAAAAACAGAATGCAATAACATATAAATCTCATCAACTCATGAGAGAACATAATAGAACATAAACATCATATCAGATGTTGAAACAGACATTTTACTATTTTGAATTTGAGAGCAGCAACACATCTCAAAAACGTTGGCACAGGGGCAACAAAAGGCTGAAAAAGTGATTGCTGCAAATAAAAAAGCAGATGGAGGAGCATTTGACAAATTAGTTTAATTGGCAACAGGTCAGTAACATGACTGGGTATAAAAGGAGCATTTCAGAGAGGCTTCTAAAAGTAGTGGAACAATTTCAGAAAAATGTTCCTCAACACAAGATTTCAAAGACTTTGAAGATCCTACCATCTACAGTATATAATATCATCAAAAGATTCAGAGAATCAGGAGGAATCTCTGTGCGAGCTAATATTTTCCTTGGAATGGTAAAATGTCTCAGTTTCAACATCTTATATGTTGCTTATTTTCCATTGCAAATAAAATTTGGGTTCATGAGATTTGCAAATCATTGCATTCTGTTTTAAATTATGTTTTACACATCGTCCCAACTTTTTTTTGAATTGGGGTTGTATTTCCTACATATGCCGCTTGGTTTCTACGTGGTGTAATTAAGGATAAATTAGGAAACTAATTTTGAACATTAAATGGTGCTTTTATAAACTTTAGCCACCCTTCCTTCAGTTGAAGTTATCCTGAGAGTCTCATGCAATTTTGTATGTCAGTTTAATCATTCAAGTGTCATTACTCCTGCCAAAATGGCAGTGTTGTCATTTGATGAATTCTGGGATTGTGTGACATCATCTGCCAGAGCTCTATAGCCTGCCTACAGTTATCAATTATAATTTTTAATGTAATTTACTGTTAACAAATAATGGCACAGTCAGTATCTTGCATTATGGCAGAAATATTGTTTAAGGTCGTTTAATCCTTCTCGTAATTCACTTTCCAGCACGTAGCTGAAAATGTACTGCCTGTTAGTACTGATTTGACTATGTCATGTCACCTGACCAAAAAAAGAATACTCCTTTCTGGATATGCAGCTCAGCAGTCCAAATTAAGTATTTTCATACATTGTTTCATATAGTATTTCATATGAATTTTGTATTTTCTTACTCCACTACTTTTTTCAACAAGTGTAGTTACTAGTTACTTTTCAGATAAAGATCAGAACTCAGGTTCAGCTGTATGACTCTCTGCAGCCAAGCATCAGCATTCATTTACGTCAAAGGCACCAACTTGCTGTGGCACCAAGCAGGAGACACAAGCACAAGCTGATTTAAATGGATGTGCATATCACGTTTTATGTTGATCGGTACTAAGTGGATGTTTAGCTAAAATGCTTTGATTATTCTGGAATTTGGAGTATCAAGTGATAATGATTTTATGTGTAGGGCAAAGTCTGTTTAATGTAACTTTAAATATACTATAAGGCGTAAACTATATTTAGACTGTATAGGCGTAAAAAAAGACATGCGAAATCAGGAGTGGAGTAAAAGTATAAAAAAGCACATTCTGGAAATATTCAATACACAAATAACCAGCAATGAAATAAACATTAAAAAAAAAATCACAAGCTTAGGGACCAACTACATAAAACTGAAACTGCATATTAAATTAGTGTAGAAATGTTATTTTCTTTTAATTAATAATTTCTCTGCCACAACACTGGTTTTCTACGGTAAATTAGTTCACGATTCAACTTTTGGTCTGTTTCCTAGCGGCCTTTATCAATGCTATAGGCATGTTTGAGTATTAACTATACACGTGTCGTTAATAATAGGAATTTAGGAAGGTCAAAATTATTTTTATATACAATTAAATTATGCCAGTGCTTTAGTCCTAGACTGTACTCCTACTTGTTGGTAAGGCTAAGTGAATCAGCTTTATATAATCTTAATCAGCTTTACATTTAATACTTTACCACCTGAGTCTGCAGTTCACCCCAACTCTGTGGCTCTTTTTCTTGCCTTTTAGTCTAAGTCTACTGTTTCTGTCATACAGCTCTTTGGGGGACAATATTTTGGCTGTGGTTACCCAAATAAGATTTCATCTAGTGTTATATGGATATGAAATATGTAAAGAAATAATATTTTGAATTGCTGGAATTGTTTTTAGTCAGCTAAGGCAAAGAGCTCAGCTGTAGACTACATGTGATTGGGGTCATTGTTAGATTTGCTTCATTTTCTACTGTTTGTTTTTTCAAGTTAGCACCACTAATAACACCAACATGGCAGATAGCTAAGCTTTCAGAAGGAGCAGAGATGCACATACCCAAACACCAAACACTTTGCCCCTCCCCTTCACATTTCAGATGACCTTTTCTCTTGTGAAGTGCTGGGAGCAATTAACTCAGCACTGAGGACGAGGAAGGTTTGATACAACTTTGCTGTTTCACGGTGATGTTGCCTCTGTGTGTGTGTGTGTGTGTGTGTGTGTGTGTGTGCGCACGTGCATGTGTGACCTTCATATCCAAAAAATCCATCATAAGGGCAAGTTGGCTATTGTCTAAACTTAGCAGGTGACAGAGACAAAGTGTGATTAAAATCACACAGACAAAAGAATATCTTCCATAACTGATTAAGCACATACATGGGGTGTGTATATGTGGTTCACATGAGGTAGATACTGGAACCTGTTGGGCCTTATCACCACGTCAGCCAACACTGTAATACACAGATGTCTTGTGGAACGTATGAATGAAATAGTTCACCCTATAGTTGTTCATCTCCAGCATGCGTCCGATAGAAAGAATTGATGTAGTAGACTTTAAAATTGCTCAGATATTACATAAATCAAGTAAAAATTTGCTACCAAAATTATACTAAATAGAATTCAAGAGAGTTTAATCGTAAATGAGTTCCTAAGCTGCAAAAAATTTATTTAAGGGGCAAAAATGTATTTAATCTTTATTTATTGTCTTACTTATATGGGAAATGAGGAGGATTAGATTAATGAGGATTAGAATGATGTCAGGCATAGGCAATTTGATAAGGGTAGAGCTATAAATAGGCTTTAAATTCAGCCTACTCCGTTTTGGTGGCATTTGAGAATGTATGTTTCATGAATGTTCATTGAGCCATAAGTATTCAAAATAAAGCCATATGAATGATAATTAATGAGAATTTTGAATTCCACCAGTAAAAGGAAAACATGCTGATTGTTTTAGATGTCTTTTATTGTGCTACTCAACATTAGCTAGATATTTGTGTATTTTTTTACTGCCCGGAAGCAAGTGCTTCTGGTATTTTACTTCATGGTCACAGTACAACAACTTAAGCCAAAGAACCTCAACAATGCCAGATGTGGAATCAGATATGACACATAGATCAGCTGTCAGATGTGTGGCAAATCACTCACCAATCTAGAAATATAAAAAGTCTGCTCATCATTTAGAAATGGAAAACCTCTGGCTTTTAGGCTAGATCCAGATACTGTATGGCAACAACAAGACAGCTTAGAAGATGTACAGAAAGTTATTGAGATAGAATTTAAAAATAATAATACACTTAAAGAAAATATTATATTTTGCCCTATGTACAGGTTAAGTTTTTTCCCCTCTAAAACATTACTACTGGACAGCACAGTGGGGGAGTTGTTGGTGCTTCTTCCTCACAGCAAGAAGATCGCCAGCCACCTGTGGCCTTTCTGTGTGGTTCTGTGTAACTTACATATTCTCCCCATGTTTTCATGGGTTTCATCGGCGTACTCCCACAGTCCAAAGACATGCATGTTAAGTTAATTGGTGAGTTCTAAATTGCCTGTAGGTGTGAATGTGAATGTGATTGGTTATCTGTCTGTGTAGTTCACTTTCTTTTGGCCCTGAGATAGACTGGTGACCTGTCCACAGTGTACCCTGCCTTTCGCCCATAACAGCAGGGATGGGCTTCAGCGTTTTTTTTATTGCCTTGAGAGACTCTTAGGTACCTTTTGCTCATCATGACAGAACCTGCATTATAGTATTCAAGATAATTTTGACATTAAAAGTAATCTGCGTTGACATTCCTATACACACCTGAACTGTGTCTATGTCCTTAGGTGAATCTGGTCTTGGAAAGTCGACACTCATCAACTCTCTGTTCCTTACTGACCTATACTCCAAGGACTACCCAGGGCCTTCCCAGCGCATCAAGAAGACTGTGCAGGTAACCTTTGTCAATCTACAGCTTTGTTAGAGTTTCACTGGCTATTACAGCTGACATTCGGCTTTACACCCTGTCTGTATTCATGTGTGTATGGAGCTAATTCAGTGCAGTAATATTCGTATCAGTATTTTATGATTTACAATTTTAGATGCATTGTAAATAAAATTTGTACTTCGATTTGAGTGTTTGTGCTAAATTACATTTGTAATTTTTTGTGCACAAAGTGCAAATTTACACATTTCTGGATATTGAATTGATCATCTGTGGATCTCATCATAGTCCCTAGCACAACTTACCATACCAGTATTAGTGTATTTGTACACCAACAAGGTACTGGAGTAGAAGATGCAGGCAGTCCTTTCGGCCTATCCAATAAGTTCAGGGTCAAGACGCACAAGAACGGCAAACTCTTCCTAAACATAAAGTTTCAAGGAACCTAAATGTTGCACTGGGCTAACCCAAAGATCAAATGTTCCCTTCAAAATTATTTTGCTGTTTAGTTGCTTGGGAAACTTTTAGGACACAGGGTGACTAAACATGTGTGAAAAGGTGATGTAATCTCATTACAACCCATGTTAAAGAGACAGACACACAATCTATAGGAAATCTTATGTCCATCACGTCATCTGACAAAGTCGAAATAAACATGATAGCAGCTGTGTGATAGAGCAAAACCATGACACTTTCAATGGCTATATCTGTAGTTTATTTCATGTCAATCTACGTTGATTGTGCCGTAGTTGAGAAAACGCCAGCTAAGAACTGAACTTGGAAAAGCCTAGTTAGCATGCAGCTGCCTGCTAACATTTCTGTGTTAAATAAATAAACTCACTAACAGTTATGAATGGGTGATAAGTGACTCGGCCGATGGCAGTGTCGTTGCCTTGGGTTCGGCTTGATAGTTGGGCAGATGTAGGTGAGGTTGGATATGTCCATAGGCACATATTTCTCGGTATTCTCTTTAAAATGCCTCCCGAACTTGGCTAACAGCAACTCCGCTGTGTTTGCCATCCAGTTAAGCAGACATCGGCTTTTATACTGTAGTGTTCACGCAGAATGACGCAACATACTGTTTTACTGCCTTGGCAGCTGGACAGCTGTGGGTGATGTGAGTTCTCCTTTTTCAACTTAAAATCCCAACAACCCTGGCCAGCGATGTGCCCGCATAGTTCAGCATTAGCGTTATCATGATTTATGGAAGAAACGTCTCCATAAAAAAATCCAGTTAGACCAAATAACAACAGAAAATGCGATTGTTTTTATTGTTTTTAACTTTAGACAATAAAAGCATGTTTGTTTGATAATACCAACATGTAATGGAGCTACAACTGACTTTTGCATTAAGCAGTCAGAGTTCAAAAGTCACAGCTCTCTGATTGGCTGGAGGAACAGTGGTGTGATTGGTTGATATACTTGTGGATTTTTTTTTCCCGGGCCAGGGAACGAAAGTGCAAAAGACATCCATGTGGCTGACCGGATTTGTATTCACAGTATGAGATCCACAGATGATCAACTCGAGATCCAAATGTGTAATTCACTATTTGTACTTGAAAGAATGTATTTGTGGAAAAAAATTTCTAAATGTGATTTTACGCAAATACTCCAATACAAGTACACTTTTTATTTATAATAATTCTAAAGTTGTAAATCATAAAATACAGACACGAATATTTATTGTAATGAATTATCTCCATATGTGTGCATGTCCTTTTTATTAGTTATTTAGATCAATGTCCTGTTCAGGGCCTTTGTTATCAGAGAGTGGTTGTTTCACGTTTTCTCAAAGTCTTCATGGCCTAAGTTTTAGCAGTGCTTGTTACACCATATATTGAAAGAACATTTTTACTAGCTGATGGGGCTTTATTTTGTTAGATTTAGGGGTGTGTTTGCACCCCCTACATGCAATTTCACCCTGACTGAGGGTAAAAGTCTAAAGCACATGAACAAGAGAGAAGAGAGAGCAAGAGATGGAGGATTCTTGAGAGGAGGATGAGAAAAGGATGGAGGAGCTAAGAGGAAAACCGCAAGGCCACGGGGCCTGGTTTTGTCCTTTTATGGTCATGACAAACTCACAAGGAGGGATAGCTGCAACTGGAGCACCACTGGTGAGAAGGAAGGAGGGGTGAGAGGCCGTTTATAAAAAAAAGGAAAAGGGTTTTGAAGGAGAAAGGAGGAGAACAAGAAAAAATACATAGAAGAAGAGAAAGAAGCAATAAAGCCAGAAGGAAGGGATGAGGGAAGGATGCAGGTTACAGGAAAAGAGGAAAACGAGGATGAAATCAAAGAATAAACAGGGTAAAACTAAAGACTGAGGAAGTGATGGGTTAGTGTGAGGTGACAGAGCAGAGATAAAGAAGAACAGTAAATCGACTGTGAGTCCCTGTACATCTGAGAGGGTCAGTGGCAGGGCAAGAATGTTCCCATGAAACATTACACCATCAAACAAAAAACACTGCTCCCACATTTTTCAAATCATTTCACATCAGTCTGCGGCACACAGTTGCAGTACTTTTTCATCTTAACACATTAACATCACTAGCATAACAGTCATACATCCTCAGCAACACACCTACATTTAGTAGAAGCTAGTCAATTCAGTTTGCTTCCATCAGTCATTTTGATGAAACACATATTAGAGAGAGACATACTGAAACTTGCTCTTAGTTTTGTTTTAATGTTTATTGTTCCAGTTGTTTTTAGATGCCTGTTGTTTGTCTCCATGAAGAGATGCATAAGAACTAAGAAATATTTCTATTGGAGAATTTTCAAAGTCAGCTTTTTATGTTATATGCCCAAAACTCGATTCAGTGCAGGGAGGGACACTTAACTCGTAACCCTTGTAAACCTCATATTGTTAACATTAGATTAGAATGGTGTCAAACACAGTTTTGTCTACAGTCATCACAGTTTAGTCATTCAAGTATTAAACCTCAATACCATGACTGTCTGAATGCTAGTTTTCATAATGTGACCGAAGCATGAAACCACAGTTTTGCCAGTTTCAATTTTACTGTTTTTAAAAAGCTGCCTGTCTTTAAGAGGTTTGCGGAAACAAACTCGATGTAACACATTAAAAATACATATTTTTGTATAGCTGAAAGTTCATGCTGCTCTAGTGAATCTGCCAACAAGCAGAACATCATTCTTAAAGGTCTAGTTGTGATGTTTTCATCTTTTATAATTCTCCAAGACCTAGCACTGTATTTTTTGTATCTACACATGACATCAGTTCTGTTTTTTTCCAATCTATGCACCAACACAGTGCTAAATTTACTCTGTTTTGGTGGATCTAAAAACGTTAAGATATTTTACTCCAAGCTCCCTTTCGGTCTGCTGCTCACATGAAATCTGGTGATCGCCCTGAGCACAACATGAGAGTAAATGTTGTCCTGCTAGTAACAGTGTGTTTAAGTATGTTTGCATGGGTGCTGTGGTCTGAGGCTGAGGAGGAGAGACAGGGTCAGGGTATTTATATTCCAGAACAATCTTATGTTTTGTCGCTCCTTCACATTCCCCCAGATCAGATTTCTTTTAAATGATGGTGTTGAGACTGACAGCATTTTTGAGGTTTTCTCCCAATCTGTTTTTATTCATGGAAATGGTGGAAATAGCAGATTTGGTTTTGAAATGGCGGACATGTCATGCACAAACACTTAACAGTGCAAATGCACACTTTAGGGCACATGCTGGATGCACTGGATGTCAAAGGACTGTGGTTTGTGATATATTTGCTCAGCTGTAAAGTCAGACAGATTTGTAAAGGTTTGTGGAGGCTAAAGAATGTTTGTGTTAGAGCAAGAGGGCTGTAGTTTGAGTTAAAGGGGTGATCCTAAAATAACTAGATGGGCTTGTGAAAGTATTTGGTAAAAATGAAGGAAGAGCAGACAAGCTGGAAGTGATGGATCTGTGGTGCTGATTGTAAATATGAGTGAAGAATGAATTTTCTTTTTCCAAAGCAAGACCAATAGAAAACATCTGTTATTTTTTTAATGTTTACATGTTAAGTAACCCGAGAACTGTAAACACACTGTGACACTACATAGTATCAAGAGGATTACTTTATTTTATAGTCTGTTACAACCTTAGCTCCAGAATGTTGGGACATGGAAAATCTATATAAAAACATAATACAATTATAAATTTTCACAAAAATTTCACTTTTTCACAGAAATTTGTGTATAAAATGGGTTGGGAGAGGGGCAACAAAACTATTTTAACAAAAGTTGTATATTAATAATTCAAACATACATCTGGTAGAAAAACCTCACAATTAATTAGTTTCTTTCACAGCAGGTCAGTGTTAAGACAAAAAAGCATCACAGAGAAGTGGAGTCTTTTAGAAGTAAGGATGGGGAGAGGTTCAGCAGTGAACAAATGTGTCCAAATATTAAAAATATTTGGCGATTTCATCATTTTCAGTACCAAATGTCTAGGGCTGGGAAAGAAAATCAGTCGCCATAAGAAACACAATTGATAGTCTTTTCAATTCTGTATGTTTTCACAAATGTAAAAAAAAAAAAAAAAAATTTGCAATAAATTGATAGAAAGAAAAAGGTGTAACTCAACTGCAAGGACATGTTGCGATACTGACATTAGCTTGTAGTTTATCTCTCTTCAGAGCGAACACTAAGCACATTATTTTGACTGGATCATTACTTTCATTACTCAACAACACGCACTTCAGCACCTTACCAAACTTCAGTCAAATCTGGTGGGACAAATTAACTAACCTGTCTCAACATACCCAAGTGCCCAGAGTTTCAGATTAAGATGGCTCATAATTACTCAGATAACTTGCTTTTAACTATGCGCATAACTACAAAACAAGGCACTTTCATGGTCTGCATTAAAACAATGCATCAGTTGTGCAGATTGTTCAGCAGCTTTTAAATCACTAATTATAGTGGGAAAGTTCTGGGGGAAAACTTTGTGAGCTTTTCTAGTGCATTTACATGCCTGTTATTTATGTAGTTGTTGCTGTTTTCTTTGGTGTCTTTTTACCTTTAATTTTCTGAAGTGTCGCCATGCCATCAGTTTATGTTTTGGAAAAGTGAAAGTTTATGAGAAAGAAACACTGTTGTTGGTCAGGTATGACCAGGCTTGATGGAAGAAAGTGTGTGAACAATGGAACTGCTGACTCTGCTGTCGTCTATATGTACTCATTGGTAAACAGCAAGTTTACCTGGGCCCTAACATTGCAGCAAAGGGGCTGTTGTCGACGCCTGCAGATGTAACATCGACAACACAGCCTTGCACTAAAATAATTATAAATATTTATTAATTTAAACCAGTGTAATGTGTGTGTGCTAAACAAACACACTACTCATTAGTACAAAATCTTTTATCTTGAAGTTAATATTCAAGACAATTTTCAATCCGTGCACCAGTTAAAGGTTTAATAGCACACCTTTCTTTCTTTCTGAGACTTTGTAAGTGTATTATATTTCAAAAATGTCACATAGTGGGGCTTTATATTCCCTTTTAAATATCTTTTAGAAGCTGCATACTCATTCACATACTGCTTTTTGGAATGATTCTGATGGAAACTTGTTAATTGAACTGTCAGGTAGATTTATGAGTTTCATAATGCTTCTTAGTAGGCAAAGGATTCATTGTTTTGACCCCTTGTTTTTGAGCCCAACCAAATTCAAAATGGACTGTGGCTATTAATGCTGAATGATGTTAGATGTTTTGATGTTACAGGTTTTGGAGGTATTAATGCTGCCAGACCTGTCACATAAAGAAAAAATTGTTTTGCCATATTTGGTTAAAACTTTGCTTCCTCTGATCTCAAACAGCGCTGTTAAAAGATGTGGTCATGCAACACAGTGGTAAATATACTCCTGTCTTAATTTTTTCGAAACATCACAGATTGGGAATAAACTTGCCTGTTTAGTACTTATAACCTTCCATGACTATGTGTATGTGGCGACGGAGTTTAGACAGCTTTCTGCAAAATACATATTGATATTTAGTCCCTCTTCTTCTCACATAAAATATATTTCACTTGTCAATAATCAAAAGATGGTTTTTGGGGTTCAAAACAATATTTCTTTATTCTTGATTTACATAAGTGAATTAGGAACCAGTTCAACTGGACTGGCAAGCTTGGTCAAAGATTTGGATGTGTTATGTTAAGACCAGCTGGCCTCACACATGCTGCAGAGGTCTCCCTACTGACTCAAGGGATGTCCATTAGAAGTCAGTTCATCAGTGTTTTTCCTTTACTTATGCTTGCAGTTGCTCTTACAAAGAAGAAGTTGAACTTTGCTTATGAGAGTTCCAGGTTGGTTTTATAGCTAATAGGTGGCACTCCTCCATCGCTGACCTACAAACTATTACTGCTCTAAATAGTGTATGTCCTAATTAGAAGCAGGAAAGAGTGTGAATCCTCATGCATACAACCAGCAGATATCTCAGAGCCAGTAGTGTGGGTGAACTTACTTGTGATGATGTACCAACAGTGCCCTGAGTGGGAGAAGATACTCTCACATAATTAAACATGTAGGCCAATGTGTGGGCACATGTGTGTTTCAGACAATTTCAATTCTGAAGTGCTGAATACTCACCAAAACTGAACAGAAGGAAAGAAAATGGAATGTGCAGCAACAAAGACTATTTATGACATATGATGGGCTGGATGTCTTAATTTGTCTTTCAGGTGGAGCAGTCCAAAGTGCTGATCAAGGAGGGAGGAGTCCAACTGACACTCACTATTGTTGATACACCAGGGTTTGGAGATGCAGTGGACAACAGCAACTGGTGATTCTCGTAATCTTTTTTTTCTATTTAATATACATGATTAGATTTTGCAAAATAATTTAATGTTTTCTTCTTTGCCTTTGCCTTAAATCTTTCCTCCATCTCCCCAGTTGGCAGCCTGTTATCAACTACATCGACAGTAAATGTGAGGACTTTCTTAATGCAGAGTCGAGGGTGAACCGCAGATCCATGCCAGATAACAGAGTCCACTGCTGTCTATACTTTATCGCACCATCTGGACATGGGTAGGTGCTGCATAAAGTGAACATGTAATACTGAAAACATCTTTGACACGTTACACTATACCCACTTGTGCTATGTAAGAAATAAAGCAAACACAATTGATGGTAAAGCTAGCAAATTGTAAAACACTGCAGTTCTCAGAGAACAAAGAGCTAATGAGAGTAAAGATATTACATCTTAATTTAACAATGCTGACCTGTCAAATGTTAGTAGTTAGTTTGAGTATAGAATCATTTTAATATTTAATTTGATAAGTTTTTTGCTGCTTTAGAGTTTAAGATAGCTTGGATGCTACTGAAATGATGAGAAAGTAAAAATGGTGAACAAAAATAACATGTCATTTTACATTTACGTGTTATTTACAAAGTCAAAATCTGAATTCAGCCAAGTTAAAACCTATTATTGGACTGTGCTATAAAATAATAATAAGTATAAATATAAAATAATTTTCAAACATACCACTAACCCCTACATTAATGCATGCTGTTAAAGGGGAGTTGACATTAATTGACACACTAAACAGTAAAATGGTAATTTTTTTAGTAAGGTGAGAAACTGTAATAATGCAAAACAAATGCCTGGTGATGGAATCACTTCTAATAAAACCGATAGAATAAAAACTGTAAAGTCAAACACCATAAAACGAAAAACAATGTGCTGAATGATATCGGTCTGTAGATCTGAGGGCAGCTGCAGTCAGCCAATAATTCTCTGTAGGTTTGTTGGTATAAGCTATACCCATCATCTACAAACAGTTTTTTGATGTATTGTTTAAAAAAAACATTTCGTGCAGCTAAAGTTTCATCGTATGCTTTAATTCCATTTGCATTATTTTAGCCATGTAGTTTGACGTGGAACTAAGAAGGATAAAACCAGCCATTACAAGCAGCAGATGACAAGTGTGAGGATGGTTTAGTTCTAGTAAAGATGGTTTTGAGATTATTTGTAATCATTTGTCCCATAAACTACAGTATTATATGCACAAGTTTAAGTGACAGTGCTGTGAAATCTACTGTAACTGTCTATACATGCAATAAAAACCTACTGGTTCTTTCATCTCCCCTTGGTTTGGAGAGTAAGGAATAGGGAAGATCTTTTGATGTCTGTACAGGTGTAGTTTATTTTTGTCTGTACTATAGACAAGGAGGCTGCCAGCCAATGTTTGTGAACCACAAACGTTACATAACATGATTCTGCTCATGCTCAGTTATGCGCTCGATCACTGAATCACCCAATCGGAGTGGAGGCTCAGAGCTCTCATATCAAACACATACACTCTGTTTTCTATCATCTCAGATGGTGTGTGTGTGTGTGGATATACAGTAAAGCAAACCTCAGTTACAATGTAGAGCTCCATCCACTCCAATTATGTGATTACTCAATTTGATCTACCAAAATATAAATAATCCCTTAACTGTATAATAATCGCAGAGATGAGTTATATGCAAGGTGTTAATAATTACATGATGTTGCATTAAAAACCACAGTGTATCAGTCCTATTTAATGCTTTTAGAACCTAAAGCGCCACTTCACCAATTTTCATCTCCCTGTGGCTTTTGTTTAAGGTGTAAATATGCAATATTACTTTTGAAGTATAAATAATTGCTAAATAATGCAAATTATCAAATTGCTGTCATATTTAGGTACAGAGTTGAAAATCTGAAAGAGGTGAAGTGAAATGCTGCTAATTAAGCCAACCTTTCTGTCTAATTCGAACAACTACAGTAACTGCTCATCTTTAGAGAGCGCTGTAAGATTTGTAAATCTGTCGCTCTGTTTTTCTTCTTTTCAGGATTGGTTTTATAAATGTTAGAAGTTTAAACAAACTGTTGACATATAGCTCAGTAGATTGTTCATTTATCTAGGTAATTATATCCAGTATATCAGGCATAGTGTACAGAAAGTTAACATGCATATACACTCACTGGCCACTTTACCACTTTATTAGGTACACCTGTACAATCTAATGCAATATAATACAGCAGTTTTGGTTAAAACTTTGGTTAAAATGGAAGAGGGAGTAAAAACTTTAGAACCATCTTGTCCTAATAATGCACTACAGTACAATAGAATTATCACCTTTCTGACTGCTTCAACTTAAAAACTGTGAAATTATAACATTGTCCAAGTAGAATGCATGATAGAGCTGCTTTCTTCAATTCTATAAGATTGTACAGATGTACCTAATAAAGTGGCCAGTGCGTGTATATAGTTTATACAATAGTTTTTATTAAGTTCTGTATGGCTTTAAATGGATCCAAAAGTCACTGACATGTGGCTGGAAATGTTAAACCCTACAAATCCTGTGTTAGATTTAAACTTCATACTCATGTGTCAAAGCTTAGCTTGTCTGTGCTGCTTTGTATCCGAGGATACCAAAAGTAGAAGAAAAGAAAAATTCCAGCGTTCTCTGATGGTTTAATGAATCATCTCTTCACAATGACAGTGATTTATCTTTAAACACTAAAGTCATTTTGAGATCACAGCAGTGCCTTGACAGTCAGTATCTCATCTAGTCATCCAATCTTTCTGTCCTTACACCGGACGCTGTGACCCCTGCTTTGTTTGCTGTTGCATTATACATCAGCTGGATTCCACTTTTACCAACTATTTCCTACCCAAACACACACACACTCTGTGTTCCTCTGTGACCAGGTCAACTACTGAACAGCTGTTTTGTGGTCTCCTTTATATTTGTGCATTCCTGGGATAAGTAACTCAGCCCATTTACCAACACACATTACATACAAATAAGTAAGTGTATAACTAGAACCTTCCTTACCAGCTCATCTTCTCTGGTCAGACAACTGAATCCTGCCTCAAACAGAGATGGAGATCTCGCTGATGGTCTCTCGACATTTCAACAATTAGCAAGGCACAGTTAAATTTAGTAAAAGTCAGATGAACATGCCATCATAAAGCGCCTGCTATTTCATTGCTGCAACTAATCTTATTAATGGCTTCTACTTAAGAGTAAATAAGACAAAGTTAACTGTGTCTTTATTGTAAAGTAATTGTAATGTATGGTTGTGGTTGGTGGACCTCTGCTGGTGACTCATTAAATGGCATTTGTATTAAGGAGCTACTCACTGAGCTGTATTTAATTTTTTTCAAGATCGATGCTTATAAATTAGGTCTTGTTGGAAGTGAAGGGTCTGGGTCCAGCCTCGACTGGTTGACAAACATGGTATTAGTCAGACAGGGCTGTTGTTCCCTTGGCCTTAGACGGTTAAATTTACATTTATGAAAACATGGGAACACTGATATGTGGACACTGTTTTCCATATTTAAAAATCTGCTGACCATCTTCACCCATGTCAGCTGTTTAACAAATAATTTAACTTTTTTTGGTTTGATGATTATTTTAGTCCAAATTCGTACATCTGGTTGCTTGTAAAATGTAAAAATTCCTTCCGTCTTTTTTTACAGCCTAAAGCCACTGGATATCGAGTTTATGAAGAGACTGCATGATAAAGTCAACGTCATCCCTCTTATTGCCAAAGCTGACACACTGACCCCAGAGGAGTGCCAGCTTTTTAAAAAACAGGTATATGTATTGTATGTCACATTAGAGGGTGGGGCAGTGCTGTTGCTACAGTTAAGATAAAGCAATTTGCAGCAAATGTGGTGGCATATTTATGCAGAGCAATAGTAAAGATTTAAGGCAATATACACTTTTTTCTTACACTTGGAGATAAGATGACTCCCAATTTTGTGGGTATGTATCGAGTATAGGCTCTAGAGCTAAGTAGAAAATTAGCCTAGAAGCTTGGCTTCCCCCAAGTTCAAAACTTTATAGACAGCATCACAACAAGCAGAGCCTACATTTTTCCAGTACAGCTAACGCTAAATCCAAAGCTTGAGGTCAAATGGTTTATGTGCATGCAAAGTAAAACTATTATACTAACTACTATATTTTTTTAAATTATGAATAGATCCAAGCTAGCAACGAAAAAATAAACTTTTTTTTTACTCTACGCAATTCTCAACCTAAGAGGGGAATTCAAATAATCCATCCATCATTTATCTAAACTACTTGTATTGTTGATCATCATGGGGAAACTATAGCCACTCCCATTTAGCATTATGCAAATGGTAGAGTACACCCTGCAAAGTTCAACAGTCTATCTCAGAGCTAATTAAAATAATTTCAGGGCTGTCATGTATGCAGACATATGGCTTTTGTACATGTTAGATTTATTCTAATATTTTTTTTTTTCATTCCTCAGATAATGAAAGAGATACAGGAGCACAAGATTAAAATTTATGAATTCCCAGACACAGAGGACGACGAGGACAACAAGCTCATTCGAAAGATCAAGGTAAGAGACCACAGATTTATTTCCGGAGAAGACAAATAATAGTCTAATATAACTAAAGGTCAGTCTGTCCTTTGGTCAGATTCCAAACCTTGTAGCTGCCTGTGTCCCACTTCTACATGTCTGGCAGTCTAACAGCGTAAATGATGATCTGCTTTATAGACAAATTCATTGAAGAACTTTCACTAGTGATTGTTGCCCATTTAACTCTGCCCCAGTAGCTGTTGCCTCTGGCAAAGCATCTGCTACACATGGTGATATTTTTATGTTTGTTTGTTTTGTTATTTTAAACCACCACTGTGTTATCCATCACTTATATGATTAAAGCCATGAGTTGTAATTGCAAACAGCAATTGCAAATGCTAAGTTTGCATTCAACCCATGGCTTTACTCCCAAGAGAAGTGAAATAGCCATGATTAACAGGTCTTGGAATGCACAGTGCATTACATCTTGCTGCATATGAAACAGCCTAGTTGCAGATTGGTCAGAGTGCCTACGCTGACTACCAGTGTTCTAACTGATCTGTGTATTTTGTGCTGTATTTAATTGTGTAAGCTTTCATGCTAAATGCTAATTGTGATTAATTAATGCAGTGTAGTAACTGTAAGATTATCAGCCATAGTGGTTAACTTACAAGTCTTGCAAGTAGTTTCTACATCTCCAGATCTCAAGCACCACCTATTTCCAAAGAACATATGGATACAGGCTGGAAAGCTTTTCGGTCAATAAATCTAAAGATGTTCTCTCAATATAGTCCACTGAACTGAAGACAGGTGTTGGAACGTAAAAATACATACATCTGGTTTGTCTGGTTAGTGGCCAAAGGAAGCAGCCAATGAAACACTGAAAGTGATCCAAACCACAGGCAGATGTGCTCCATTCAGAAACAAGTAAGCAGCCAGTCTTCACAGTAAAAGAAAGTTGCGCTTGTCTGCCCACACTAGGAAAAGATGCCCCTGGCAGTAGTTGGCAGCAACGTGGTGATTGAGGTCAATGGCAAGAAGGTCAGAGGTCGCCAGTACCCATGGGGTGTCGCAGAAGGTAGGTTCACTCAGATTTTCTGTCAGAATTAAGAACACCTCTTCCATTGTGAAGCTTCAAAAAGCCTATAAAATGAATTTCATTGATTCATTTAAAATGAATCAGTTTTTAGGGAATGTGTTGAATCTACAAACTGTGTCATTAACATATGATGAGAGAAGCTCAAGCATGTTGGTGTGGGAAGATTGCTCTATTTGAGAATGCCCAGCACTTTCTCTGTTAGAAATGGATAAAGCATGCTGTGGGGGACACAATGCATGTTCTCCACAATTACCCCGTCTAGGCCCTGAATGTATTAACTACCAAGTGAATACAATAAGTTGTCAAAATGTAAACAAGGAAATCCTACTAGTGGATGTATATTTATAAGCCTCTCTGACAATTCGAGTGGGTGGGTCTAATTGTTAGTTTGTGGTATTTCCTCTCTTTGTTGGCACTTGTTTTGGCTGAGCTTATATCAGCATCTGTTTAGTGTTATCTATTGGCATCTATCTATCTATCTCTCTACCTAGTGGCATCTATTGTCTTTTTCTGCCTAGTGGTTAAGCAGGACTTGACATAGCCAAATTATTTCTACTTTACCAGTGTCCACCATGTGTTTCAAGTTGCTGAGACTATTCAACTGTTGTTTTCTGTGATGCTTGGGAATGTTATTTTTCTCTATTTCTACATAAATATGGCTTAAATCTTGATCCAATTTTTCAACAGTTTACTACATAAAAGGAACCCAATTAAACTGAACCTAAAAAAATATACAGTACTTGTTTAGAAAAAACATAAAATACTGAAATATTATCCAATCTAAATAGATTAGTGTGTGGGAAAAAAGACTTTCTCGTTTAAACTGCCTGATTGACGTCTTGTGGGCTCTACATCTATCTATAGATAGATGTAGATAGATGTAGAAATCTATATAAAAACACCAATAGGCCTTTGAAAAGGTACAGAGGCCCTCCAAAGTAATTTCATTTTGACAAGTATGATGTTATGTGGCAGTTTTGACATTGTTACATTGAACACCAACCCTTCATTGCTTTATCTCAAACACACATGCACGCAGTGCATTCTCAAAAAAAGAGGATAGACATAGAGCATTTAGGGATATTTTGTGTCATCGTCACACAGCTGACAACAGACTGTCACATTTTCACCATCAGCCACTATGGACTGTTGTTGCTTTAACTGGTGTTTGGATTTGTTCCCTTAAAGATGACATGTTGTATCTGTTTATATATAAAGAAAAGTAACCTTTGTTGCTTTGTGGTTGACCTTTTAGATCAGTTTTTCACCTTTTCATTCTTTATTTCTCTCTTTTTTTTCTTTTTGTTTTATCTATTATTTTCATGACTGACAGAGGGCATTTTTGGTAAACAAAATCATCTTTCACTTTATTTCAACCTCATTCTCTCCTCCCACTTCTCCTCACTCAGTGTCCCCCAAACTTTGCATAATTTCTTTCCTTCCACCTTTATGTTGCTGTGCTGTCTCATCATTAGGCTGATGGTCAAACCAATGCTTTAATCAGACTTGGGCTGAATAAAATACTTCATCCTTCCCAGGCTTTTCCATATACGTTTTTTTAAACACTTTGGAAACAAAGGACATGGATATACTTAAATATTTCAATATATGACATTTTTTTAAATGCGAAAGAACACCGGCGCCATAATTCTTCATGTGACCCCCATAGAACTTTACCTCAAGCTAATAACATATTTCCTTGACTTTTTTTTTTGTTTGTTTTAAACAAGAGCAAGCAACAATCAAATCAATTTAAAGCGAATTGTCATGCGACTTGTCTGGGCACAAAAGAAATTTGACATCATCCTTAAATTACTTGGTATCAATTAGAACCTTTTTGTGTAGCTTTAAATTAACATAAATGGTAATGACATATACAAAAAGTAATAAGGGGTGGTAATTGTTTCTTAATTGTAGAATAGGCTGGATTTTTCAATGTCATTAAATACTCGGTCTACCAGAGATCACTGGGTTTTGACAGAATTTTTAGCTTTTTTAACAAGAAATTTTAAAAAGAACTATTATTACTATTATAAAATGTTTTGCTACACCACAGCAAAATTACCATCTTACTCCATAAGTGATATTTAAGACATTCTTTATTCCTACGGGACAAACACTCTTTGCTTTCATTATCATTCATGGTCTATACTCAGTGTTGCCAATAAAAAATGACCTGGTTAATCAAGCAAGGGGGGCCACATGAATTATTATTTTTGTTATCTCTGTTCTTACCACCTAATTTGAAAGTCAAACCATGACAATTCCCAAACTTTCCAAACCACATTGAATCTGTAACTAGTTTGTTACATAACATCATAGGTTGACTTTAGCCCTTTTCAGACATGGGGTGTGTGTCATTGCTGTATTAATGGATCTGTTAAAGTGACTGCTTTCATTCATTCAGACATAGGCCACTTTAAATCTTACTGGGTCTGATCCAGTAAGACTGGATTTGTGAAAAGGGAAGTGAAAAGGGTGCTCATTCAAATACGAAGCTAACATGTTTGGATGGTATCAGATTAAAGGAAAGCAGTGCATGTCTGAAAGGGGCTTATTATTCCTGTCTTTTACACAGTAATTAATAAGATATTGGAGCAGCGTAACATTACTACAAAGAAGTTTCACAAACTATGTGTTGATCAAACCTCTGGTAAACAAATCCACAATATACCCTTATTAATCTAAACCATTTTATTTGGAAATAAATCTGAAAGTGAGTACACCTGAACTGGCTGCTAACAACCCCTCATGAGGGATTGTTTTGAGCATGTACTCTATATGTACAGTATATAGACATTTTATAATGGAAATTATATCAGACATTTTAGTGATGACAATGTTCGTGAACCGGATCACAGCAGTTCACTGTAAGAGTTTAATGTTCTTACTGATATGAACGTGAGGACATAATAATTAGGAATTACCCATTTATAAGCACATATTTGCCTGGTTTGTTGAAGAGGTTTGAAACCTTAAAGGTTTAAAACATTAGGTTGTTTTGTCCAAGGTCTGATGCAAGGAATAGTCATGGAGACAATTAGAGGCTGTTTGGTGCTGAGGCTACAGCTGCAATAGAAACATCACCCTAATGTTGTGGTTCCATTCTTTGGTCCTATGGTATGAAACATAGCTGTAACATTTGCTCTCAGCCCTGCTTTACCACACAATTCATCTCACGGTGTTTAGTCAGAGTTGAATCAGTCGTGTTGATGCAGGGTGAAGACAGTGTACAGGCCTCATGTATCACTGGACCAAGGACTGGGATCCACCATCCTAACGCATTGCTTATAGGTTCATTAGCAGTTAATGGTGAGTTAGTATTTGGCAGAAGGACATGTAGCAGCTCATTTAAATCATCAAGACTACACAGGGCTTTGTATCATGAATTCTCGTTCATTACCATGAGTTGGAATTTTAATGTAATTTGTCATATAGAAACACATGTTTTGCAAAACAAAAAAACCTGCACACATGTACCTACTTCTGCATGTTTCAAATAATGTTTTGTTCTCTTGATTCATTAAGCCAATGCAGTTCACCGTCATTACCCAAATAAACACTGTTGGTATAATAAGCACTCAGGCTGAAAACACCTGATGGACTGAGACACTATTAGAGAAAATTAATTTTCCTAGAGTCAGCATGTCACTGATTGCTGGACACAAAACCTAAACTGTAGGCATGCATCAGTATGCATCAGGTTTTTTCTGCCACCTATGAAATAAAATCTGTTTACCATCAATTACAACCCATTTTTATCCTACGATCTTTGACCCCACTTAGCTCCTCTACTGGTTCCCTCACTGAGACTTGCGGCCCCAGCTGGTCATGCATAGATCCTCATATAACACCTCCTTCAACCACCACACTCCCTCTACAAGCCTCTTTAGCAAGTCAGTTTGGACTCATGCAGGTTATGGTGTTGAACCGGGCCAAATCTGGGCTGAATCTGGGCCAACATGGGCCATTTCCGGGTCCAATGTCCGAGCCATTATAAACCCAGCTGCTCCAGACCCAGATTTAGCCCACACTGGGAGCAGACAGTAACTGAAAAACCATACCACTCACTTCCGTCAGAGCTCCCTCCCCTAGAAGAGACAAGAGGTCAATGGCTGGCTTGGGAGGCCAAGGGGCGGGACTGCTTAAGTTTCATCAATGGTAAGGTGTCCTCCTTATTCGCTGTCGTGATGATGATTGACTGCCAGTGGGGTGGAGGCTAACCTATTAAGAGCAGCGTATTTGATGAAGAGGAGGCTACTGAACCACCCAGCACATGCTGAGCAGCAGTTAAACTGCAGTCCTTTTCCAGAATCCCGTCTGACTGTGTAACCATGTCGAGATGAAGACCATCATCTAACTGCCCAATGTTGAAAAAAGAACAGTGTTTTGTTTTTGTTGTCTAAGAACTCTATTTTTTTATTTATTTTTTTTTTTTGTGCTTAGTAAGTGGTGTCTGTTGGTCCTACAATGAGATGCTTTGATCAGACAGGAGTCATTTTTCTTTTGCTTAAAGAGTTGGCTACAGGCTTCACTAATAACACAGCAGTAGGTCAGAGACAGGCAAAAGTACAGTCAAATGCAGGTCCTACTGGCTACAACAAATCATCTGTAATGAATTTTGCTCAAGTCTTTCCTATATAATATAGCCCTTTATTTTTTCTTTTCAGTTTTTGTAGTGGTAACAAGATATTAAAGCTGCAGCATCATTATATTATATAAAAGTGGGTCAAATGTATAACTGAAAAGGACCCACTGATGCTAAAACTAGAATTACCAAAAAAAAAACCACTGTATTCCCGTTTGACTTTATAAAGCATTTTAGCAGCTTTCACCTGAGTTACTCATTTGTCTCAATGTTGTTTTTTCTAGCAACAGCAGCTGTTTTCAGAAAAAAAAAAAACATCATAAACCCACAGCTCACTGGCCCCTTAGAGACTAGCTGAGCATTCAGCAGTTTGACACACATTTTTCTTAATAGGTGGTGGAAAGCAAAATAGAGCTACAGTAAATGGACTTGAATTCATCAGTTACTCAAAAACATATTTCCAAATATTATATGATAATAAAATGAAATTTCATAACAACTGTATGGGTCCTAGACACCTTATGAAGTTGTGTGTTATGTTCTGAAGGTCTCTGCCTCAGTCTTTTACCTAATGCAGTCTTTAAACTTAAAAGTGAGTCTTGTGAGAATAAGTGTCATCACAACCTAGCTATTTGTATGTGACATTAAATCCCATTTATGAACGATGGGGCAAACAATTTCAGCAGCCACAACAGTTGCTAAGTTTTCTAAGCACCTATTGTGCTTGATGGGCATTGAAATGGCATCTAAGTGGATGCAAAGTTAACCCTAACATAAGAATAATAATAACCATTAGTTAATATAAATCTTCTTTATCAGAAGTTACAAAAATTATCAGTATATTGAACATTATTAAATACTAAAATAGTCAAATGTAAATGCTAAAATAAATAAATAAAAAATCTAACTTTATAAATACATTTTAAAAAACTTTAATTTCTGATGAACATTTTTTTTAATGTCCATCACAAATTATGTTTATGTTAAAAAAAATCCTATCTTACACAAATATTTTAAAAAGCAAGTATATTTAAGGACCTACAAATTGAATAGTGAATATCAATAAACTCTGATGTTGCTGAATATTCTACTGTTTTCACAGTGTAGAAAATATTACCATAGCAAACGTCTAAAGAAAAAGGGACAGCAAGTGAAAATCCAAATGAACAGAGGTTGGCAGTAGAGTTCATTTTTCAAAGAAAAGCCAACAAGCTCAAAGCTCACATTTAAACCATCCTATATGATCATGGCCTAGTGTCTCTCTGCCCCTTGTTTTCTGTTGATGTGCTTCTACAACTAATAATGTTCTACTTCATTTTTACACTCACTTAAATTTCCTTGCCCTGTGCCCTCTCTTTTGATAACTGATGATCGAATTAAGTTTTCATTCTGAAGTAATTGTGTGTTTGAACCAGACATTTGTAACAACTGTGCTGTTAACTTAATATTTTGTATCTTTAATAGCAAAGGTTTTATCATGTATATAACCCACACTACAGTTGTTTTGATTTTTACTCACTAAAAATATAACATGCATGTTTCTACTGGACTGACTTTGCATATGTGCATCTAGTCAGAGATAATCCCAAGATGTTGACAGTTTTTCATTTCAGTTCATTTCAGTTAGTTAGCATGCTCAGATATTCATTCCAATGCATTTTAGCTCAGTTTCCAGATAATCATTACTAGGATTAGTACAGTGACAAGTGTTGTATATTATATTATATATTATATCTTTGTGTCTTCGTTTCTCCCTCTTTGTTTTTCTCCCTCTCCCTGTGTGTTTTAGTGGAGAATGGGGAACATTGTGACTTCACTGTGCTGCGCAACATGCTAATCAGGTGAGACAGTGTTTTATTGCCTTGCTTTTGCCCAATTTTGAACATTGTTTTCCAAATTAAATCTCCTAATTACGATTTGATTTCTGACCCCTTTGATTAATTAAACTGTTTTTATCTTTCTGTGAAAAATAACTCAATAACTCCCTTAATAGTTCACTATAGGCTATATGCATTTTGGTGTATTGTACACTAAGTTTTATATACTCTGTATTGAGTTCATTCATATCTTCAACATATTACATTAAATATAAGCATCCTACTGCTATCCAACCCAGATTTATTTTTTTATTTTCCTCATCTTCCATAGGACTCACATGCAGGATCTAAAGGACGTCACCAACAATGTGCACTATGAAAATTACCGCAGTAAGAAACTTGCAGCCGTCACCTGTAATGGAGTGGACACTTCCAAGACCAAGGGACAGCTCACCAAGTAAGAACTCTGATATTTAATTAAAGCTTTCCCTGATTTGAAACACTGATACACTAAAAGCCAGCTTGTTAAAATAGTTTGTCTTGTGTATGAGGAAAACAAAACCAACATTTCTAAGAATTAGATTTCTACTATTAAGCTGTCTTGGCCTGCACCAAGTCCTGGATCTATAAAAAATATATATATAATAGGTACAGCAGGTTTTTCAGAGGGAAATGGTTTGATGCAGCGGTCTATGATTATATCTAATAAACGCTCAAGATGCCCTAATTTCAAATTACAAAGCTGAGATTTTAAAAAGCCTGGGTTGCAGACAGAGTTTTGTCAACTGCAACTTTGTGGGGATCACCTGACCCCTGATTCATTAGATTAATACACAGATTCAGCTTCTCTCTGTTTCTGTCACAGTAAATAGCTTCAGTGCAGAGCTAGCTGGCTATTAAAACACACACACACACACACACACACACACACACACACACACATATATATTTATATATATATATATATAAAAATCCTCTTACTTCTACACTCATCTCTATCATCAACAGGAGTCCCTTGGCACAGATGGAGGAGGAAAGGAGGGAGCATGTGATGAAGATGAAGAAGATGGAGGCAGAAATGGAACAAGTATTTGAAATGAAAGTTAAAGAGAAGAAGCAGAAACTGAAGGATTCTGAGGCTGAGGTGGGTTATAGGGTTTGTGTGTGTTTAGAATATTATCTACTCATGCACTGTTTTACATTCATTTTTGCATTCGTTTGTTATCCAGTTACCTCTCAGTCCCAGGGTTGTTATCTACCAACCCCAGGGTTGTCCCAGTCCAATTTTGAATTCACTGTGCAAGACACTGAACTTCACCTTAATTGCTCCCTGTGACTACAGGCCAGCTGCATAGCAGCTCCCCTATTATTGTGTTAGTGAGTGATTGTATGTGCCAATGAGTGAATGAGAAGCAGTGCAAAGCACTTTGGATACCGATAGGGTAGTAAAGTGCTTTACAATGCAGACCATTTACCATTTGTAAAATGGCCATCTTGCACAGTCTGTGTTGATTAGGAGGATACAATGTGCACATTGTCAGAAATTAATACTAAGGATACACATTACACAATCTCGCATGGCTGGTGGAGCAGTATAAAACAATTTCAGCAGCAGCTTCTAATAAAGTTTTGGAGAAAAAGTTATTGAGCTTATTCCCAGCTACCTGCATGAACATACCTGTCATTGTCAACACTGTGTCAATGTGGTTTTCTCTAGCATGATTTCAACATTATCCCATTCCAGTGTTGCCATGGCTTCTGTTAATGTTGTGGAAACGCTAAAGTTCATGAGGAAAAAAAGCCAGTGGAATCAGTATGCCAAAGTCTAACCCTTGTAGCTACCTTTTTAAATCTTCCAGACATACACAAACTTTGCAAAAGAGGTGTTTGAACAATGAACAGACAAGGAGAGTGATGCCAATGTCAGTGCCCTCATCTATAAATACACTTTGGTAAAGAACATGTAAAAGTAAAAGTATACCTGGACCCTAAGTTTACCATGAGTTCATTTTGTGATGCCAATCACAGCTGACTTCAAAATGTTTACTTGTGTGAATCTGAACATTCAGGCAGTTATTACCAAATCTAAGAGAAATAAGGCTGATGTGAAAAAAGCTGCAAATAGTGTGCGTGTGCGTGCTTGTGTGTGTGTGTGTGTGTGTGTGTGTGTGGGAAAGAGTTTAATCATTCATGGTGTCTGTCCATTTGAGTTCCCTCTCTTTGTGTTTGAGTGAGTCAATCTAATGTTCTGGCCCTCAGCTGGAGCGACGCCATGAACAGATGAAGAGGAACTTGGAGGCCCAGTACAAAGAGCTGGAGGAGAAGAGAAGAGTGTTTGAGGATGAAAAGGCCAACTGGGAAGCTCAGCAGAGAATCCTCGAGCAGCAGAAACTGGATGCCTCCAAGTTAGTAATACACACACTGCTCACTCTTTAAATGTAACATTCAGTATTTCTGCACCAGTACCATAACCAGAAGGTACCGAACAGCTCCCATCATTCACATTTTAATCCGTGTTTAGTTTGTGTTTTCATTGTTTTCAATCAATAGAAAATCTAGTTACCAGTATGTGCTACCAATTGTGACTTTATAGCAGTACATGCTTCACTACTGTATTTTATTTTCATTGGCTATTGGCTGTCCACTGGGTTTAGCAGAGCTTGCTGTCTGAAAACATCGGCCTGCTGCAAAAAGAATGTGTTTTGATCATAGTGAAGCTGTGCGACCAAAGACCAAAATAATTACTTAAAAGAGGCTCGAAAGCTCCACAAAGTTGAAAGAAGGTGCACAATTTAAGATGATTCTATCTGAATTAATTTCATTGAGCAGCATTTTTGACAATACACATTCAAATCCCAATTTTATGATTGCTGCAGCTTTGAACACCCCAACGGCACGCTTTGCTGGTTGGTTTTCTACTGAATAAATATTCTCTTTGTTTCTCACACAGGACAATGGAAAAGAACAAGAAAAAAGGAAAAATCTTCTGAAGCAACATTACCTGTTCCTTGACATTTACGGTCATGTTTTCTTCATTCTGTCTGAGGCTCACATCTACTGTGACCCTCAGAACACACACACACACACACACACACACACACATATAACCATGAACATATTCTGTGACATTTCTATGTGTTACATTAACATGCACCACTAACACACACACACCCCAAACACTCATCTCTCTGCAGGGTTTTACTGTGTTTGTTGAGACCTTTTTTTTTTTTCTTGGGGAATGCATGTGTTTGTATAATTTTACTTTCCTATATTTCCTGACAATGAGGAGAAGACTGAAGTTCTCTCAGCTTACTGTGCTGAGTAAACACATGGCAGGGACCATGCATAGCCATTTGTACACATGTGGTATTTGTATGTTCTCTAAGTATTCATAGATATGCAGATAGATATACAATCCTCTTCCTCAAACTCTCCTCTTTCTTTTATTGCAAGTGTAAACCCATCTATACAGTTATAAAGAGGTCTTTGAGGATGTGTCTGGATAAGGGAGAGTATATGTGAGTGAAGGGAACTCAATCAGATGGCAGCTGTGGAATTAAGGCCAATCACACCAAAAAGTGTGTTAGAGCATTGTGGTTATACAAACATAAAGTGTTAGGTAATGAACTACGTTAGCTGACGAGCAGCTGGTTAGGAGCATCCTGTCCTGACATTAGCCTTTTTGAATTTCTCAGATTTCTCTATTTTACTGGGTGATTAACTCACCCCTCGCATTTTGTTCTCAGGATTGTACATTATTTAATTCAAGAAATTGTGGAAAGTGGGAAAATAATTTCATGAGAAGGAGCTTTCTCAACTAGAAAATGTGCTAAATTGCTACCAGTTAAAAAAAGCAATGATTGCTGATGGAATGGAACATATTGTTTCATTGTGTCAACAGCCGTTTGTGTTTTCAATAAAACGGTAAGTTAGTTAATAGAATTTGTTGCCCCGTTATCCTTTTAATTTAATTGGTTCCTTTTCAATGTTAGCTATTGGTCAACAGCAGAAAAAAATGTTGCAAACATGCATTTTGAAATAGCAAAAATCGCTTTTAGTACATAAACACATTAAATCAGTGGTGTGACTGGGCCTATAGACAGGATTTTAAGTGCAGCAGCAGATATAGCACATGTGTGTATACAGTATGAGCAGGTGTATGAGGTCACTGATACTATCTGATCTAAAACAAATATACAGACAGACAGAAGTAAAGAGATAAGCATCTTATACAGCAGCAACCAGGATATTGACATTGCAGTGTGTGTTTCCTATTCAAAGATATGCAAAAGCCTAATTGGTGTCTACAACTTCACAGGTTACAGTGTTTACAAAGATGTTTTATATTGTGACGTAAGTGATGGGTGTTGTCATCAATCTGAACCCTGATGTCCAGATTCTCATACTTTCCCCTTTGGGTAAAATAACCAAAGGGATGTTTTTGTCCAAAACAATAAGAAACAGCTCATATATTATTTTCTTTATCCCTACACTCCCCAGAAAGACACCTGTTTATGTAGCCAATTCAGCCATAGCTTCATCTCTAAATTGGCTTCGAAATATTCTATAGAAATGCTTCCACACACAGCAAAACATTACATTTTGTTTGCTTGTCAAACAAAATATGTAAAGTCCAGGTCAGTAAAGGACAAGTGTGACTCGTTTCAACCTTTAATAATCCCTTCCCAGAGTTGTCATTTTTTATTTTCATATATTGATATTAATGCTATATTTACGGTTAAAGAAAGACTCTTTAACCTTAAAAGATTTATAGATTAATCTGTTTTTTTTGTTTGTTTGTTTTGTTTTTTTTTTTTGGTATCAGACTGCCTGCAGTCATCATGATGCATTAAAGCAAAATGAAAGGGACAAAACCTCAGTACATAAAACAGAACCTGTATGGATTTGTCCATGATGATAATGCATATATTGTGTACATACTGGAGGCTGTCCAGTTTCCTTTTATCTTGAGTTTTTGTTGTTTTTGTTCTTACGCCAGGATTAACAAGAGCTTGTACTCAGAACAGAACCTATTGTGTAATACTCATCCCAGGAATCCATGAATACATTTGCATACATTTATACTGTATACATCTATGCCAATGAGTACAGCTTCTCAGGACTGCTCTGTTATGCTAGATTTTCTATAAGTCCAGAGAAAAGCAATTCTGTATCCTACAAGTTAAAAAAGGTGAATTTTTCTTTCCAATGCTTGTGACCAACTCGCCCTACTAATAACACCAAGTTAAGATAGATTTCATTTTGAGTGCATTTTCTTTTTTTTTGTAAGAGTTTCTTTTTTATATTCAGTATGTACACTGTTTTCTGCTTTTCTTTGTTTTATCGCGTGTTCTGTCTGTAACTGTATATGATTAATATTAAAGTTGACAAGGTTATGCTTTAACTCCCAACATGTGTAAGTATTTTCTTAAGTCATTTTTTGCATGAAATATTCCTTTAGTGGGAAATCAAGACAGTCTTTCTTGATGGGATTCATCATTTATCCAAAAAACGGACTAAAACCTTTCTGACTAACTTTACTTTAATAATTACTTGCATTCAGACCATCAGGGCACAGGTCACTACACCACTATCACTGTCTACAGTCAAGTTTTATATGGCCATGGAATAAAAGAGGCTCCTGCTCCAAAATTCACACCTCATAGCCTAACTAGTTTGTTGCTGACAACATGAAAATAGAAAGGTTCTTCTGGAGGAAAGTTTTATTGTCAGATGAAACAAAGCTTGAGCAGTTTGGCCACACTGAAAAGAGCTATGTTCAACCCCACCAACACAGTAGCTACTGTTAAGCAAAGTAGTGGTAGGATCATGCTTTGAAGCTGGTGCATTGCACAGAGTGGATGGAATAAAGGTGGAGGATTACCTCAGAATTCTTCAGCATAATGTCAACACATTTGGGTGTTCCAACAGCACAATGACCCCAAACACACCTCACAATGGTTGTAAAATGGATAAGTACAGTAATTTCCTTCCCAAGGTCCTGACCACACAACTATTGAAAGATTTGGTTTGTGCCTAAAAGTCAGCTCTGTGCCACAAACCCAACAAATTTACCAAAACTTGATCAAATACAGTAAATGGTCTGCACTTATAAAGCACTTTTCTACCTATCAGTACTCAAAGTGCTTTACGCTGCTCCTCATTTACCCATTCTCACTCACAAGCACACACGCTACTGGGGGAGCTGCTATGCAGCTGGCGAACGCTCACTGGGAGCAACTAAGTCGGGGTTCAGTGTCTTGCTCAAGGACACTTCAACATGTGACCAGAGGAGCCAGGGATTAAACCAACGACTGTGGAATTGATGGACGACCACTCTACCAGCTGCACCACAGTCACCGCAACCAGATTTCTATTGATGGCCACCAAAAATAAAGGCGAAACTTAATATGTGACATTTCAGGTGTGCTGTGTGGAGATTAACATTAGATCTATGATTACATAGTTGTGTTTTAATACTATAAGCAAAACTAAAAAGAAACTACTGACCCATCACTGATAAAGATAATATTTCATTGCAGAGTTCCATTACCACTGCTGTATATCACTTAAACCTTAAATGGTTAGCCAAAGCTTTATGTTTTAAGGGATCAAAATATAATTAATGGAAAAAATAATGTATTATTACTTTTATGAATAATATTATTACTAGTATTAATCTTTTTTACGCATTTATTCCATTTGTCAATTTTGGGACCTTTAATAAGCAGCTTTGTTGGTAAAAAGAAAATAAGGTTAAAGGTCATGTATTTGTATGTATTCCTTCCTTTAATATCAACTAAGCAACAGACCAGCAGCTATGAGGTTTGAGTATGATTTTTTCTTTATGTGACCTCAGTTTATACATGTGCTTTAAGAGTTATAGCTGCAGGCTACTCTGAAACATGGAAGTACAGACGTTTTGCAATCACTGTCAGACAGGAATTTCTGTAAAGTTAAATTTTAATGATTTAAAGTAAAGCAAAACAAGATCAAGTGACTGATCATTAACATGCTGACCACCCATAGATGCAGAGAAATAAAACTGCAAGGCAAATAATACAATGACATATCTTTTTAATCTCAGTTGAAGCTCCATCATTGCTGCAGGTAAAGTTGGGGGAGCTGTTGGTTCTTTTTCTCCTTGTGTTCATTAAACACTTTCTTAGCCCAGTCCAGACTGTGGCGCACACAAATCTTTCCTCTGGGAGTGTTGAACCTGTTAAAAAATTAATAACAGAGTCATTTATGTTACTTTGGGCCTGGAAATTTTGACTAAAAATAGAAGATGTTTGCAGATTTGACAAAAAATAGAAAAAAGTCTATATGTGTGGATTTCTTTGTATATGTATCACTTTAGTGACTCTATTGAAGCCACAGGAGAAAAACAACACACTTGGTGTTTAAATAAAACACAGACTTACACAAATCCCTTCTCTGAGCATCTGCTGTGAGTCTCGGTGATGGAGATAATCTCTGACAATGGTATTTTTTGGGCAAAAAATCTGAAGCAGCATGATCCAGGTGACACTGCATTTGGTCCATGAGCTGTAAGTAACAAAAAAAAAAAGAAAAAAATGGGATCAGAAGATGATTAGTGTGTGTAATGATATTTGTTTTAATAATCAGAGTGAAGACATTTTTAGGCATAAATGTTGTAATGACACTGTGACAAAATTGTTGAATGTAATTTAACAAATATGAAAGAATGAATAATTTCAATAGTTTTGCTGAGCTAATAATGGTTTTTTTTTTAACACTCATCCTTAGCTTTACTCTGCTTCTAAATGCAAGTTAACCGAACTCAGGCAGACTTCATTATCATCTATTATTGTAATTAGTGTACCAGCGTAATGTCATTTTATGAATTTAAAAGTGTAAAACATCAGGAAACAAGTTGGTGGACTTAATTTAAAAATATGGTAGATGATTTTTATAAAGATGTCCTAATAATAGCTGATGTATGATTATGAGTGTCAGCACACAGACTGGTTAAAACCAGCTCTACCTTTACCAACAGTGATCTGTGACCCTCATTTTTTTAAGACATTATTAGGACCACTAGTAATAGCGTTGTGGCTGATATGTGTAGACAATTAATTTAACTGAACTTGAGTTAAATAGTTCCATATCAGTTTATGAGTTTTGTGTATAAGTACAACTAACTCAACCTAAGAAACACAGTACACATAAAAAAACATATTAAGTTGACCAAACCATTTAGTCACATCGGTTCAAAGACATTGTTTTTCTTTTTACTTTTTTGTAGTTTAAAGATCTAGTTCTTCATCCTGACATGAAGATCTGTGAAACTGAAAGGCCTCAAATCAGAACAGCTCACATTTATAGGTTGTGAAGTGATCTGATATTTAAAACTAAAAAAATCTAAGTTGAATTAAATTGAAATGAACAAAACTTGCAAAAAAAATGCAAATCAGTTAGGCATTTCGACTAAATTCCTGTATGATGTTATACAGAGTATAGACGTTCAATTGTCTGTCTATTAAAACTTCATTATAATAAGAGTTATTAACAGTCAGAATTCATTTAAATCATCAAGTCAACAGATGTCAATTTAGAACTTTTAAATTGCAAAGTGGTTTAAAAACTAAAACTAGATCTTTAAAGTTAAAATAACTTGAAATTAACAAAACCTATTTACTCTTAAATTATTGACGAATACATTTTAATGTGTGAAATAAATTCAGTTGATTATACAAAATTGTATAATGTATATTGTATAATGTTTCATAGAGGAGCTGACAAACTTACGCATGGCAGTGCAGGAGTAAAGAGTGATGAGTAGCAACAGTCCCCCAGTGAAGCAGAGAGTCCTCATGGTGTCTTGGCTGTGGACCTGATGATCTTGTGTCTTTGCCGTCTGAAGTGATCTGCTCAGATCACTCTCTTATACCTGTGCATCCTCATCTGCATATTCATGCCAATTCTAACAGTTCTCTGTCTTTTTTAGGTCACCACTGGTTAATAGGGTGGGTGCTGCTGCTTGGGTGACAGGAAGTTTCATAAATTCACCACAACAACATACCTTTGTGTATACACAAGGGTGGAAAATGAATACATTTTATACTGTCTGTTACCAGCCCACCTCTGATTGTGTCATTCTCTGTTTTCCTTTGTTTTGACCATGAGGTTGGTTTTGCTTGACCTCAATACTGTACCTAGGAGGCCTTTAAATCCGTTCATGTTACCAGTTCCTTGTGGTCAAACCAAAACAGTGATGTAGATTATTGTAAAGTCAATACATTAAGTTGTTACAAATGTTGATTATACATTTTTATGAATATGAGGAAATCTTTTTTCTTATATCAAACAACAGGAGCCATTCAGTCTGTCAGTGCGCTCACTTTTTATAAACCCATATCTGCATATCAGACAGTTCTTCTTACTTAAATCAATTATCAGGGGGTTATGCTGTGGAATAAGGATCCTGGGCAAAACAGCAAACCTTTCATGATTTTGATTGAGATTGTTGTATCTAAAATCCAACTTATTTGAAAACCAAGATTTTCAAGTGGAGACAACAGATTGAGTTGTTTGAGTAGCTTAACAAAATAAAAAAATAGAAAACGTCTGAGTTGTAATCATGTAAAATCTTATGTTAGTGAAATCCGGAAATCCTAAATTTGACTTAACTCTCAAAGCCTTAAGTTAGAAATGAACTCACTTAGCCCAATACGTTCTGTTTCTGGACTAAAATTAGTGTTAGGGACCAGCTCTATATTATAAAAGTAGCAATTAACCTTTGTCACTGCTGAGACACAATGGAAAAGAAACACCCCACCACAGATCAGAATCTTCTTTTGATGCTATCAGAACACTTCGAGATTTAGCTGATTAACTCTGCAAAAGCTAAAACCTCGCTGATCTTTACCACAACGAACAACTTGTGGTGTCATTTTGTGCTGAACACTGCTGGAAATTCTGCAGATCTTTAGGCCGTTTCAGAACATACCGACCCCTTCAAAAGCATCAGAAGGGCGAGTTGAATTCAATCGTTGTTTGCTATTCGCTTTGCTTCTAAAATCAAAAGTTAGTAATGAATAAAGTTTTAGAATTTCCGCTTTTATTTTCTGGTATTTGCCTCTAGAGATTTTAGACTATATGATTTAAATAAAGCTAAAACAGCAGGCTTTTGAGGTAAGTTAGCATCGGGACATCTGGTTCCTGGTCTGACGGATGGGGCTTTCTGGTTTGAGAGCATAGAGGGTCAGGGATGAGGCCTGTGGCTTTGGTGTGTGTTGGCCTGAGAAGCCAAAGGCTCAATATGAATTTTATTTTTACTCTGTGAGGTTTGCACTCACCTTTGTGAAAAGGAGTACGCAAGTGCAGAACAGTGAGTCAGTGATTGTAATGACTTAAAGGTTTTATTGAATGAATGATGAATAATGAATAATGAATAATGAATAAGTAAAGGTGCACGGCCAAACTAAGAATCACTTCAGACAGGATTGCAAAAACCAACACTTGAAAAAACGAAGGCACGATAACTGACTTCAGAAACAAACCCTACAAAGCAGGGGTTAAGGTATCACACCTACCTGAAAATTTCCTGAGCAGAAATACAGAGGCCGTATTACAAGATGGAAACACCGCATCACCAGAAAGAATCAGAAAGTCAAGTTGGAATTTTTTACAAGCAGGATCAAAAACATAGATAAAGTAAACACAAACCAAAACCGGCTGGCTGCATGCAAATATGAGAAAATATGGGAAAGAACTTAATGTTATTTTCAAAGCCGTACTGGCCCAAATATTTGGGACATTAATGAATTGTGGAACCTCAATGTGCAGTCATCTAGTTTTTATTTTACAATGAGGTAGAACACATTCTTGCAAGTTTAATCAATTGTTTCATTTAATCTACACATGCTGCCTCTGGGTCATTTAATGTGTAACAACAACATTTCATATCAGAGTTAAACTGTTAGTACTCTAATCCATTTAAAGCTCAAGCTACATGAATGTGGTCGAATACTTTTTCTACTGCAGTGTATGTATGAGATATTTACCTGGGTGTATCAATGTTTTCTTAAACTTATCAGTGTCAAAAGTGATGTTATAGTTTTTGGCCCAAAACCAAAAAGAGTAGAGATAAAAAACCATTTGAGGGATTTGATCCTACAGTGCCAGATCCACCATAAGGTATTTGGGGGGGTTTTATTGTTTGTTTTTAATTCAGACCTTAGTTTTAGTGCTGAAGTTAAGACTGAAGTTAGGACTAAGTGCTGAAGTAGTGAATTCTTCTTTTTATCATCTGAAAATATTAGCAGAATTAGATATCTGGTCTCTAAACACAACCCAGGAAAGCTGATTAATGCTTTTATTTACAGCAGACTGGATCATTGTAATCTGTTACTTGTCTTTAAATCAGTCAGTGGCATTGTAATGTAATGTACCACCAAAATACGGCGAATTACCATAGTCAAGCTTTGAGAAAATAAAAGCATGAATAGCAATTTCCAAATCCTTGTGTAACAGAAAGGCTCAGTTGGTAAGGGAAGTCGTCCACGGACCACAGGGTCAGTGGTTCGATCCCTGGAGTGTCTGTGGACAAGACACAGAACCCCTAATAGAATTTTGGCATCCAGCACCATCAAAATGTCATTGAGCACCATCACCAAAGCAGTTTTAGTACTTGTACAAGATCTATGAGTAGACTAAAATTTCTCATAACTACCATTACAATTTTTAAAACTTTGTAACTGATAACAAATTTCTTTTGGGGTGGGGTTTCTTAATCCAAGGGTTAACCAGAGCATGTTTGAAAGCATCCGGGACTAGATTCATAAATTCAATGGAACAATCCACAGAATCATTAACACCAGCAAGGCATGTAGGATGAACAACTAAGGTGATTGGCCCTAAATACATTTCTTAGCTACTCATTCCTTTATATGAATCCGTTAGAACCATGAGAAGCTTAGGGAGTGGTCCACTGACCTATGGCATGGTCAGGAAGGGAAATGGTGTATTAATAATCTTACAGGAAGATTAGAGAAGTAGTATCTGATGTGTGAAACTGATGTGTGAAACTGGAAATTGAAGGAGTAATGATAAATATCATCAATGCATATGCCCTGGAGGTTGGGTGTGAGATGGATGAGAAACATAAACAAGAATTTTCTAACAAGTTAGAAGTGTGAAGCAATGGAAGGCATAGTCAAGAAAGACAGAGTAGTAATTGAGCTGGACCTGGATTTATGTGGACATGTTGGTGAAGGGAACAGGGGTAATGAGGAGGTGATAGCCACGTATAGTGTGAAGAAGAGAAATGTGGAAGGGCAGATGGTGAACACAAATTTTAAATAAAGCGAGAAGCACAGGGTGACCTTAAAAAGTGGGGGAAGGTGCAAACAGGTGGACTATCTTCTATGCAGGAGGAGAAGCCTGAAAGAGATCAAAGACTGTATAGTGGTGGCAGGGGACAGAGTAGCTAGACAGCACTAAATGGTGGTTTGCAGGAGGACTTTGGAGGTGAGGAAGAGAAAGAGGATGATGACCGAGACCAGGACCGAGATGGGAGGGATGTTATTCAGGTCAGGGTAGTAAATGATGCAGATGGAACTATGCTGTCAAGATAAGAGAATGTGTTAAGAAGGTGGATGAAGTACTTTAAGGAGCTGATGAATGTAGAAAATGAGAGAGAGAGAAGATCAGAGGATGTAGACATAACGAACCAGGAAGTTAGGGCAATTAGTAAGGATGAAGTTAAAAAAGCCATGAAAAGGATGAAGACAGGAAAGGCAGTTGGTGGAAACCAGTGGAGGCATGGACATGCTTGGGAGTGGTTAGCCAGATAGTTCAACAGAATTCTGGGAAGTGAGAGGATGCCTGAGTAGCAGAGAAGAAGGGATTTTCAAGAATAAGAGAGAAGTTCAGAGCTTCAGCGATCGTAGAGGCACACAATGAAGCTTTGTATTAGTGTAGTGGAAGCCAGGCTGAGAGGAGAGGTGAGTGTTAGCCAGCACCAATGTGGTTCAATGCCAACAAAGAGCACCACAGGCACAATGTTTGCTTTGAGAGCGTTGATGGAACACGCATGGCCAGAAGGAGCTACACTGTGTGTTTGTGGATTTCAGGAGTGGTGGGAGAAGTATGTGGGAGTGGTACAGGATATGCATTAGAACAGTGTGACCGCAGTGAGGTGTGTGGTAGTAATCACACACTGGTTCAAGGTGGAGGTGGGTTTACATCAACGATGGGCTTTCAGTCTTTTCCTGTTTGCAATGGTGATGGACAGGTTGACAGACAAGATCAGTCGGGAGTCTCCTCGTACTCTGATGTTTGTAGAGGACAATGTGATATGTAGTGAATATAGGGAGCATGCTATGATAAGTGAGAGTTTATAAGGGGGACAGCAAAGGTAGAGGAGGGATGTGGGGTGTACAAAGACTGCTGAGGATGGAGGATAATGGTCACTGTGAAAAAGTAAGAAGTGCAAGAAGTGAAATGAGAAATGAAGATTCAGAGGACATATAGTAGTTAGATGAAAATAATTGATCTGCTGTGGCGACATCTAAAAGAGACCAGCCGAAAAAAGAAAGAGACATCTATTTCTATTATTACATGAGTAAATGTATTTTTTGGTTTGTGTCCTACAATTTTTATTGTTTTATGTGACTCTTAATTTTTTGTATTTCATGTTTTATAGTTTTATTTTATCATAAAAAATATTTATATGAATCTCTTGCAGTAGTGTGATAATTACTGTGCTCTAGTACTCATCATGTACATTACCACAAAACATCTCAGAGAGAGCGCTGGGGTGCATGAATATGTGTGCAAAGTGTAAGACACATGGAGTCTACAATGAGCTGTTCACATTGCTTGCTTTTATTTAAAACAGAGATACACTGATACAGGAACAGGGTGAACCCTCTCATGACACATTTTACTCCGAAAACACGCACAGAAACTAAGGTAGTCCATCACAGCAATGAAAGTATTGTCATTACAGTACGCCTGTAAAACCAAGCTTTAATAAAACATCTTCAGGGCTTCTCATTGCCCCTTTCAATGTTGGAGAGCTTATTGTAGGTATCCACAGCCCACTGGAAGCTTTGTCTGTAGCAGATCTTCCTCCCTTGAACAGTGTTTAATCTGCAAAACATACAGAGGAGAAACTGGAGTTTTTCCACCTACTTTTGTTCAGGTTTTGAATTAATATGGTTGTTGGGGTTTGGTTCTAAAGTCTGTCTGAAATCTGTTCCATTTTTGTATTAATTGTTTTGTCACTAAAAGAAAAAAAAAGGCAAAAACTTACATGAATGATTTGTGCATACAGGAGCTGTGAGTCTTTGTTATTGTAAATATTAAACCTTGTGGTAATTTATGTCCAGAAAAATTGAAGCAACAGTCTCCAGGTGCAGCGCTTAAGAACGATGCATCACCTATTAGAAAGGTAAAAGGATAACATCAGTATAAACATATCAGTTAGAAACTAATGTGATGATGCACAGAGAGAGATCACTCACCAACTGCGTCGCAGTAGCAGACAGTGAGTAGCAGCAGGCCCAGAGTGAAGCAAAGAGTCTTCATGATGCTGTCAGTGAAAAGATGGTGATGATGGTGATGCTGTTCTTCTCTCTTTGCTGTGACCGACTCTTTGCTCTGCGTCTAATTTATAGGTTGTTCATTGTGGAAGTAAAATGTGCTAAATCAGCTTTTCCTCTCCAAAATAAATCCTACCACAGAACATCGGGGTTGAATTCCCCAACACCTCCTCAGATTTCCACTGCGAGGAAATAGTCAGAATGCCGTGTACACTAGTTCAAGGGAGGAAGTTACAGAAAAGGGACAAGCCAAAGCTTTGGTGTAGAAATCAAATAAGCTAAGAAATGGAAGAGAATGTTCCTTTTTCATTCAGAAAACACAGAATTTGCACGGGGTGGTGGGACTTATGAAAGTTGAAAGTTAGTTTAAAGTAAGTTAAGCCCCTTTCGCATAAGAATTCCAGACAATACCCAGAGAATCAGTTCCAGAACATGTTCATTTCTCAGTTTGAAGAGTCACTTCTAACTGTTCATTTCATAGCAAATCAATGACATGTTTGATCACTTTCAGTGTCTCCAGGTAGGGACTGAATTCAACGCTAACCTTTACCACTTACCATCATCATTTTCATTATTGTGAAAAATGTTACTAGTTTCTTTAAACATAGACATTTAATAAGTTATATGAACTATTAAAAGTTCATTAAGTTGTAAACTGATCTGAAAATTGAATTATCTTGAAATTATTGAGCTTACATGCTTAGCTGATTCCACTAGATTCCTGTATATTGCACAAAAACAACCACAAAATGAATTTCTCTTATCACTTGTGGTATGAGGTCAGACTAATAATGGTTGGTTTATGTGCCCACATGTAGAGATATAAAACAGCGAGATCTCTGCCACACTGATAATAGAGTATAGATACTAAATTATATCATGTTGTGTTCTCAGAAACAATATGCTCACTCTGTAGTCCATAATGGTTCCTGTCAACAGTAGTAACTGGAATTAGTTTCTTGCCTAAGTAATTTTTATTACAATTGCAGATGGTGAGACTCGTCACTTTTTTCTACTATTTGAGTAAAAGAAACCCTTTGAAAAGTCCAGTTGTAGTCAAATTATTCTCATTAAAAGGTTTACCTGTGTATTTTTGGTTAAAGTTTTGTCAAAGGCTACTTGTCTGACACTGTCTAAGAACTCGCATGTTAATATAAAGCCTTTAATCAAAGAGTTTCTTTTTGTTTCTAAATATAAATCCAAACACATCAATCACAAAATCATGACAGTTTCTGCCTCCCCCAGGGTAAATTACAGTTTATTCTGAGATACTTCCCCCATTTATGCAAATCTGTGTCGTGCAGACTAATGGAGATGGCAAGTTCACAAGATCTTATCATATGTGTACACAAACCCACACTTAGCAATGCATGTATGACCTAGTTAGAGCACATTCAGGCACATGTTTGCAACCCCATTAGTTTCCTTCTGATAATAATCTCCAACTTATTTGCATACAATAATTCTGTCCACAAGTTTCCATGCAACAAGGTTTGGTCACATCGACCTCTGAGCCACATCCAACCTTTTTTACAAGTTATTGCAGGCCAAGTGGTTAAGAAAATGAGTAATCTACAGCAAACAATTGCATGTTCAGAAAGATTTTAGCTTGTTTGTGAAAGCTTTCTTCTCTCAGTCATGTTCCTTAGCATTTTGTGTGGTTGGTCACGTGCAGAAAGTTGTCAACCACAAGAGTCACTCACCCCCTGTCTGTCTCCATCTCAACAGATGCGCCATGTAACAACTACTGACAGTCAAATTGGAAATTTACAGAAACAAGTAGTAATTGATTTTTTCTTTTAAGCTATGACTCACCTTCTTGACAGAGAAAAGACAAAATTCACTTTTTGTCATGCAGCTGTATTGTCTGAAAATTAACAAAGGATTATTTTTTTTACAGGATGCAAACAAAATTTTCAGTAAGTTTACATAACAAAACTATATTTCATACCACACATCAGCCATAACAATATGACCACTGATTGTTTAAATGATTAACAATTAGAATCTTATTATCATAACACCTGGAAGTGGGTGAGATACATTAGGCAGGAAACAAACCATTTTTTTTCCTAAAGATCTGAGTGTCTGACATGAGCCAAATTATGGTGGCTAGATGACTGGGACAGAGCAACAAAACTGCAGCTGTTGTATAATGTTCTCGGTCTGCAGTGGTCAGGACCTACCACAACTGGTCCAAGGAAGGAAAAGTGATAAACCAGCAGCAGATGATGATAAAATAACTACTGTAGCTCAAATTGCTAAAAAAGTTGATGCTGGTTCAGATAAAAAAGTTTCAGAAAATACAGTGCATCACAGTTTGTTTTATATGGGGAAGCGTATCCGCAGACCGGTCAGGGTGCCTGTGGTGACCCATGTCCATTGCCAAAAGCACCTACAATGGGCACATGAGCATCAGAAGTAGACCATGGAGCAATGGAAGAAGGTGGCCTGGTCTGATAATTCACTTTTTCTTTTATATCATGTGGATAGGTGGTTAAATATGTGTCACTTAACTGTGAAAGACATGGCTCTGGGATGCCCAGTGGAGAAGGTAATTCAAAGGCAGTGAAATGCTTTGGGCAATGTTCTGCTGGGAAAACTTGGGTTCTCCTTTGACACATCTCACCTACTGAAACATTGTTGACCAAGTACATCCCTACATGAAAATGATATTCCCCAGTGGCAGTGTTTATGCTCGCTGTTTAATATTAGTTATGTAGTAATAATTTTATGGCTGATTGGTGTATATGACAGAAAGAACAGCAGTTTATTTTCACTGACTAACAGAAAAAGATTCTCGTGTCATAGTAAAGATTGGTCTCAGTCAGCTTTGAACATCCGGACACCGCAATTTTTCCCGTTGCTTCTTTGCCAAAGTTTTAAAGGGGCAGGGATCATGAGCGAATGCTCTAGTCAAGTTAGCCACATATTTTCAGTTGGATTGAGTTCTGAGGTGTAACTCTGCCACTCAAGAGCATTAACCTTGTTGTCATTAAACCATATCTGTAGAGCTTTGCTTGTTTGACGTTATTTTCTTGCTGGAAAACAAATCTTTTCTAAAGGTAAAGTTCTTTTGTAAACTGCATCACAATTACTAACTTTATCACGGCCCTTGAAGAAGAAAGCCTTTAAACTCTAGCTGAGTGAATACAAACTTGTTTTAAACTTTGCCCTCCCTCTATGCTCTTGCATAACCTGGGAACAATTGTTTTCTCTACAGTCTTTCTTATCTATATCTTGGGCCCTCCCTCACTAGTCTCTCTTTCATGGTAATTCAGTTTTTGAGGACAGCTGAGCATGCCTGAGCAAGGTGATCTCTAACCACCAACTGGTTTAGATGAGTCACACTAAAGGGCCACATTGCATGCACTGTCAGTGGAGTTTCATTGTCTGGTGTAAGGATGGCCAATACTAATCTTTAAAAGTCAGTAGTCTCTGTACTTTGTCACCGATAAAGGTTTACATAGTATTGATTTGAGATGTTGTTATTTGAAAAAATGGGTTTGGGGTCACTCCACCCGTTCTCACTGTACACCAGAATAGTAGTAATATAACTGAGTTATTTGCATTTGCATTACAGGCATCACATATTCCAGGGTGATGTGGAATCGTTCAGCCTGTGCAAACAGCCCCTGATAAAAGCTGAAGATTTCACTTTTATTGTGCACGTTTACATGATTAGTCACCAATTTACTGTAAGTAGATTTAGAATGTAAATACAGGGTTCAGATAAAACACTAAATGTGGTCCACAGCATCTAATCCTAGACGCAATGCAAAGCCTAATGATGCACAGCTGGAACAGTGCATGAATGCTGCTGGAATTAAGCCTGAATAAATAGATACATTAATTTAATTAGAAAATATGAACAAAATGAACAAAAACAGTACAGCTTTAGATTTCACTGTTAAAATTTAGACCCCAAACAATACTGAAAAATACTGTCCCATACTTGAACATGCAGACCTCTGCCAAACCATGGATGTAAGTCTGAATAAATACAGTACTATCACTTATCAATAAAACAAACTCTAAGTGCCAGAGAAAATATGTTGATATGCCAATGCTGGTAAATAAATGTAGTGGAGTAAAAGTACAGTATTTTCCCGTGAAGTGTAGTGAAGTAAAAGAAAAAGTAGCTTGAATAATCCAGTACTCAAGTACCACGAAATTGTAGTGCAGTACAATTGGGTAAATGTGAGGACCATTCATAAATCTTTATTAAGTGTACAAAATCTCATTATTATTAATTATTATAAATGGTAATTGCATGTGTCCCACCCACATCATTAGACCTGTGCAGTTATTTTGTGTCGAAGCTCTGCTACAACAGCAACGCGACAATGAAATGGAATCTTGATTTGCGTGTTTACTTTGTTTAATACGGTAAAACGCACTTACTTGGAATCGTTCAGCAAGTTCGGACGTAGACTCAGATTACAGCGCTCTGCAGTGTATTCATACAAACAGCGCTGCTGCGTTTAAACTGGTCCCAGATCAGCGCTTTTCGATAGTATTTAATAGGACTCCATTTTTACGCTCGACTAACGTCAGAAGACCCGCTGAATTTCGAAGTTGGAGGAGGAGGAGACTGACGCATACAACAACAAGAAGGTTATATCCTGTTGTCTGTCAGCGTTGACCTAACTTACAGTAATTTCATACAAAAAGCTTCTCAGGTAAGACTATAAACAACATCAATAGTATAATTCATTACCTCTCCTAACTATATAAAGCAGCTTGTTCTGTTAAAGTTAGCTTTGCATTCTAAGCTAGGCTAACGATTTTAGTTAAGGTTAAATAAGTTAGCGTTTGCTAATTTAGTTAGCTCAGTTAAGTTGTCAAG